>NC_046636.1:7107471-7428363 GCF_900324485.2 Mastacembelus armatus
TTGTCATATGCAAAGATGTTACGTCAGACATTTGCAGCTTGGCCTTGGTCATTTCCACAGCCATAGCTCAGCCTATCTGCTGAGAGTAGAGGTGACTCTTGAGTACATAAAACTGCCATAAGCCTCTGTTTCCTATTGTAAGCTGTTTTAAAGGGTCCTGCGGTTTGGTGCCATCTGCTTTGACTCTTTATTTATATATTTTATATTTTCTTTCCCTTTCCTTCTCGGCATGGGCCCGCTTGTGTGATGTGTTCCTTGTCCATGTTCATGTGGGAGGTGGATGACGCCATAGCAGTTCCCTGCTACACCTCCCAGAGCCGTCACGTGTCTTCCTCCCACAGACTTCCACTCTTCTTTTTGCCTCCTTTCTACTTTCATGCATGCACAGTAGCTTCTTACTTCTCTGGCACTTTCTGTTTTTGGCATCAGGTGGAAGCATGATGCAGGAATATTTTATTCTGTAGACTGTAGAAATCCTTTAGGCTTTTGTTAAAATCAGCTTTAGTTTCCATAATTTCTGTGTTGGCATCAAGGGTACAGATGTTAGTTTTTTTTTTTTTTTTTTTTGATTACATAAAAACATGCATGTAGCCACATTAATGTCTGACATGTTTGAGGGTTTTGTCAAAAATATTGTATGTGCATGCACCTTCTTATCTAACCATGTGGTATGTAAATGTGGTATGTAATGTTGTTGGTACTGTTAAGACCCTAGCTTCCAGTGGCTTATTAGTAATGGTCTACCACTGCATTCATTCACAATAAAATGTTAGGATCATAGCTTAACACATATGCATCAGCAAATAAATTTATGATATCAGAAAAAGTGGGCCATGACAACCACAGTAGTGCTCATTATCCATCAGGTGTAAAGGATAAACTTTGGATCTAGTTTGAGATATTGCTCTAGAGCTTCTGTGTACTCATTAATTCATATTTTTCCAGTAGCTTCAAGTTTTTACAAGAATTTAACAAACAGGCAATTGGTAATATGTTATTGATTAAATTGATACCAACTAACCATACTTAACCAGAGGTATGTGTTTAAATGTAAATCCAAACAGCACAGAGAGAACTCAGGACTATAGCTCTGCCTCTTTGCTTTATCCCAAACACCAAAACAACCATCCAGAGTGGATCATGTAGTCAGAATATGGCAGGTTGTTATATAAAACTAAATACCAGTGGTCAGTAGAAAAAAAAAAAAAAGTCTCTGACTGTACTGAACATGGCTCCTATTTTGTGTGTGCACTCAAAGGCCTAGCAGGGCACCAGAAGAGAAAATACTCCTGATTTGATAAAGGCCTAATGGAGTGAATGTGGGAGCTTAACGGCCTTTCAGCTCTCCGTTTATATAATTTAAAATAGAAGTGCTTTGGAATTGGATGCAAATGGGAAACAACTTTTAATATTAAATCTCACTTCAAGCACTTGAGAAGTTGCTAGACTAAATACAGTTTTAATAGTAGCAACTGCAATTTACAGAGTTATGCTCTTTAGTTGATAACTAGGGCAGGATCTAATGATTTTTTTCATCGATTAATCTATTTTTCTTGTCTAACATTTCTATCTATAAATTAACAAAAAGGTGAAAACGACTTAAATTTCACAGCTCATAATGTCTTGAAATATTTTAATTGACTCATATTCAACAATTTCCACAAGCAGAAAAGCATCAAATCATCACATTTGAAAAACTAGCAATTATTTGACATTCCAAAAAAATGAAATGGAGCATCCTTTGTTGCATGTCATGACTCTCCATGTCATTGTTTCCAGTGTCTCCTTAGACTGACAAATAAAGTCAAAATACAATAAACAAATCCTGAAAAATGACCAGACTTTTATGTATTATGTATTATTTTATTATGTAAAAATAGCCACTGATTAATCACCTAATCGTGCAGCTCCTTGTCCCACTTAAATTAAATTAAAGTTTCTGTGTTTCCAATTACCTAAATAAACTCTTGTATGACTGACAACAACCAAATAATATCTTTAGACTCATGTGCAGCCAGTATTAGTTGGCGCTGTGTGAAAATAGGGGCTGCATGGAGCTGTTGCAGACAAGGGCTTTAGCGCAGGCTGTGGCACAGCTATTGAAGATTAAGCAAAGGAATTAATTTAGGGTGTGTGTTTGTTCTATCTATCCCCTTCACGTTTGTCTGTAATTCCCTTGTCATCATGATAGTGTGCTTAATCAGATTACATTTTAGGTTGTAAAGCTGTAGCTAGCAATATAAGAAACAATATGTCCTAGTTGGTTGATTATCAGCCATGTCATCACAAAAGCCTGCTGTTCACCAGCTGGAACTGTCCTTTATCCTCTCACGTCCCACAAGTCTGACCTGAGGCTTAATTAAAGTTCCATTAGGCTTAAAAAAAGGAAAACATTGTACTGTAGATATTCAAGTTAATTGCAGGCAGAGGTAATCATAGTGATGCACATTCAAGGTTGTCGCTTTCCTTGGGCCAAAGCTCTTAAGACCATCACTTATTCTTTTGCAGTGTTGTAGTAAGTCTAGAGTTTTGCTTCACTTTGTGAAAGTTATGCAAGTATTGATGTTAGTTTTCTTTACACAGTGTTATAGAGAATAATTTTCTGGTATGATTTACTGAGACAAACAGCTGACACGCCATTGTAAACAAAGCAGAATATCTGCACATGTCTAAGTCTTACAAGGTAAAGATTTCAGTTTACTCACATTAACTTTACTATGTCACATTACATATTACATATTACATACATTTACTCACAAGTAGTCTTTTATTTCATTTCCAAAAGTCTTGAGTATTTGTTTTAGCCCACCATTAGCGGTAGTGTCATCTATAAAAAGTTAATGTATGTAATGGTTTTTTTTTTTCTTTGTTTTTTTTTTTTTTTTTTTTTTTCCCCAAGAACTGGCTGGAAAACTGCCAACACTGTTCCAGATCTTTAGTAAAATTCACATGTAGGCCTTCTGTGAAGTATTTTTGTAGTTGGTTCATCCAGGCATCTATCTTTTTTCTGCTGCTTATCTAGATCTGTGTTGTGGTTAATGATGAACTAATTATAATAATGGAAAATCAGAATTAAATACAAAATGCATGAATGAAATGATCAAATATTAGTCAAAACTACAATGGACATTTTTCATACTTTGGTACGATTGTAAAACAGGTATTAAATGTCATTCTGCATGTTATTACAGTTTCTTAATGGACCCTCCAGAAATCTTTTAACAAATGTTAATATTTTGCATTGACTGGTTTGTGTGCTCAGTCACATTTAACAACTCTTTCTTTTGTCTTTCTTCTCTTTCAGGAACCTATTAAGTCCAGGGCGCCACAGCTGCATTTGGAGTATAGGTTTTACAAACAGTTGGGAAATTCGGGTAAGAGAGATGTTGGCTGCATATTCTTCATAATGATGAGTTGAATGTGAATGGACCTTTTCACACTAGTTTGGGCTCGGTAAGAAAAGTTAGACTTCAGAAACGGACACAGTTGTAGCGGAAATGGAGAGCAAATGATGCATTTTCAGATGTCTCTGTGTATGTGTGGACATGCAACATCAGGCAAACAGCACATGAAAGCAACTCTCAAGGCTGCCATTCTACTTGAGGCTAAATTTCGGTGTGTGTTTGTTTCTTTGCACATCTGTGGGAGCCAGTGAATGCTGTGAAAGCCTGTTTGCTCTTTTCAAATACCTCCTCTACAGTACCCAGAGTCTCTCCTCTCCTACAGCACGGCCCAGAAGATGTTAATGTGCTATGATGCATGGCTGTGGCTCCAGGGCAGCAGCTCTTTGATCTGGTCCGGCTGGTCAGCTCGTTACAGAGTGTGAGAGAGAAACTAGAGTCAGATACTTGTGAAGAACTGGGACTTGATTTGTTTCACAGCACTTCCCAACCTGGCTGGCTGTTTGTGTGCCCACCTGTCATGCGTGTGTGTGTAGATTAATATATGTTAATTTGGATGAATCTTTAATTGGGTCATATGCAAACATGTCAATGCAGTTACTCAAATGGACAGAAGCAAAAGATTGAGATTTCTGTGTTGTCTACCACTACCACCAGTGCTACCACTGTTTCTTGTGTTGCAACCACCCACACACACATATTCCAATTTATTTGCCTCTTTTCCCAGACCAAGTCCACCAGAGTCCAGTAAATCTAGGTATCAAGTCCCAGTTCACATTTAATTGCAGCATTTAGCATTAAGAAAGGTTGCTTTGTCTATTTAGAGCTGCATATGTGGGAGGTTTTGTTTTTGGATCCTTAGTGTGACAGTGACCTATATACTGTATAACAGCAAACATTTGACAATTCACATGGTAAATATGAATCAATTAGAATTTCCTGGTTTTCTTATGAACTCATTTTAATCCCAGTGATGACAAGATGTTCTGGCCCAGCGGCAGCAAAGTAGCAAATCATGATGCTCCTTCCACTCTACTTCACAGTTGGGATGATATTGTCATTTGTCATATTTAATTTCACACCATACATAGTGCTGCATGTTTTTCCCAAGCAATTCTGTCTTAGTTTCTGCAGGCCACAAAACATTTCCTGTAGTGTTGTAGGGTCCCCAGTTGCTGTTTGATTAACTGCAGGTACACAGTAATTCCTGTAAGCCTTTATTTGTTCAGATACTTCTTGTTAATATCAAATTCAAACTGATTGGGGCTTTTGTAAGCCAAAGTATATTTGTCAGTGATGTATTCAGTATGGAGAACAACTGTACTGTGTATTTCTTTTGTTAGTTAGATTGTTCAATAATTTAATTTAGATGAAGATCTGATCGTACTTTAAGAAAAAATTTGTCAGTAATGCAGGGCTACTTTTCTTGCCACCATATCTGTTTTTCTAATTTTATAACAGTACTGCAGTTGCATGGCCATCTTGACTCAGTGATCTTTCCTCGTCTGAGGAGTGTGTGTATCGTGGTCTAATTTAAGTGACATGTGCCAGCTTCTTGGCTCCTTGTGCTAGAGCAAAAGCCCTCCACTGCTGATAAGGAGGTGGGGCATTAGGGCAGTCCTTGACTATTTATAGATGGCCCTCTACAAGCAGTCAGACCATTATGATGTGTCTACTTGGATAGCTGCCCTAGCCACAGTATCCTCTACCTCCCTGATTGACTGTGTGCTGCTTACAGAAAGCACAGGAAAACACTCCAACATGCACTGATAACAGGGTGTGGGCCTATTTTCTCTTTATGGTAGTTCTTGTTGTAATCTGTTGGTCTGATCTGTAAGTTAATTGCCTACAGTGCATGCCCACAAATACATAATACTAATAGTAACTGTAATTACTGTAAAAACCCTCAAGTCCAGCCTTTCCTCAATGCCTGTGGTTGCTTCCCCCACTGTATTAAACACATCGTGACCAATGCTGCTTCCATTCAGACCACTTTTGGCCTTGTACTTATTGAGTGAGGTCTGTGGCTCTACGGTATATACGCTTTTATTCAGAGAGCCACAGACAAGCAGTATACACAGGTAGGATAATAGAATAAGCTAATGTTAATGATACTGTCTTCAAATGCAAACTGTAAAATCTACACTTCATTACACTATTTACTTAATTTCAGTTGTGATTGCTGCAGCTTTCACAGATGTATGCTGACTCAGCATGATCTATAAGATTAACTTGAGCAACCTTACATGTTCTGATTTCCATGGATAGGTAGGCACATCTTGCTTTTAAAAATATATATATAAATGTACTCAATAGCATATTCTGCAACAGAGCCTTAACTAGACTGCACAAAATCCGTGGACTGCATCTATTTCCAGAAAGTAAAATTCCAATACAACTTGTGACTGGTAATTAAATAGCGACTTTGTGGAAATCAAGGACACATTTAATTACTTGTCAATTTCCTTTCCGCTGTTTACTCTTTCACTACACACAATTCCCTGAGTAGTAGTCTGAATTTAAAAGTTAAAATAACCCACTAAATCTTCACAAGCAGAGACAATATGACATACAGATTAGATCAAATTGCCGGGTGGGCCCGAAAAAGAGACATTTTCAGTAGTTTACCTATACTGAACTGTAGTGTCTTAAAGCCATAGCTGAGCAGACGTCTCATCTCCAACTGATGACTGTCACTGCAGGATATGACAGGTAGGCTCACTTTACTGTCTAGTATTGGAGGAATCAAGGCAACAGATTAAATCTACTTATGTTGTCAACTTGGCTAAATGTGGACATGTGACCCTGTTAGCCCTGCATAACCCAAGAGCTTCAACTATGTCATAGCATGGACTATTCAACACTTAACACCCAGGAGAAGCTTATCTACACACTATTAATTCCCCCTGTCCTGAACAGATCCCAGCTGATGTCTGTCTCCTGCTTCACAAATCTCTGTGAAAATTGACAATACAGCTGGCATTTCAGTTGTTTCTGCTAGTAAAAATAGTGCTGCTTACTGTATCATATAATTCTAAAAAATGTAAAGATGTTAATAAAGCCAGATTTGCATTACCAGTCTACCACCTTAGTCATGGGAGTAACGTCAGATACAGTGCATGATTCAGCATTTAGGGATCAATTGTTATTTAATGGCATTTCACAGGCTCACTTAGCTCATGCAGTGGTAGATCCATGATTGCGTCATTGCATAGATTACTGCATTAGTGCAATTACTGCCATATATAATGAGGTTTCCTTTTAAATGTGTTTCAGTGAAGGATATCAGTATGTCTGTGAATATTAGTTTTTATGGAATGACTTTTTGTACACATGATTATTTTATACTATCATAATTACCTGCTTATTAATTAGAATACTTTACCATGATTAGTAAAGTATCCAGTCGTCATGTTGAGAAGAATGTTGTGCAAGACCACAAATTCAGCCAGTTATTAAATATTACAACCATTGCAAAAGCTTTTTGAATAAAATGAAATCCATTTGATGAATAACTTAATTTTACCTACTTGTTACTTTTCATTTATGCATAAATGAAAAGTCATAGAAAGTAGAACAGCTGCTCAAAAAAAAAAAAAAAAAAAAGCCAAACTGCTTGATTAAGTTCTAGTAGAGGTTAAAAGCTGCAAATACTTGGCAGAATTAATTATTAACGTGATGAGAACAAAATTATTGCACCCTGCCCCACCCCCACTTGCATTCAGCCCTCTGGCGTCTTGTGGGATTGTTGTGCTTATGATCTGTGTTGTATTTGTAGTGCCAGACTCAGTCTGTGCAAGCCTGAACTCTGATCACATTTCATCCTAGCGAGAACATCTCCGGAGCGCTGAGTCTAATGGAAGTCACTTCTCCTTCTCTTCTCTCATGCACTCTACCCCATACTCTAAATCTTTAATATGCATTCGCTTTCCACTCCTCTCTGGCTGCCTGGCTGCCTCCCCTCTTCTCTAGTCGTCTTCTCACTGGCCCTTAACTCTGACATTTCATTGTAGGGCAACATTGTCTTCAGCTGCCATGATGCAGCCTTCCCTCTTACTGTGTTGCCTGAGAAGGCCCGCCTGCAAATACAATAGGTTGGATTGTCTCAGATTGTCAAGACAGCGGGGGTCAGAGCACCACTGATGTTGGCTTGCAATGAAAGCCAGAGTATTTCCCGTAATGCTGAACACAGTTACAAGATGTGGGTTTTTTTTCATGATATTTATATTAAAATAGGTGGTTCAGTTTGCTTGTTGGGCTTCACTGAGGGTTCAGTACATTTATTATGTCCAGTAGTTTCTGGACATAGTAAAGTTATTGTTTAATTTTTGCAGTCATGAATCGTTGCTTTTGCCGATTTTCGTTAGAGAGAAAATGTGTTGCCTGAGAGGGTGATTTCACAGTTTTGTTACTATTTAATTTGATCAATTCTTCCAAATCTGATTTTGCACAGCTATTGTTGTCAGGTTGTATCACAGTATATGTTACACCTTAGAAAGAAATCACCAAAGAAATGCATTTTGGGCTTTACCATCCCACATTTCCAGAATGTATGTCCACTAGCAGAGGATTATAATGCACACTGTGCTCTCCTCTTGTGGTGACTGTGCTTTGAATGCCCTCTAGATTTGGGCCAAGCTTTGATGAGTCAGCCTCCCAGTGATCTCTTGTGACTACTGCATCTGTCATGGGCATCATTACCAGGAAAATCCTAGAGACTAAAGTGCAGACAGGTGTGTGTCTGTGTGGCTGTGCGTTTGTGTGTTTGTCTTGCTGCCTTGCTAGGCTGATGTTGAAGGGTGATCACGTAAATCCAACTGCAAACTCTCCTCCCCTGGCTAGCATCTGGCATATAAATACAATTCAAACTGAACACTAGTGCACACAGAGGTGTGCCTATTCTCAGGACTTGTTTATCTCTAATCTCACAGTCATTTATTTTTCTTACTGGCCAGTATAAATGTGCTTGCTCATTTCCTGATTCTCTTCTACCTTTTTAATCACTATCTCAATTTCTCAGACTATGGTGTGTGACTTGTTTTTCTCTCCAGGCAGACACCACATCAGTGCTAGTACTATGCCTGGTCTGGTATCAGCATTGATGTGGTAGCTCATAGTTAGTATGGTTTCAGGGAGATGGCTGATATGGTTTGCTTTTGGCCTGACAGTGCTGTTCAAAGGTTGGCTGTCTGAACTAGAACTCTGTGAACCTGGGGACTGGGCCACAAGGTTGTCCTTGTTTTTGTTGATATTTTCAGAAGCTCTCTGTGGTCCTAAAATTAATGTTCAGGCAAATATGTCCATGCCACTGAGATATCAGTGAGGGATAGGGCAACAAATATGCCAGATACATTGTTTTACCGCTGAGTTGTGGTATGTTATTCAAGAGTGTTTGTGAAATCAGACATCTCTTTGAGACAGCTTGTGTTTTGTAACAACAAATAAAAAAAGGTAATTTGCATTGGTGATTTTCAAGAATATGTTTGTTTTCCCTTTCTTGTGTTTTATGCTGTACTTTACCCATTATTCTTGTTGTTCTGTTAAATGGACATACCATAGTGTTTTGCCACACCCCAGTTTACCCTAATGTCCGTATGCCAGTATACATAAAGATAGTACTTGATGCAAGTTGATCCATCCACATTCTTCTGAAGTCATACACAGCCAAGGAATGGGTGTGGTGGTTTCTTGTGTCAGAAACTCTGTACTGTTGTTGACATTGTACTGATCACCTTTTCTAGCAATTTTTTAGACACATTTCCCCGTTGTCCTACTTGAAAACAAACACTAAGCCATGCCTCTTACTGACAGTCCAGCTGAGGGGAAGTAAACTCTGACTAAAAGGGAAGAATCTCCCACACCACATTTAGCAGCACACCATGGTGATTATTTCGCTTAGTAAATGTAGAACTTTTCATGTTACTTGTAGTGTTCCCACACTAGGTTTTTATGCTGGTATTGCACACAGAATGTGGCAACACAAAATTGACAAACAGGGCACCGACCATATTTTTATGTCACAGTTATCAAGGACCTAAACAGCTTATTTTTTATTATGCATTTTAGTTATACATACTTTTCCAATAATGTAAAAGAAGCAGTGTTGTATACTTGATTGAGGTTTGTTAAACTTAGTGTTTTTTTTTTTAAAATCAAAAATATATAATTTCTATCAACCCATATATATTTTTATAAACCCCTGCACAGGAGCTCTAGCCTGTAGGTTTCAGAAGTGTTAAACAACAACATTAAATGCTGTTTCAGTTATTGTAAACCAACTGGAACAGAGAGAGCATTGAAGAGAATGAAAGTGTTAAATGTAACAACCATTGTGTCTATAATTCTATTGAGATTTTTTTATGAACTTCTATATTTTTTATAAAGTCCACTAACTCTTTTTGTGTGTGTGTCTCTCCAAAGAGGGAATCCCTCAGGTGTACTACTTTGGTCCTTGTGGGAAATACAACGCCATGGTGCTGGAACTGCTTGGGCCCAGTCTAGAGGACCTGTTTGATCTCTGTGACCGCACTTTCTCCCTCAAGACCGTCCTCATGATAGCCATACAGCTGGTAAGGCTTGCAAGAGGAGAACAGCAGAGGTTTATATAGATAAGTTAGCTTCTGTGATTTGAAACTTTACAGAAAATAAAGTGCTAACTTTGTGTGTTTTTTATCAGTGGAGGGAATGCTCAGGTTTTGTAGTAAATGGAGAATAAAAACCTAAGTAAAATACACAAGCTGAAAAAACAGCTAATCAACCTAATGGCTAATATACCTTCCAGCAATTATTGCAGTCTTTATCCTGCTTTTGAATTGACCACTTGAATTTGCAAGCCAAAGCAAAATATTTTCAGTTTTACCTGAAAGTAATAAAGCCACTTTTAGTATAGCCTCAGGTTAAATTGTGATGAGTAATGTTTTGTATAGGCCTTGTACTACCTGTTATATTAGTAAGATTTTGTCTCTTCTAATGGTGTTGGTTTAATGCCCTTATAGATAACACGGATGGAGTATGTCCACACCAAGAGTCTGATATACAGAGATGTGAAGCCAGAGAACTTCCTGGTTGGGCGGCCAGGGAGCAAGAGGCAGCACACCATCCATATCATAGACTTTGGTCTGGCCAAAGAGTACATAGACCCTGAGACCAAAAAACACATCCCCTACCGGGAGCACAAGAGTCTGACTGGGACGGCGCGCTACATGAGCATCAACACTCACCTGGGAAAGGGTAAGAGAGCCTCAGGAAGCAGGCTGTGGTTTGATTAGCTCTCAAAATTTTCATAGACAAACTTTGATGATGTTCTGTTTTGCGTACAAAACGCATCACCAACGTGTACACAACATTGTAAACAAATACAGCAGAATTTTCACGCAAATATTTGTTTAACCTTTCAATGTTACTTTGTGTAAGTGATCAGTAGTGTCCGTTTTGCTTGCTGCTGTTTTTAAAAATCGTTAACATTTCTCTGATGTAAAGTTTAATTTCAAGAGTATTTTGGCACATCTACTGTTTATTGACTGTTTTTGGTCTGTGGCGTGCGTAGCTACCCCTGGCCATGGACAGTGAATAGTCTGTTTGAAATCTAAGTTGGCTGCCATCCTTGCCGGCTGATTATAACATACATTTGTCTTTTGTGTCAAATGCCATTTTCATCTTGTTCTGTTCATTTCAGAGCAAAGCAGAAGAGATGATTTGGAGGCACTGGGTCACATGTTCATGTATTTCCTCCGAGGTAGCCTCCCCTGGCAGGGCCTAAAGGTATTGTAACACATTGTTCCAGTTCATCTACATATTCACAGACATGTATCAGACTGCTGTGATTCTCTTAATATGTAGCATATTCATGTACCTTTTCCTGCTGTATGTCTCACTGCAGTCCCTCTTATCTTTAAAACAGGGTTTCATTACACCCAAATACAGGAATAGAAAATAGCTGTATGTGACATGCTACACAATGTTAGAATTTTGCCAATGAAGAAATTTTGGTGGCCTCAATATAATGAATCGGTAATTTTTTTTTTTTGTTCCTTTTTGAATAGGTAATTTATCATCAAGGCCAGACACTAGTTGCTTCTGTTATAATAACAGCTTCCACTATGTGTGATCCAATCACACAACTAATAGAAAGACTGTAGCTCAGGACCTTTCCTTTATGTGTGTTGCTGCATATGCACATGCAACAGAGAATTCATACACTTTCTTTGCATTTGAACACTTTGTAGAGAAAGTGCACCAAGAAACACAGGCACAATCACAGCTGCCAGAAGGGCAGGTTATAGTCGGCTGCAGTGTTTCTGAGCATTTTGAAGGCATCAGTAACAAAGGTGTACATAGAATAGTCTGCAAGACAAGATACCTCATCCGAACAGTTGCTATGTGGGAGGAAGCTCTTGTTAGATGAATGTGAGGGATGTATGAATGTGGGGGATGAAGGGAGGCTCAGGCCAGAACAACTTCTCACGAACTCATCAAAACAAAATGGAGTACAGATATGGAACCTGTGTGGACTATGTAACAATGCAGCTCTTTATGGTAGTTCTTGGTAAGTGTAGAGCAGTGGGTTAAGAATTGAGTGGACAAATTTAGTCTTTTAGGCTAGAAGGTAAATGTACTGTAAACAAAACTACAAACCAATCATGTGTTGATACAATTGTCATCCTAGAAATTGTGGTGTGTATATACAGTGAGTATATTAATACCTATAACTTCACAATGTGATGCCAAATCATACCTCAGTTTTGTAGCACATATGTATCCATTCTCAGCCATCATGTGTCCCCAAAGAGATGGGACATCAAAAGAGGTTTCCACAAAATAATGTTTCTTGTTTAAATCCAAGACTCATCCACGGGAGTTTGGAGAACCATTTGGGTTATTTAATGGATGTGAACTGACCCCACCTTTCTCTACATAGCTTTAAAACTTGTGTGCTACAGGTCCTTTTTTACCACCACATGGTTCTATTGTAGTATGTCTGTAAAATAACTGACTAAAGGATTTGCAACTGTCTACAAATCAGGTGCCCAATATAAAACACCATTTTACACCAGTGACAGTTATGCATTTACTCAGACTGTGAGTGTAGTATGAATTTTCTACAATGTCTTCCCCTTCTAGGCTGATACTTTAAAGGAGAGATATCAGAAAATTGGCGACACCAAACGGGCGACACCAATTGAAGTGCTTTGTGAAAGCTTCCCTGGTCAGTACAACCAGCCTTTGTTTAATGTGTTATTTGATATCTTCCCAATCTAAATTGTAGCTTGTTCGCTTTTAACAACGTGCTCTTTTCTGCTACAGAAGAGATGGCCACCTACCTGCGCTATGTGCGGAGGCTGGACTTCTTTGAGAAGCCTGATTATGACTACTTGAGAAAACTCTTCACTGATCTGTTCGACAGGAACGGCTACGTTTTTGACTATGAGTATGACTGGGTCGGCAAATCACTTGTGAGTGCTGCTTATTGAATCCACTCAGCCTCCCACTCCTTATTTGATTGGCCTACCAGCCTCATGCCTGCAGTTGCTCCATTGTTCTCATTGTGTTATTAGATCATTATCTAAAATTGCGCACATTTAGGTCAGAAATATTTTCTTGGAATTTTATTTCTTGTTTATCGCAGCCCACACCGATAGGCCCTATCCCCAGTGACACACCACTGCAGCCCAGCAGAGACAAAGCACAACAGCAGACCAAAAACCAGGTGAGGTCATCAGCATTTAACTACAACAAACACCACACCCACTCACCAGTCTACCCTACCAATCCATCGACCATCCAACTGAACAACCCTGTCGTTCAAGTTCCTCTGTTGTTTTGTCCAACTCTAAGCAACTTCCTGGAGAAAATGGCTGCTGTTCAATTCCACTTCTTCATTACTGTTCCTGTCTACAGTCTGACTGCTTCTGACCCTTCCCTCAGAGTCTTTGTCAAACAATTAGACTTTAAAAAAAAAAAAAAAAAAAAAAAAGATGCACAGTCATTGGCAGACTCGGCTGCTCCAGCTGTGAAACATACCACCGTTTCTGGCTTCAATTTATTCTTCACACCTTGCCACTCTAAGCACCAGTCATTGCATGCATGAGTTGAAAATGCAAATTGCATTCTTCATACCAGTAATGACCAGATATATGCTTAGTGTGTGAGTGTAGACTTTTTTTTTTTCTTTTTTATTGGCATGCTATCTGAGCCTTGTGGTGTTAGTTCTAAATGGGTAATAATTCAAGAGTTCTATTATATAAAAGCAACTATGAAATCATTCTGATGGATAGAAATCATGGTACAAGTCATGCTGTTGTACTTGCTGAGTCATTGTTTTCTGTAGAGCCAAACAGCATACAGAGTGAATTAGATTTTATGATTGACTTATTACCATGGACTCTAGCCTGTTTTTACTGCTCTCCATTTATCGCGATTGGCTTGGTAAAACTTTTTCACCTTTTGGAATTCACAAAGCATCACCCATGCTTATTGCTTATGACATCCAGTATTGCCATAATGGCAAGCTCTAATAATGCAAATACCAAGTACCATAGATAGTTGTCTGTGTTGTATTGAGTATGCAGTGCCAGCTGAGGTGATCAAGGCTGTTTTCCTTTACTCCTGCATGACTTTTATTAGTGTGTTGATTTTTGCTTCACATAAATTATTGTTCCCCTCTATTCCTCTATTAACATAGTTTAACAAGCCTGCTTCTGCTTGGAAAATGTCTTCTATAATTTCTTTTTTTGTTGTTTTTGTTTCTTTTCTTTTTTTTTAAATTCACTCCCCCTCCTCCCTTCACACCACTACCTGTGCCCCCCTCCCACCACATTCCCTCCTCCTCACCTCCAATCCCCGACCCTACAACTTTCTTCCCCGACCCTTACCTTCCTTCTCACCCCTTCACAACCACCTGCCTCAACCCTTTTTGCTCTTTGCGTCAAGTCACCTGAGCCCAAAGGAAGTGAGTCTCAGCCCACTCCCGTGACCAATAAGGAAACTCTGGGGTCGCACCTCACAGCTGAACGGCTGGGGGGCTCTGTTCAGGTACTGCTGCTGCTACAGCTGCTGCTCTGATGGCTAATGCATGAAGCCATGTAGTTTTGTTTGTGTCTGATCCCCCTCTCACACTGACTTCACGCTGCCTGATCTGTCAGGTGCTCTGTCTTGACTTTGTGTGTCTGCATCAGACTGTTTGAATCCCTGTGTGTCAGTGCTCTGTTCTGTTTGCTCTTGTTGCTTCACTCAGCTCTTCTGCTGTAGGCAACACACAGGAAGGGCCATGCAAAAAGACATCCACTAGCAAGTGTCATGCAAAACACATACACACATGTACATCATTACAAATACACGACAATGAAAAGGTTAAAAAAAAAACTCAGTCAAATTCAACCTTTTTGCTAATTTTCATATATAAAAGATGTCAAAAGGCCATTTGTAAAGTGCCAGAAATTAGAGGTCTTTATAGAAAATGTGGCACAAATCTGCCACCTAGTGTGGGATAATAGAATTGCAGCTTTTAAAGGCTCAGTTCACCTGCTTCCGAGTCTGTCTTAAAACCATATTCACATGTCCATATGTACATTGAAATAGGGTTTGTTAGCTGTTATTGTTCATCCTGTGCACTTTAATTGGAAGGGGAGGGCAAAATTCACAGACATCACTCTTTGCAAAAAAATGTATTCCAAAGTTTCATTAGTAGCTTCGTCAGTCTTTTAGTTCAGTCCAAAGTTACTATCTTCCATCCATACACCCATCCATTATCTACCATTCCTTCCAGGGATGCAGGGTGGCTTGAGCCAACCCCTGTTGACATGGGAAGAGAGGCGGGGTACACCCTCAACAGATCATCAGTCTATCATTGGGTGACGCATAGAAACAAATACTCACATTACAACTTACAGGTAGTTTAGAGTCAACAATTTACCAATTTTGGTAAGAAATTCTCTCCTAATGTTTCCATTGACTATTTCTGTGCACCTTCATTTACACTGGCAGAACATCAGAAAAGGATCTCTTCACAGTTACAGCAAGTAAAACCTGTTTTAGTGTTCATATGGACACCTGACTTTTGTTTAAGACAGGAAAAGATGTGAACCTGTCCTTTTAAACTATGAAGTTGCTTTAGTTGGGGCATTCTGTGTTAAATGTTTTATCTGTCAGGGCTGATAAATCAATAAGGTAACATTTTTATGTTTATCTCCACCCTGCAATCAAGGCTAAAAGTGTGTGAGTTTGTGTGCGTGTGTGTGAGGTGTGCACGTGTGCGTGTGCGTGTGTGTGTGCAGACTGATGGCTTTTTTGTACCTGTGCAGGTGATGAGCTCAACAAACGGCGAACTGAACACTGATGATCCCACAGCCGGACACTCCAATGCTCCCATCACTGCTCCCACTGAGGTTGAAGTGGCTGACGAAACCAAGTATGAAACAAGAGCCTATACACACACACGCACACATGCACACACACACACACACACACACAACACAATTTGTCCTTTCCATTGCAGTGGAATTAGCAGCAGCAGGCTTTACAACAGGCGGCCACTGCATATACATAACATGTAGCATAGATGTCTCCTTTTTTCAGTCTCTATGCTAAGCTAAACTCTCTGAAAGAAGGTAAAAAGAACTACAAAAATGGTGAACTACTCCTTGAAGGGCAATATTAATATGCCAGTAATTGAGCATGCTTTTGTTTTCTGCAGGTGCTGTTGTTTCTTCAAAAGGAGAAAGAGGAAAGCTCTCCAGAGGCACAAGTGAAAGAAAACGGAGAGAACTTGAAACATTGTGGTCACTGTCAAGTTTTAAATGGAAGCAACTACACAGACCCCCAGTCCCCTTTCTCTTTCTCTTTCCAGCTCCCCCCCTCACCTCTTTACCCCTCTCACCTTTCTGCCCCTGTCACTCTATCCCTCCCTTCCCCTTGCGCTCTCTCTTTCTTGTTCTCAGTGCTCCCTGGCTACTGGCGAGTTAAAGGAATGTTGCAGTCCTACTGACTTCACAACAGACTCTTGATTCCTTTATCGACGAAAAATAAACTTACCTGCATTACAGCGGGGGGCTTGAGCAAAAGTAAAAAAGCTGTAACAATGAAAACTCGAATACCGTGGCGTGAATATGAAAAAAAAAGATACTGTTTGACACAGTTGTTGTATTCTAGATTCCATAAAGAACGTGTATTGTTTCAACAGTCAGCTGTTGATCAGGGGGAACCATTGAAGTGGTTCGAATGAAAGAAATCTGCTCCTTAGGAAAACTGTTTAATTTCTCTTTTTTTTTCTTCCTTTGGTGTGTGTTTTGGGATCAAGGTAAAGAGGTGAACTATGCTGATGTTAAATCTGAAAGACACAGGAAGCATTTCATCTACAAAAGAGAATTTGGAGGATTTTTATGGTTTTTTTTTTTCTTTTTTGTAATTGAATCCTCAGTTTTTGAAGTCAAATCCCTGCATTGAGAACTTATTTTTATGTTGTAGTGTTCTGGAGTTCAGTTTTTTTTTTTTTTCCCTCATTATGGCTTTGTCTGTCAATGTGGACTTTGTAGCACAGTCACTGGCCTCAGGTACTGTGGAAGATTGAGAGAAACAGATATTAAGCTCTCTTATTATTATTATTGCACTTTTGGAAAAAAAGAAAATAATTACAATGGAATACTTTAGGTTTGAAATTAACAATTAAGAAAACAAGTTAATAAAGACTGAACTAGGAAGAGTCCTTCACAACGCTTATACCGTATCTGAGTTATGGCCGAAATGTTGTCGATTTACATGGAAAAACGATATGTCTTTCGATTTTTATTTCTTCAAAATAATTTACCAGGAAATCATAGTTTGTGCCTTTCTAAGTAAAATGTTTAAAGCTGAAGTGAGTGTCCTGCAATGACATTTTATCTCATCTGTCCTAAATGCTCACTAGATTACTGTGTGTGTGTGTGTGTGTGTGTGTGTGTGTGTGTGTGTGTGTGTGTGTGTGTGTGTGTGTGTGTGTGTGTGTGTGTGTGTGTGTGTGTGTGTGTGTGTGTGTGTGTCTTTGTTTGCAAAGCTGGAAGGTTTTGTGAACATGTTATGACTTACGGCACATCCGGCCTTTGCTCTCATTTACAAGCAGCATGCATTTTCTTCCTTCATGCTCTGCTGCAGTCGACACATCTCTACAGAGGAGGAGTGTGTGCTTTGGGCAGAAATCAGGGTTGTATGTGTGGTGCCAGTTCAAAGAGATCTACCAGACAACAACCCAAATCTGTTTGAGCCATTCTTTCATTTTGTCAGGAGGCCACAGATGGTCATGCAGCTCACAGAGGTTTACTTATTTATAAGGTACATCATTTTGCCTCTGAAATTATCCAAATTCCACATGTATGGCATTGAAAATCACAGCTCCCTCTCCTTTTTATAAACAACTATAGTTACATAGAAGTGTTTATTTTGTGTGCCTGACAGCCTGCTGCTCTTCTATGTGCAACCAGTTTAAATCTCCCCTAAAGCTTGTAGGTCATTGAAGATTTCAGGTGTTATGGCCTTTAGTTATTTAAGGTAGTACTACAGTGATTGTAATATTGCATTTCCCTTAAAGCTGGTGGCACAGAGGAAACAGGTGAAAACCAGAATGGCCGAAAGTGAAGCAGCAGAAGCTGAGTAATTTTGACCTTTACATGTGGCTGGATTTAGTCTTTGTTGCTTTTTGACCTGGATTAACCCTCTGGGAGCACCAGAGGAACAATGTGCTGTTGGCTCTACTGGACCATTTACTCTTAAAGAAGAAATGATGAGTAGATTAATCTAATAGGCTACTGACAGAAAATGAATGGCAACACCTTTGATATTTCATAGATCTTTATAGTATTTTTAGCTATGATGTAAATATGTGCTAGTTTTCTATTCTAACTTTGGCTTCAGGGAGTTATTTTCATTTTCCCTGAACTGTGTCATTTTGTTGACTAAATCATATTATTAAATAATAATAGGGTTTGCTATGAGATTGGCCACACTGACATTTAAAATGGGTGATAACAGGAAGCAGGGAAGTCATTGAATTATAGTCAAAACTCATCTGTTTAAATGATCTGCTCTGTTAATCAGTGGAAAACTTGAAAAATGTTGTCAAAACAGCCCCAGGACACATTTTAAATGAAGAAATTCTGCTCTGCTCCGAAACCTTTCCAGCGGACCCTGAATGCAGCGCAGCCTGATGCTTTGGCACTGGGCATTAGTTCCCAGTATGACCCAACTCCACAAACACTGGATCCTACAGTTTTTTTTTCTCCTGCCTTTCCGATCCAGTCACCACCACGCACATTGCAGAGCTGTATCAACACTTTAAAACAAGATACATCTCCAGATGTTCCGTTAAAGACGCAAGCTGCGCCAGCGCACTTTTACGCATGAACTGACCGGGGTATCCTGCCAGCACCTCAAGCCTTTGTTGGCTGAAAGCTAAATCTGTCCAGCTGACTAGCGCGTGGCCCCAGCATGCATAATCCATTATATCGCTTTAATTATCTGATTTACATTTGGGGGATTCCTGGAAATGATCTGATCAGGGACACGGTAATACGGTTTTAGACACCCCTAAGGTGGACCATACCATTTCCTAACCTTGACGCTAGTTGAACGTCCAGACTTCCTCACTCCCATCATTGCAGTGGCTCGTATGCATTAACCACTGGAGACACTTGGGTGACGTAAGTAGCTGGTTGTCTTGTTTAATGCACTTTACCTCATGTGAAGTATGAACAAGTGAACGTCACACACGCTCTTTCTACATTGCATATGCAATTACTCTTTCATCAATAGGACTTTATCGATCACTAGCGTTCGTCAAACATATGATAGCTCTGTTCATCGGTAACTTTTATTGAACACACACACACACACTGCTACCTCCCTCTCCCTCTCTTTCTCTCTCTCGCTCTCTCTTTCTCTCTCCTACCAGGCAATACCACAACAAACACCCCCGTGGCATGTTCACGGAAAACCAGGGAAACATCACATAATATCCGCTTAAGTAACTCGACTCAGAAACGGTCAACACAGTAATAACTTCTCATTCCTTCAAAATACTAAAAATGAAGATTGAAACATTAACATAGCTACTATTTAAAGAAAATAGAAAAATAAATCCATATTCTACAGGCTCTTTTTCATAGCAGCCACATGCTTCTCCCTTTTGAATGAATGGAAAAAGAGTCACATCATGTTGGTATTGGGACCAGTACAGGATCTACAATGTGGAATGTTGATTTTATAACTTTTCAAAGTAAAAGCTGGTAATTTAAATTATTGGATGGTCTATGCCTTTAATATTAGTCAGACACAGGTTTAGATGTTGTATGCTAGTAACCCATCTGCTCATCTCTTTAGCATGTTGATGGTGTTTTTTTGCTCTGGTACAGCAATGTGTGTTTGAATGGTTTTAATGGTCTGCTGTATTTTTGTGTGAGGGTCTGACTTGGTGTCAGTTTTGCTCTAGAACACTTTGTTGGTGACCTCTGACAAATCCATTTGACACATGCTGGTCAAATGGATTTGATTTATCGTGCTATAGACTGATATATCATGATAGACTGCAGACAATCGTTTAAGAAAGGATGATACTGTAAGGATTGTGAGCCTTCAGTTGACTGAAGCTTATGTTATGACCCTGAGTAATAAATGTATCATTGTTTCATGGGACGTCTTTCTAGATATCTTTCTAGGAAAGGAGGAGACACTTTTTTATGTTATGCTCAGTAATCCCTAGGCTGTGCAAAAAACATACGCTTGCGTTGTGCTGGGTTCCTTTTACACCCTGGGGAAAAATTTGACACCCCCCTCCCCTCAGATTGTCACTGTATAATTCGCACTCTGACCAGGGATAAACAGTTTTTCTGCTCAACATCTGTTAATGTAACAGTTTGCACTGTGCACTTGTAAATATGGCAACGACAGACCTCTGAGAATAAAGGAAGTTTTATCACAGGAGTAAAATCAATCATGGAGCTGTTTGTGCATCCTGATCGGTCTTTATCCGGCTGCAGACGCATATGTTTCGCAATGGGACATTTTCTAAATGACTTGTGTGCCTCCATGTGGTTCACCTACCTGCTGGTCTACCTGCACTCCGTGCTCGGCTTCCAGAGCACCTATGCAGGTGTGATGCTGCTGATTGGCCAAATAGCGGACGGGTTCTGCACGCCCCTGATTGGATATAAATCTGACAGAACGTCAGGTTTGCCCAGGATTGGCAAGAGGAAAACCTGGCATCTCCTGGGTTAGTAACCAAGTGTGTTCCTCACATGTTTGAAGAACAGTGCAGGTGAATATGTATGCCAAAACTGGTCTTTGTCAGACCTCGATGAAATGTCCTAGTCTTAAATATTAATATACCCTACATAATGGTGAAGAAAAATATTCAGATGTAATAATTCCACAATGTAAGACTGCTCCATTAACTCCAAGACCTGAATTTCAAATGGGACTTCAAAGTGCATTAGTAATTTTAGCAAAATCTACTTAAATTATCCTAAATATCTTGTCTTGATTAACCTCCTGAGGAGCCTGACTGGCAAAAATGTGTTTTTGGATCCCTGTTGTCCCCCACAGTATGGGGCATAGGTTTTAATTCAAGCAGTAGCGTATATGTTCCTAAAATCAAAAAATTAGAATACACATTTTGCAGAATCACCTGTTACAGTGTTCAATAATGGAGCCCCAAAGGCTTTGAAAATTTGCGACAATGCACTACCAGTCAAATGTTTATGTATATACCTCCTATTCAATGGTCTTCCTTCTTTATTGTTTTCAACACTGTATATTAATAATGAAGACACTGAATTTATGCCAGAACCAATATGGAATCTTTATATTTTCGATTCTGCAAAGCAGCCACATTTGCTTTGTTGACAGATTTGCACAGCCCTGGCGTTGTCCCAGTCAGCCTCATGTGGCAGTCACCTGGAAGGGTTTTCAACAATCTTTGAAGGAGTTCCCAGAGGTGCTGAGTATTTGTTGGCTGCTTCCCTTCACTCTCTGGTCCAACTGGCCCAAATACCAAGAGGTTGGATCTGCACTGTAGCGTGTGCAACTGCTGCTGCAGTCATAGTCACGACTGCTCCTGTACCATAGCGAGCACCTTCAGTTAATTAGAACACAGCGATCACCAGGGCTTTTAGTATTAACTTGAGCCACAGCTACAGATTAGTTTATTAGTTTAGAACTGCAGTAAGATAATCAATAAGTAACAACTATGTACATGCTCACATAGACGATTTAATTAGCAAACCGTCGCTAGTTATGTTGTATCTCAGCAAAACATAAAGCAATGCACGACTTCAATGTACAGTACAGGATTTAATAAAAAAAAGATAGATAATGATAATACATAAGCTTTAAATATGTAAATAATGTTTACTGTTATTGTCACCAGTTCTGCCTTGACTTGTTGCAAATCCCTTAGAGAAAAGGAATCTGTCTGCAATTTGCATACACTACAGTGCACACCCTACCACTTAGTGTTTGGATGCCCAACCCACAGCTCACACAGCCATCCATAGCTATGGGCACACCCACTGCCTACACCCACTCTCCTCCTCCTTGGACAAATTACTTTTATATAACCTAGAGGTGTGTTTGGGATCAATGTCCTATTGGAAAATGATGGCCCTACTAAGTCCAAAGCAGATGGGAGGGCATGTTGCCTCAAAATGCTGTGGTAGCCACACTACTGAAATACTGTCATTTATTATATGTCATATAAATGGCATTAATCTTAACTATTTAACCTACATGGAGTCTTAAGTCACTTCATGAGCTGCTGTGCCAGCAGCTGACACAGTTGTATGTGTCTGACATACAGGAGTGCTGTTACTGCTTCTGTTTGCAAAGAGTTTCTGCAGCTGCACGGAGGATCTGCTGCTGATGGCTGTGCCAATTCGTTAACTCTGTTTAAGTAAAGGTTCACAAGTTTTACTCCTCTTCTCTTGGCCTAGGACTTGATTGCTGAAACGTATGATTTGAGTTAGCCAATCAGAGGCAGGATAGGGATCATAGCAAATTAGGGAATGGACCTGCCTTGATGAGAGGAGTGACATTTTGCATTTCAATTTGAATTTTGACACCAAAAGCGCATGGTGACAATGTAATGAAAATGCAACCAACTGTGGGCACTGTTTCACCTGCACATTTGAAGAGATCAAAAATAATATGACATGCAATTGATTTAGCTTCCATTTAAAATACCGAAAATAATTCAAAGTATATTAAAATATTGATTTGCCACTTTGCAGACTGAATTCCCAATTGCAAAATGAATTGTAAATTGAATAATAAAGCCAAAAAACCTCCATACTTCTTACCGACAACATGAAAGGACATTATTCTTACATGCGGTTAGTTCCAACACCTAGGGGCACAAAGAAACCCGCCTTATTTATTCTGTTAGTAACACTATATTTGACTTTATTAATATGCAGTTCATTAAAACACCTAGTGGCATGTAGAACCCTCTTTTATTTGCTCTATTAGAGATAATATGTTTGATTTTATTACCATTTTGCCTCTAAAACAGTGCTTTCCTTGTTCTAACGGCATAAAATTGCGCACTCACTTTATTCACATACAGCAGCTTCAGAAAAAACACAAAATAAATGTAAGTGACAATGTTTATAACTAACTGTCCAGGAACAACCTGTTGAAGCTGAGATGCCCCAACTGGTTGGGAAACCTCGTCTCGTTCTGGGTCAGTTGTTCTAGGTTGTATTGTTGTGCTATTGCAAAAATCACATTTTCTCAACACCACCACAATTTAGGGTAACATTTAGCCTAGGCCTTAGCCTTTGGCCTTCAGAGGGAGGGGTGGGTGTGTGGACTGAAGCCTACACTAACCCAAAACGAGTTCTTCAGGAAGGTATTCCCGAGGTGGAGGAGAGGTGAGCTGTGGGATGATCCTTTTTACACAAGCATATGAGAGAAGTCTTCTTAGGATAGAAGAGATTTGCATTGTGCATTTGTAAATATTAGTACAGACCTTTAACATAGAATAAAGGACGTTTTATCACAGGAGTCGAACCAACGATGGAGCCATTTGTGCATCCTGATCGGTCTTTATCAGTCTGCAGACGCATATGTTTCGCAATGGGACATTTTCTAAATGACCTGTGTGCCTCCATGTGGTTCACCTACCTGCTGGTCTACCTGCACTCCGTGCTCGGCTTCCAGAGCACCTATGCAGGTGTGATGCTGCTGATTGGCCAAATAGCGGACGGGTTCTGCACACCCCTGATTGGATATAAATCTGACAGAACTCCAGGTTTGCCCAGGATTGGCAAGAGGAAAAGCTGGCATCTCCTGGGTTAGTAACCAAGTGTGTTCCTCACATGTTTGAAGAACAAGCTTGTCTTTGTCAGACCTCGATGAAATGTCCTAGTCTTAAATATTAATATACCCTACATAATGGAGGAAGAAAAGTATTCAGATGTAATAATTCCACAATGTAAGAATGCTCCATTAAGTCCAAGTCTTGAATTCCAAATGGGACTTTAAAGCACATTAGTAATTTTAATCAAATTTACTTAAAATTATCCTAAATACCTTGA
This sequence comes from Mastacembelus armatus, assembly GCF_900324485.2. NCBI lineage: Eukaryota > Metazoa > Chordata > Actinopteri > Synbranchiformes > Mastacembelidae > Mastacembelus > Mastacembelus armatus. The sequence goes on from NC_046636.1 coordinate 7,131,428, forward strand.
TTAACCTCCTGTTCAATAATGGATCCCCCAAGGCTTTGAAAATGTTTTTTTTTTTTTAAATCTTGTGACACACTACCAGTCAAATGTTTATGTTTCCTAATGCTCTTCCTTCTTTATTGTTTTCAACACTGTATATTAATACTGAAGACACTGAATTTATGACAGAACCAATATGGAATTATGTGGTCAAGAAAAAAACTCTTAAATAACCCAGAATATATTTTATATTTTCAATTCTGCAAAGCAGCCACATTTGCTTTGCTGACAGATTTGCACAGTCCTGGCGTTTGTCCCAGTCAGTTTAATTAGGCAGTCACCTGGAAGGGTTTTCAACAATCTTTGAAGGAGTTCCCAGAGGTGCTGATTATTTGTTGGCTGCTTCCCTTCACTCTCTGGTCCAACTCATCCCAAAACATCCCAGCTGGATTTAAATCAGGTGGTTATGGGGACCAGGTCATCTGACGTGACACTCCTCGACACTCGCACTCCTTCTTGGACAAATAGCTCTTACATAACCTAAAGGTTAAATGATGGTCCCACTAGATCTAAACCAGATGGGATGTTGCTGAAAAAGCAACCGTAGCAATGCTGGTCAAAACTGCCCAGAATTTTGACTGAGTCAGCAAAGCACCTGCACCATTGCACTTCTAAGTAAGTCGTGTAAAAAGTACAACATTCCCCGTGTTATCGTGAAGCACATGTATAAATGAAGATTCCTACGTCAAACAGTATTTACAAAAACGTACTGAGTTATTGCCACCACACTGAAAACACTATGTCATTTACTATAGATACAAGGTCTGTTTAACTGCATTTTTAACCATTAAGGTTGAAGGGACTTCAAATATTACCTCTCTTTTCCAGGGACTGTTTGTGTTCTAGTGTCCTTCCCCTTCATTTTTAACCCCTGCCTGGCATGCACTGACAACACTCCCCATTCGGTGCAACTTGTGTACTTCATCCCCCTCATCATCGTCTTCCAGTTTGGTTGGGCAGCCACTCAGATCTCACACCTTTCCCTCATCCCAGAGTTGGTGTCCAGTGAGAGCGCCAAGGTAGAGCTTACTGCGTGCAGGTGAGTGATGACATCACACATGTACTAGCTGGGAAACCGACCTGGTGCTTTTAATCAAGTATGAAACTGTGCAAAACAATTGGGTTGCTTTATTTACAGTGTAATAGAGTGATTTTAATGGGAAAATATGCCCTAAAAGAATTAAAAAATATACTGAATATACTGTAATCTAAATTAGGAGCTCATATTTTGAAAGGAAAGGGAACTAAACACCTGTTTTTTCATATTTAATAAAGAACATTTTTAATCAGGAAGCCATACATGCATGAATATAGGGGCAAGCACATATCCACACACACACACACACACACACATATACATATATGTATATATATAAATGTTTTGTGTCCTTGTGTAGGTATGCATTCACTGTGCTGGCCAACATCACAGTCTACACTGTGGCCTGGCTGCTTTTTCACTTCCAGGCTCAGCACAATGTGGACCCCTCCATCACAGAGAACCTGGGCAAGGTGGACATCCCTCTGTTCAGAGTAAGAAAAGAGATACCACAGACATTTCATCCCTCTGGCAAAACCATTGTTTTCATCTGAGCTTTATCTCTCTATAGATGCTGGCACTTATTCTAGTAGGCACTGGGGCATTATTCTGTCTGGTATTTCATGTTGGAACAAAAGAGGATTTATCAGCCTCAGATAGTGAAAAGCAACGAATTACTCCTTCACCATCGCAGGAATCTTTGGCTCATCCTGGATTTCACTGGAAACACTGGCTGAAGGAGCCCTCCTTCTATCAGGTGATACCTAAATCTGTGCCGAGTAACTTACTGTCCATTCACAAATTTTCTCTTCCTCTTGAATTCTCTACCATATTTCAACTCAGGATATAGCTTCTTGTCAAACTTATATCAGGGTGCACCTCTGCACTGTTGCCAGACTTTTTAGATAATTTTGACATTATCTCTTCAAATTAAGATATTTTGGGACACATCCCAACTCAAATATTAGAAAGAAAATTCATATTATAACGCTCAGGAGCTAAATGTGCAAACTTGCTGGAATGGTCCTTTAAATTCTGTTTTCTGTGTTTGCTTTTGAACCAGATGGCTTTTCTGTACACGTGCACCACTCTAATGGTCAACTTATCTCAGGCCTATATGTCAGTTTACCTCACCAACTCACTGATGTTGCCAAAGGTAATGCCAGACAATTTGAATTCAGTGATTATGTTGCTGCTATTTGTGCAGTGCTTCAAATTAAATCTGAGTTTTCTGCTTCTTTCCTCAGAACTTCATTGCCACCATACCTCTGGTGATTTATGTCAGCAGCTTTGTCTGCTCTTTGGTCATGAAACCAGTCAGCAACTGCATAGGCATCACTGTGAGTTCCCCAGTTTTCACAGCTTTCACTCGGTCTAGTGAAGCAGAATCATTCAGATAAATGTTTCCTTAGTTTGTGTGAGTATTTGAAAGGAGACTGACCTTCTAGACAATGGGGAAGTTTCTGAGTCAGCCTGTGGGTCGACCTGTGTGTCTGATACAAACTCTAATAAATTATTTTGTGGCTTTAGGCTTTATGGGTGCAGTGGGTTGTTTGTCATGAGCCAGCATGGATCAGATATCTTGTTTTTCAAAATTGAAATCTGCGAGTGGGTGTATCACAGCCACTGTATAGACAATATATTAATTTAACAGAATACATCCATTAAAGATCCAGCACACTCTGCTACCATGTTGACAACAACACTTTTCTGTGTTGCGTGACTAATAAATTAGTCATAAGAATGAAAAGTTATTGAAATCATATTGAAATCAAATGTGTTTTTTCTTGGCAGTTTATCTACTTGTTTGGCCTGTTGCTGGTGTTCAGCTTTGCCAGCTGGGTGTTTGCGGATAAGAACATGGGAGCTAGAAGCATCTATGGTGCAGCTGTGTTGCTGGGAGCTGGTTTAGCCACGATCCAGGTCATGTCTCTGTCCATGGCAGCCAAGCTCATCGGGGAGCGGACGGTAGGTAGAGGGGAACCAATAACAGTTTACAGATTTGGAAGAGTTAGGATGATAGAGATATTCTATGTTTTCTTGTTATAGACAGCTCACAAAACATAACTAAAAACAACTATGTGTTATATAACCAGTGGTGTTAACCAGTGCACACACCACTACCTGTTAGGAAAAACAACATCACATGCTACATCGAAATGTATCAACCCTCATAGTTTAACTTTTTTCCTAGATATTGAGGTTACGAGAAACGTTATCACATGGCAGAAACTAACAGCTGCCTTTAGTCATAAAAGCCACCTCAGAACCATATGTCCATTCACAGCAGGGTGTTGTAAAACTTTCAAAGAAGTCCATTTTTTTTCTCCTGCCCCTGGATACAAGTCATGCTATAAGATGTTTTCACAAAGCTATCAGCTGTGAACTTATAGATGAGGGTTTGTTGTGTTGGCACAATTTTTACTGCTGCTACATCTTTTCATGTCTAAAATCATTCTGTCTACAAAGGGATGAATGAAAATGTTGGGTAAAGGCAGACAGAGGGTTGATTGTGTGTCTAGCTCACGGACAAAGATGCTGCTAAGAACTGTGTAGGCTCTTTTGGTAGATTTGTGCTTTGCTGCACTGACTGCAACAATCTTTGATCTCCGGCAGCAAAGTGGAGCCTTTGTTTATGGGGCAATGGGCTTCACAGACAAGGTGTCTAATGGTGTGGCGATCACCCTCATCCAGAGCATCCAACCATGCAAGTGAGTCTGTCACAGAAGACATAGGCATTTCCCACAGAACCCCATTAAGCAAAACACTTTTTCCATGTTTCCCTTGTTTTTCGATGCCTTATCAAAATACAGAGGAATCCTCAACAACATATAGCAAGAAGGCAGTTTTTTGAATATGCATGTTTTTAAGCGACCTTTATTTGCTTGTGACTCCTGAATATGAAGCAATAGCATCTTGTGACCCTCTGGCACAGGTAGCATCTAGTAGTAATGCAATACAGGTATGACTTTCTTTTGTTAGAGCATTTCGTTTGAACAATATTTTGAGGCTCTGTGAGGTAAAAAAAAAAAAATATTTGCTTTAGAGAAAAAGCTGATAATGTTTGATGAAAAGTCAAATCAAGTTTCAAATCAAGAAATTTTATTTGTATAGTCTCCGCTTCACTGTTTGTGTAGTTACTGCTCTGGCACCGTGAGGCAGTGTCACCTGCTGCTGCTTTTCTGTCCCGCTTTAATAAAAGAAGTTTTCCCCATTTCTTTTCTCTTCAGGATCACGGAGTCATGCTGCCCAGACTGTGTTTGGTTTTATCGCCACGTCATGGTGACAGTAACCGGGGGCGTTGCCATGGCTGCAGCACTTTGCCTGTTGTCGCTCTTCATTTGGCCAATCAGGAGAGACAGAAATTAGGGTTCAAATCTCATTGGTCATCATTGTCTTATACATGTACACACAGGAAACAACCATCCATAGCAGAGATTTAGTAACTTAGTAAATGATGTTGGAGCAGGTGTATTTTGTGTTTTCTCCATATTTACACTCCATATTTGCTTAAACCTGATATCACAATGCCAGATGGATGCTGAGCCCAGATGTATTTATATGTGAAACTATGAATAGAATTCACATTGAGTTTACTTTTTAAGTTATTGTCATTGAAGGAGTTGTTGAAGAAATGCATCTTATTGCAGCTCAAGGGTAACGGAGCAGAGGATGAAGCCATGTCACCATCTAGTGCATGGATATGTAACTACGCTGCTTTGCCCTGATGGGCTTGCTATGATTTTAAAAGCTTAGAATTACAATATACAGTACTGTGCAACGGTTTTAGGCCCTTTACATGTTTTAGATTCTTATCACACGACACAATCAGGTGTCTGATACCAGATTCATTGTGTAGCCCATTGTATGGACAACAAGCCCATAAATAACCCACTAGAGTTCATGAAGAACTATTTTCAGAGGCAAGAAAAACCAGGAGTCCAACAGAGCCCCTGATCTCAGCAGTGTGGAGTCAGTCTGGGATCATATGCAGAGACAGAAACACTGGGACATTTAGAATCTGCAGCAGCTTCTCCAAGGTGCTGCAAAGTACCAGGAGAAACTGGGAGCAGGTCAAACCAGAGAGAACTGCTGCCGCTGCAAAGAGGGAGGGCTTCAGATACCGATTAGGTTTAGGTTTGGTTAATTTATAAATGAAAACACAATTTATGTAATTTATATTAAAAGGATCCCCTGTGGATTTTCTAGTGGCTAAAGCTTTTGCTGTATCAGGAGCCCCAAGGTTTGTGATCCTACTGGAGGTGTGATTCCAAATGAAGTCGGTGATTAGCCTGTAGTTAAAATGTTTAACATATAACACATACACACTTATATTACTTAGTCTTTAGTGATTTTAGTTATTGTTGTAATAGAAGATGTATCTAAGGTCATTCTTTAAAAATTAACTGTGAGTTCTTTTTTCTGTTTGAAGAGGCACTAAAGTTATGCCGCCCAGGCAAGAGTTTGTTTTTTTCCATCAGCCTCAGTTTTCTAATTAGAGCCGGACAGCAGGTGTACTGTTGTACTGCTGCTGAAGAATTCAGCTCAGTTTTTGCTCTCATAAGCGTCTAAGAAGAGTCTAGGCCTCTGTTGAGGAATGCAGATGAACTTATACAATGATTACAACTGAACTGCAATGTGAACAGTGTTGTGAAACGGAATGACCAAATGAAATACAAACTAACAAAAAAGGAGGGTGAGAAACAAAATGCAGTACTCTTGACTAGTCAGGCAGGCATTCAGGAAACATGAGGAGTTTGAATTCTAATATTTGCATTTGTGAGTTACGTTTTGACCCAAACCTGAAATGTTGAAGGAGATTTTTCAATAAATCAGACATTTCACCTGTCCAACGTGTCAACTACAGTGTCGTCGCTGATTGGTTTTCACTAAATAAAGACGTTTTGAACACTATCTTTGTCCCATGTGGTCGCTGTAAATCGTAGAAAGTGCGACCTCTGGCGGTGGAAACGCGGCGGTGTTTGTATCGCGGACAGGCGGGACAAAGCGATTGTCCAGGGTGAGGAAACCGTGGACTGTCTCTGCCTGGGACAGGAGCATAAAGCGGAGTCCTTATACTTTTAAAGGTAAAAGTGGGTCGCTTTAAAGTTAATTCGAACACAGGGATAAATATTTTCCTCAATTGTTGTCAAAAGTTTCAGCGGAAGAGAAGATTTTGCAGGAACCGGGGACGAACTGTGCGCAAATTTCTCCTCCAGCGATCATCAGGTAGCGACTGACTAAGGTGGGTAACAGCCAGAGTGCTTTATTTTGGTTCTCCCATCAGACTAAAGCAGTGTGTGTGTGTGTGTGTGTGTGTGTTTGTACTCGGTCAACATCCTGAAGCATTAGATTAATAACTTCGACAGGTGGGATCCCTCATCTGCTTTTCCATCCCTGATTAGTTCACACCGCTGTTTGTTATTGATCCTTTAGGAATCACTTTAAAACCATCTATAGCTCTGCAGACACCAACCCGCCAGGCCTCTATTCTGTATTGACAGTGGTTTTCAAATTTACATAACAAATTCATGATTAAAACAACGATGTGTGTTCATAAACAAACAAACCAAACTCAGATTCAAAAGTGTGGAAACCAAAGCTCTTTGTCGATCCTTATTAATAACCAACAGATTAGGCATAAAAATACTATAATAATAATTAGGACTGATGCTGTGGCACCAATGACTCTTTTACTCTAGTGAAGGGTTTTTGTGTTGGCAGGTAAAATGAACGTTTCTTATACAACAGCTCTGCAACAGCTGACTGGTTCAGTTGAATTTTATTACTTCTCCATAGACTAAACCTACAGGTGTTTATAGTGTATATATATATATATATATATATATTTTAATCTGATTGAATCTATTTTCATCAATCATTCAGTCTATAACATAGGGTGGAAGTAGGGAAGACAAAGTGAATCAGTACCTCCCAGCTTCTGATTGGCTGAACACACCTGGTCCAGGTAAACAGCAGTAGTCAGGGCAGCTAAAGTTGGAAAACAAGCAGGGAAGTGACTCTTGAGGAACGTGGTCCCCCTGGTCTATAACATGTTAGAAACTACTAAAAAATACTGATTACAGTTGTCCACAGCCTAAATTGACATATTCACAGTGTCTGTTTGGTCCTACCAACAAACCCAAGCCCAAAAGATGTAGGTTAATATTATAGACGACTAGGATTGAGAAGGAACAAAAGAGTCTGTGTCAGTGGTTCAGAAATGTGCAGATTAGTTTTCCATCTATTGACTGATCAAATTGTCGACTTACTGTTTTATTTCTACCACATATCTACAAACACCTTTTTCTATATCTCAGCACAAGTCGACAGCCTCACATTAAAGGTCACCAAAGCCAAAATGCTAAATCACTGCTTCTCTAAGCTTCTCACTTTTTTCAGTTAGGCTGCCTTCGCTTTGAACAGGTGTACCTAAAGATTTGGCCCTCACTGCTTTTCCACGAGTCTCATTGAGCTCTTTGGTGATTGTTGCTGAAAACAGTGGGTTGTTTTTTTGGGCAGGAAGTCTAGGCTGACTCCTGTGTGTATGCCAGTGGGTCCCAGGCTATGCTGGGCAGGGGCCTAATTGTTTTTGACAGATGTGAGACATGTGACTGTATTACTGGAATTCCATTATCAGCGGCAGATGATAGAGTCTCTGTGTTGCAGTGGAGCTCAGGCTGTGGCTGGTGGGTGTCTGACCTGACCTGTGACTGAGGTCCAAACTCTGAGCTTTCTGCCCAGCATGAAAATGAGATTTGTGAGCCAGTTTTAGACAAACACCACTGTACGACTACTTCTTCCTCCACCACTGTTACTTCTGCTGTACTGCCACTGCTACAGCAAAAGCTTTGAGTAACAGTTCTTTATAATGAGCACATCATTCCTTTCCAGCTGCATTTAAAAGTTATTTTCATTCCAAAATTAATCAGCAGATTGTTTTTAAGTAATCTTTTCATTTATGTAATGTCAACATACTGGAAAATACCCATCTCAATTTTCCTTTAGGCCCAGTAAATATTTGACATTTTTGTTTTATAAATGATTTGTTGCAGCAACAGTCACTTGGCCTTCTGTTGAACACTCACTTTAGAAATCTGACATTAGAAGAAATTCAACTTTTGAGCCCAGACTGGCTCACTGGCTGGTTTAGAGGTGTTAAAGAGTTTGAAGATTGTAAAGCTTTTGATCCATGAAAAAGAACCAGTTGGGGCTCCAAAAGAGCTTTTCAGCTGACTGCATTTCCAGAGCCATGTGTCAAGAGGGGTAGAAATCACAGTAGTTTTGTCTTTTCAATTGAATTTCATTGCTTGTAAAGAGGTTGGACCTCAGATTATTTCCTGTCAGTTAAATATATAATCAAATCCAATATAATAAAACCCTGTAGTGAAACTAAAACCCGGTGGCTTACGTGACAGCATGTTGATGAACAATGAAGGACACCTGATGCCACTGTGCACAACCTGCCCATCCACCTGTCCTTCTTTCTCTCTTTTCCATCTCACTCCAGTCAGGAGCAGCACAGAGGAGCCCTTGTTTGATCCTCCCTGGACAGTGCCCCATTTTTCTTTTCTTTTCTTTTTTACCCTGACTCCATGGCAACACTGTTCTCTTTGACGAGCAGCCTTGACGTTTGCCCCTCCTGCTCCCAAAAACAAAGACAAGAAGTTATGGAGCAAAGAAGAGAAAGTGGGGTTGGGGGGTGGGGAATTGTGACCGGGACCAAGGAATAAGGGAGGGAATAATGGGAAGGTGTCTGGGCTGGAGTCTCTGAGGCGAGACCTCCTCTGCAATCTGAGCCAGAGTCCCATAAAGAGTAGAGAGTTATTAGGCAGGACTGAAGACTACGGCAGTGCCAGGGACTGTCTCTCTGTCTGTATGTCTAAACTTCTGAATGGCTGAGCATCTTGGCCATTTCCTCCACCAAAGTCCCTCCAAGGTGCCTGAACAGGAGCAAAATATGGCTGGAAATGTTTTTGCTATGAAAATCAGAACTGTGGTGCCACTTAAAGACAATTAATTAATCAACGGACACCGTTAGTGCTGACACAACTAATAAATGGATTGCAACAAACAATCGTAACTGCAACTAAATCTAATAATGATTGATAATCTCCAGTCTACCTGGAGATTGATAATCTCCAGGTGGCGTAAATATTATTTTACAGTTTAATTTTCTTTTCATATTATTGTAAATGTACAGTGGTTTGGTTTTATTCTGATAGAGAATTGAGCAATTACTTGAAAACAGATGAATGGATGACAACGTCATTTTGTCACAGCTCATGAATCACAGTCTGTCCCAAGTTCATTGCACTCAGCATTATCTTCATATCAGGCTGAGGGAAATAAGAAACAAAGGAAAACAGGCCCTAATGTTCTGTCTTTTTTATCATGCACAGTAAGCGTGACCTGCTGTTTGCCAAATCCTTTCACTCTAACCATGTAGGCAGCCTACTCCCTGTATGAGTCTGTAGAAGAATGGCTGTTGTTCAGCTAATATACACTGTGGCCTTGAATATCTCCTGTAAAAATTAGTAACAGAAAGAAATCCTAACTTAGCTGGAGGGCTAGTGTGAAATGTTCAAAGTGTGAGTGGACGTTGTGGTGGCTGCGGAGAGACTGTTATGGCTCGTGAAGAGGCAGAAAAGGAAAGTATTGTTGTTTGGCTGCACTCCTCCTCCTAGCACCGACATCTCCACACTGGCACTCTGACTTTCCTGCTTCAGAAACCTCATGCTCAGTCCTCCAATAGTTTTATTTTCTTCTATGCTAGAGAATGAGGGCGATCGTAAACTAGTGCATAATGTTCAGATAAATGATAAGCCCTCTGACAGGGAGAGAGAAACCTGCACAAATAGCCCTCAGTTGCACCCTCATAAGTCACACTCCCTTGGAAACGGTAAAACATTTACACTGTTCTGTTATTGACGGTCACGCCTCACTTTCCCATATCTCTCCACGTAGCATTACTCATATCAGTGCTGCTGAGGAACAAAACCGTAAAGCTCTTAGCGTTGTGCAGTACACCTTGGCCTTTAGATTAACTCTAAACTCTTTTTGTTTTGCTTTTTACAGTTTCGGATATCTTTGAGCGATGTTTGACAAACAGCACTACGATAGTCCACCTGTCTACAGTCCTCCTTTCATCCCTCCATCCAACAATGGCTTTGGGCCTCCTGGCAGCTTCCATGGTCCTCAGAGTGATTACAACGCATACCCCCCTCCACCAGGATCTTACTACATTGAGGACAAACCGCAGCACTTCTACAAATGGCGTTCACCTCCGGGCATCATCAAGATCATGATGGCTGTGGTGATTGTTTTGTGTGTGGTGATATTTGCCTGTGTGGCTTCCACACTCATGTGGGACTACCAATATGGAATGGGAATGGGAATGGGTTACTATGGTTCTGGGATGGGCTACGGCAGTGGTTATGGTGGGAGCAGTTATGGTTCAGGATACGGTGGTTATGGGGGCTATGGAGGTTATGGCAACTACTACGGCTCCTACATCTCACCTTACTCGGCCAAAACTGCCATGATTGCCATGGCAGCCATGAATTTCATAGGAGCACTGGCATTTTTCATCTCCAGCTTTTCTAAATCAAACATGGTCCACAGCAGGAAGTTCTTTCTGATCCTCTTGATAACTAGCGTCATCTTGGCTGTCCTGCAGGTAACTGTCCTCATTCATATTTTACTTTTGCCACATCTGTTATTTATGTACTTTTTGTGTGAAGGAAACAGTACACAATACACAGTGAAATGTTAGGAGAGCATTCCTGTGGATGTCTAGTTTTAATGATAGATGATGATTTCATCTATCCAAAAGGAATTTGGAAGTAACTGTTGCAGGGGACAAATCAATCGTTCAGTTGATAAATGCCATGCCCCTGGAATGATATGTAAATGCATATGCTTTCAAAAACCCTAAATCCCACAGGAGTAATCTATAAACAGGCGTTTGTGTACAGTGTTCAGAAGTCAGTGCTACTGAGTCCGTCTAAACACATGTACCGTACATACAGTACAGATGTTCATCCGAGATCAGCCTGAGAACGTTTTCTTTAGTATATAACAGTACTGCAGCAGTAAATCTGCACGTCAATGTAAACACACTGCACGCAAAAAGGAAATAAGATGGAATTTTGTTTGCTCAGGAAGTAAACAACTTGTAGGCAAGATGCAGGGCAGGAACTGGTAAATGACAGCAGATTTAGGAAAACAGCTCATAGTCCCTCACAAAATAGTTACCACTAATCAAAGACCAGATCTTGTGCTGTGGTCAGAAGCACGGCGGGTTGTTATATTTTGTGGAACTCACAGTACCAGGGGAGGATGCGGTAGAAATGACCTATGAGAGATAGAAGCTTAGATATACAGAGTTGGCAATAGAGGCAGAGAAGCATGGTTGGAAACCTAAGGTCTGCCCAGTGGAGGTTGGCCAAAGGGGTTTTGTTGGCAGTCATGTCCCTGTTAACTGAACTGGGTATAACAGGACTGAGCCTAAAGCAGGCAGTCAAAAACATGGCTGACACAGCAGCCCTCCACTGAATGGCTGTAGGTTCAAAGAACGATGGTTGATTGGGGATGCCCACTTGATAACACTCATAATCTGCCTGCATTCACACACAAATTAGGCTTGACATCATGATAATGTGCATCTAAAAATATCAAAATATGGCACAACCTGTCCCTTCAGTTCTAACCTGTTTGTTGACATTCAGTGTGGGAAGGGGAGCCTTTATTATATTAAAGGTTTCATTTCCTGCTGATCTCAAAGTATCTCAGCAAATTTTGATTCAAGTAGAACATGCATTTCTCAAGCCTGTATGAGTGTTAGTCTTTATTTGTTCTTATGAAATCTAACACAGATAAAGGGAGAACATTGTCCATATCACCCTTAACACTGTGGATGTTTTTAGATAGAAAAACATCAGAGAATAATCAAAGTTTCTTAGTCCAGAATAAAGTTGGCTCTTTTTGTACTGTGCCCTTTGCACGTCGTCATTTTTGAACTGAATACTGTGGCGTCTTTTCAGCGAAAGACTAACAGAAGCTCTAATTGTACTCACTCCTTGTATTTCTTTAGGGCATTATAAACATTGTCTACATTGTCGGGGTGAACCCCATGGCCCAGGGCACCTCCAGTATGATGTACAACCCGATGCTTATGATGTGCCAGAACCTCTACCAGACCAGCTACTCTCAGATGGGAGGAGTTGGAGGCTTCCCCATGTACAACCAGTACCTGTACCACTACTGCTTTGTGGACCCACAGGAGGTTTGTAGCTTCTCCTGTACATATTTTGTGGATCTACAGTGCAGGATTAGTTCAGTCTACACAATAAAGTCAAGTAGATGTAGTAGTTAAACAATGGCCAAATAATTGTATATTCGTAACATTATTTAAATTGTTTTGGGCTGAGGCTTTAGGTTGCAAATTGTGAAGGGCTACAATTGAATTAGGACTGTGGATGTCCAGTTTCATCAGTGTATCTTTTTTAGATTCTTAGTGGCCATCAAACTTTCTGGGAGCTGAAGCTCAAGGGGATGTTATCAAATCGCTTTGTATTATATTATTGTATTATAGACCCAAATAAGCAAAACAAAGAAAAGCAACAAATTGTGACACCCTTAGGAGTTTGTAAGAAAAAGGTTTCTTGTAAAGGACTTTTGAATTAACTAAGGATTGTTTGTTTCTGTGGCAAACGTAGCGTGTAAAGCTCTTATAAATGTAGGAATATTGTCTTTTTCTTTTTTCTTTTTTTTTTTGCTTTCCTAGGCAATTGCCATGGTGTGTGGTTTCCTGGTTGTCATTGCCTTGGGTATTGCAGCTTTCTTTGCACAGAAAACTAGAGGGAAAATATGGCGCTACGGGAAACCAAACATCTACTGGGAGGAGCCTCTTGTCGGAGGGAAGGCCTCAGAGGGCAGAGATGTAGAGGAATGGGTAAGACAAAATAGTAGACACAGTTTAATAAGACTGGGTTTACATGGGATTTAAAAAGGAAAAAAAAAAACCATCACATTTTGTCCCAAACTGACCTGGTGTTTTTGTATGCACAGCTTTCAGTGAAATGAACAGGGTTACAGAGGTTAAATCCAGCCTAAACAAGGTTGATGGAATACAGATTCCAAACCAACAGATTTGATCAGTGATGAAATGACAGTGTTTTTTTTTTTTTTTCTACATAGAAGATTCAGCTACCAAAACTGATTGACATGGGCTTTTCTCCCTCTGTCACCAAATTGTGTGGTGACTTGTTGTTTCGTAGCAAATTAGATTGCACCCGATTTTTTCATGATGCCAAGTATGTCATCAGTCAGGTAAACAGCTACTTAAATAGTCGTTAGTTATAAGGACAGGTTAGGTGATTTTGGTGATGTAAATGCTGTAAATAGCCGAGCTGAGACCTGCACATTCCTGAGGTTGGTTGGTCACTTGTTATGCTATGTTTAACATAACTTTGCCTGCATGTCCAGGTGTGCCATCTGTCATATGATTTCATTGAGTCTTATTGAGATGAAAGTCCAAAAGGAGCGTCCTATATTGGGTTTCATCTGTTTAAAGGATCGTGCAGGGAAACTGACCCACTACCGTAACTGACTGAGTCACTTCAGGGTCAGAGCTGATTGCAGTCAGTGATTGTTAGCTCATGGTCTGCTACCTGGTTTCACTCTGAGTAATCATTAACCACTAGTGGAGATAGTAAACAGGCGAGTGGTTTCTACAGAGCCTGCCTTCGGGTTTTTAAATGTCAACAACATGCTTGTCATATGGGGCTGTTACCTGAGATATGGGTTGATAATTGACTTGACCATCCACTCTTCAAATGACCCCTGTTTCAAACAGTGAATTACAATAAATCTAATTCAAAAGCTCAGGTTTGACATTTAACTAATCATCATATACAGCATATAAATGAAAATCCTTCAGGCAAGGAAGAAAACAATAATTAAACCAACGTAAATACTGCTCTCGCACATCCCCCACCTGCCAGGCTCCGATCCACCGGTCCACCATCCAGGGTCCATTAGGAGCCCAAGGACAGACCATTGTTTTGGCCAACTGTCTTGGCTTATAAAAGCAGCTGCTCAATTTTTGGGAATTTTTTAAAGCCTTATGTACAAAAGATCCATCCTATGTTTGTTGTTAAAGACATTTAATATTTCAGACTTTGAATTTATAGTAAGCATGTATGTTGGAATTTGGTGGCCTGACTAATAACTATATTACTATACTTTGAATTCCTGCTCTGCCTGAGAGTGGCTGAGAAGACAGGGTGTTATGTTGGATTATATAGAGCTGTTTGTTTTTGAGAATGGTTGTTATTGCCTAGAACATGGCATCATGCACACTGAAGTGTACAGACAGGGCAGAGTAGATGAGACAAGCCTGTGACTAGTGCTAGTGTCTAATAATGAGCCATACTTACTGATGTCATCAGACTTATTGTAGTTACAGTAGTAAGGTGGATACTATAACTGCATTTAAAAACTTAAATGTTGACATTTTTCTTGTCCTGCTATACGAAACAGTAGATAATATGTTTAGGATAATTAACATGAATCCTGGACACAAACAGTTATTTATTCTAAGATAAGAAAACGCCCTGTAGGAAGTTTGTGGGACATACTGGACTTTGCCCATGAAGACAGAAGCAGGTCAGCAATTTTATTATATTGTTATGACTGCACTGTGACCATCACCTGCCTTTATAGCTTTATAACAAACCAGTCGGTTTAATGAAGCTGGTAGCAGGTAGTGGAACCTCATTGTTGCACTGCCTGCATACTGCATCTGCACCACAAAGTGAGTCATCGGGCCTGTTTAGCTCCTGCGAACACATGGATAGTAACAGTTTAAGGCTGTGGTTGGTTTGAGCTCAGACCTATCTCTGTTTGTCGTGGAGGCCTGGCTCGCTGATGACCTCACACACTAGCCTCATTCAGCTCACCCATTGGGGACCACATTGTGTCTGTTGTATGAGGTCATCGCAGTCGTTTCTGCAGGGCTGTCTTTGCACTGGAAGCGAAGAAGTGCTGCACAGGTGGCGTGAAAGCATCCTGAATTAAAACATCCGTACACTCTTTATGCATAGCATAAAAAGGAATGACTGATTGTTGTAGTTTATGGTTCGATAATCTAACGTTGCTGACAGCTATTTCAGGAGGAACATCTTTCTAGATCAAAAATTTTAAACTTTCAGGACTGGATTGTTATTTAGATAGTGATATAAACAAAAGGAGCTTGTATCAAGCTTACTCCAGTACATGCTATATCACATCACAGCAGCCACTGAGCGCGTTGTTGGGATTCTTACATGAACTGCACTTGTCAAGTGGGATTCTCCTGCAGCTGCGAGAGGGGAAACTCTCATACCCAAGCACTCCACCCACTATGATTATTATTTTTTGGCGGCTAGGCTGATGTTCGGCCCTGCTCCTGCACTGTTAGGAATTTAGCAGGCTGCATTGTGATGCACCATCCCAGGAAACAAGGGGGTGGATGTTTTGTGTTGAATTCCTAATTCTATAATTAATTGGCAGATGTCCGATATCTTATTTTGAGCAGAACTAAATCATGCATGGTTTTTCCAGAAACATGCATTTCTGAAAATAATATCAGGTTTATTTTGTTTTTGTTTTGTTTTATTAAATACTTGACTTAAAAACAAGAAGTCATTTCGTTGTGGTTTTAGGGGCTGTACATCCTTTTTGTGTTACTACATGTGAAAAACATTAACCCTGTTAGTTTTCCAGGGAGCAGAGAAACAGTTAGACCTGTTAAAGTTTATGCATAACTGCTTTGTTAAGGTTTGTTCTAAAAGGCGTCTTAATGATTGATACATTTACTGGAAGAAACTGTGTTCATCCCTGAGGCTTTCATTGTGAGGAAATCCCTCATGTGTTCTGACCTCACAGGAAACAGTTGCAAATACAGATTAAGGCGATTTATTTATGTGATAGACAGTTTCCTTTTTTTTCTTCTGGAGAACCAATGGAGGAGTGTATCTTTTAAAGGTGTTCACAAAGACATAAGATAATACAGTGAAGTGAAAGCGAAGCTGGAATTTTTATCCGTTATTTTGGGTGTATATATTATATCCTTAGCTAATAATTTTAGGTTAAAATGCTGTCTATGAAAACTTAGATGCTCCAATACTGTAAACAAGAAGCTATAAAAAGTATCATGTTGCAGACTCAAAGGTGATTATTTAGTCAGTGTTGGGTTTCTTCCCTTCTCTTGACCCTTTCAAGCACTTGGGACCAAACAATTAACCTACATTGAGGAACTGGACTGTGCTGTCCAACTTTATGGCTCACTGCTCTCTCACACTTTAAGCGTTAATTGCCATACTTTTGGCTCTGGTGTAAAGGAATGAGAGTTGTATGAGGACAGGTGGTGACAAATAAAGACTTCTTTAACAGGATGTCAGTTTGAAAATGAGCCTGTGGTGCGCCCTGCTCTTTGTGAGGGGTTTCAGCTGTTTGTGTTTGCTGAGCCTGTTCCTGCTGTTTTTTCCTGCCCACTCTAGGTGAACAATGTGGAGGAAAGCCGCAGCATTCAGGATGCCCCTACCCTGCTGGTGTCAGAGAAGGGAGGCGGGCTGCTCAACGCCTCAGGAAACAGTGTCATCTCCTGCTCGCCAGCCAAGGCTGACAGCAGCTCCTATAATGGGGACACCTACGACAACAAAGAGTGGGTGACCCTCTTTACTCAGTCTACCTTACTTTTTAATTGCACACATTTGCTGTATATACATTCACTTTTCCCATTATTCAGTGTTTAATCAGTAAATGAACTTGTTCAGATGATGTGGTGGTTAGCACTTATTTGTTTTTTACATTACATTTCTATTAATAACATAAATGCAACATTTGAGTGTGTTCAGTGTAAAGCGAAGACTCCACACAAGCAGTCAACATCCAAATATGTGACTCACAAACAATATCTAATCACTGCTCTGATTTAAAGCCTGTGAAAACATATTGCTGAGCCCACAAAATAAAAAAAAAAGTATTTGTGGCCTTTAAGCCCTGGCAGGATTAACTCTACCTCATTTTTTCCCCTCGTGTTCATGAAATTCTCTAAGGACAGAAAAAGCTGAATCTTTGTTAACTAATGTTGTCGGTTCTATTCAAAACAAAACTTTTATTTTGAAGCACCTTAGTTTTGTTATTGTTAATGTCCTTGGTCCTGCAGTATATGTGGCTAAAATACACGTTTTTGTATAGTTCAACCTTTGGCGAAGTGTTAATTCATGTAAGACGTAATCATGAAGACCTTAGATCGGACAATACTGTTAACAAATAGTTTTTCACTGAAACTGTAAAGATTTTGAGTCAATTATAAGTACAGATTATTGTTATTTGATCATTTCCTCCCTCAAAAAAAAAAAAAAAAAAACCCAACTGGCATTTTCATAACCAAAAAAATGTTAACCTGAAGACCTGCAGTGTCCTCTGTTGACATAATGCGGCCTGTTTTGGAAGAACCTGTAATAACTGGATTTGGATTCCTTTACAAATCCCTACAAACCTACAAAATTAAGCATGTTTCCCGCTTGTGTTATTAAAGAGCCGTATCTGCTTCCTGCTTACTGACCGTCCTTACGTGGCAGGTTTTGTTCTTGGAAATCACATGTCCAGCCTTTAGGGCATTTACTGTACTTTGACTCTACTGTTCTACACAGACACTGGAGTCTGTCTTTAACCTCATTGTTAGTATATTGTGTTGGCATGTTGGTCAAAAGCAGCAGCTAGATAGCTCAGATTAGAATGAAATGGAAGCAGAAGCAACTAAGTCACCAGAACCTCTAAATTGCACCCATTATTAATTATAAAATAAGATAATAGTCTATATGCAATGACTGCCATCATATTTTATGTTTTTATTTTTTCATTTTTTTCATGAAAATCTTTGTCTGGAACGTTTCTGAACAGATCTAAGAGGCAGAGTTACTGTTTTTTGAATCAGAATCAGAATAGGTTTTATTGCCAGGTACAGCAAAGAACACTTTACAATACTTTCTCTGTGTCTAATAACTTTTCTCATGTGTTTCCGTCCTGCAGATACTCAGATAAAGCAATCAGCCGAACACCAGAGGCTTTCTCCCACAGTGGAGGGACCAGCTCCAGCCCTTCAGAAGAGAGAGGTGGCCGCAAACCCTCTGCCAACAGGGGCAAGAGACGCAGACGTAACCCAGAGCTGGATGAGTCTCAGTATGAGACAGAGTACACCACAGGAGGAGAGACTGGCAATGAGCTCGACGTAGAAGAATGGGAGAGGTGAGAATTAAACTTTCACTGCACTGCTGCATCTGCGTAAAGCTCACACACAGCTTGGATTAGAGACTGAAATGTCATTAGCCAAGAACTCAGAATGTAGGTTGCAGTCAAATACTGTCACTCCCCCTAGACCAGACCTAAATTCTCAGATTTAAATGAGTAACTGTGAGCTCAGCTCTGTGATCAGCTTGTGAGAAAGTGTCTTAATTCCCAGACAAATGCTGCAGAGTGTCTGTATGAAGCATTCATGTATAGAACAGTAAACACACAGACATTTAAAAATCAAAGCATGGAAAAATCTACAGTCTGTATATACTTTAGCCTGTCCAGGAGGGTAGTTAATCCTCTGAGGCATGTCGGTTAAGTGGGCTGTACTTAGACATGACGAGAGAATTAGGCCAAAGGTACGAAACATGGGAGTCAGTGTAGTTAATGAGAAAATATTCCTATTTGGCTGCGGTTAGATTCACCCACACTTGATAAATATCTCAGAGGGAAACATTTATTTTGGAAATCGCTCTTACGGCATACCTCCACTGCGTTTGTGTGGTTCAGCAGTAAACCTCATAACTTCACTGGACATTGTAAGGTGTGATTTCCATGTCTTTCTAGTGAATTTCTGCTCCGGTCTTCTTCCAGTATGTATCCACCAATAACATCTGATGCTCAGCGTCACGACTATAAGAGAGAGTTTGATGCCGACCTTAGGGAGTATAAGCGCCTGTGTGCTGAGATGGATGACATTAACGATCAGCTGAACAAACTCAGTCGACAGCTGGACACACTGGACGACACGTCTGCCAGATACCATGTAAGATACTGTATACACAACACTCACCTGTGTTTGACACTCCCTTTATATTTTATCTACATCTTCTAAACAAGAATGCTACAAAATGATACGGACAAAAAGGATATTAATTGTAATAGGAATGGAAACCAGTCAGAAAGCAAACCGACACGTCCAAGTTTCACAGTTAAGCAGGAAATCTTTCTGTGTACTGGATGTGCTGAAATTTCTAAGAAGTGTTATTGGAAATTATGTAAATACTATCCACATGATGGACCACAGAAATCAATTTAACATTCACCCTTAACTTTGGATTCTCAGTTGTTGAGTCTTATCTGATTTTGCTTCAAGTTCAATATTCCCTGTAGTGCCAGGCAACTTTTTGGAATATCTCTCTCTCTCTTTCTCTTCCTCTCTCTTTTCTAACTCCAGCTGCCTGGCTCAGTTTTTAATGACAGTGAATAGATGTAAATAGAACTCGCAGAGACCAAAACACCCAAAAGACAAGATTCCTTCAATGGGCACTTTGTTTGTAAGGGAGTTGTGATCATAAATGTTTTTTCCGCATTTTTCCAAAGGCTTTGGCAGAGGAATATAATCAACTAAAGGACCTGAAGCAGGTGAGGAAATATTTGTAAAATCACATGATACAGAAAGTTACTGTGGTAAAAAATGTACTATATGTATTTGCTCTGTGTTCCTCTACATTTCCCTCAATAACAATCTGTCATAGAGCTTTTTTTATTGTTTATAGTAAGTTGAAAACCATTGTTATACTGTTTATTAGTATTACATGACTCATCTGTGCTCTGTCTGTCCTGTAGACATCAGACTACCAGTCTAAGAAGAAGGAATGTCGTGCGCTGAGACACAAACTGTTCCACATCAAACGCATGGTGAAGAATTACGACAAGACCCACTCCTGAATCCACTGAGTCCTGACTCTCAGCTCCTTGGTCCACACAGTAAACACTGGCATACACTGGCCGAGATACACTCCAAAATACTGCAAAGACTCTGTGACACGCTGAGACCAAAGTTACCTGTGAAGCACCTACACACACTGGATATGGAGGGCGCATGCACACACACACACACACACACACACACACACACACACACACATAACACAGTAAAACTTTCTGTATTTTAATAATCTTGGTCTAAACACATGTTTCCGTCATTGTCTTTGATCAGTTATACATGAATAACTGCTTTTTTTATGAGAAAATGAAAGCAGGGCCCTGCGTTGTAGACACAGTTGACCACAGCAAACACTGCCATTTTCTAAAAAGGTTCAGAGGTTGTTTGTGGTGTCCAGCTACTTGTGGGTGTCGGAGAAAGGTTGTTTGAAAATCACCTGACCTTCATTCGCCTGTGATAACACCGTGCTTGGTTTCTGTGGCTTTGTTTGTCTCCAGATTTGCAATTTTTCTTATCTGCAAAGATAAGAAGTGGAACAGTATTGTAGCAAACGCAGCAATGGGTGAGACGGGTTTCTGAGGTTGCTTTGCATGGTGTTTATGTTTGTCACAAATTAACTTTAGTTGTGTTTTTTTTTTTTTTTTTAATCTTGTGTCAGTGTTTGTAACTAACTTCAGTGTGAGTGGAGTTCATGGCTCTATGCTGGGACCATGTGTATTTTCCCATGTACTGACTTTTTGTCTAAGCTAAACTGCTGAAACTGACTGCCATAGATGCAACGAGATCAAAAAGGGGACAAACTGGTCAATCAGATATGTCCTGCATTGTTGTATTGTATTTGTTTTAATGAATCCTCTTCATACTACGTACAAAGAAAAATTTACACCATGCAGTTTTCTGTTAGATTCAGCAGATAGCCTAGCATTTGTGATGACACTGTTATTTGTACCTACTAAAGGTCCATAGTAGCTTGTTATAATAATCAGTGATCAAAATGTGTTTAAGATATGTAAATTATTAAAAATAGCCAAACTCTTTTGTGTTGTTTATCATGCACACTCCTCAACAGACACGAGAAATGTATTTCACGTTCTGACTGTCTCTAAGCTGTGCTCATCCTTTCATGTGATTCTTTACCAATGAAAATGATCATCTGTCGTAATTTTTGTTAATCCACTTCATGTGCTATGATCTAGTGTACGTTATAAAATCTAGACACACTTAATTTGTCATGCGTTTGTATTTTTATGAAGAGCATTGTTGTCATTTTACAAACCATTTGCGAGCCATTTATTTTTGTATGAATTTTTTTAATGCTATTATAAAAACACATTTTTTGTAACTATACTTCCAAAAGTATGTCTAAAAAGTATTGAATTTAGTAAGCAATAAACATTTCTAATTCCTCAAAAATGAATTAACCCTAATTCCTTTGCATTTTTTTCATTTCTTGTTTTTTTTTCTGACCATATAGTGGCTTGGAGATTAGCTGTGGCTTTGTGCATGTGCAGTGAGCGTCCAGCAGGGAGAGCAGGAGGACTTTTTCTGCCAGTAAAAGTTGATCCCAGTGAGTTTAATGTAAGCTGTTACTGCCCTCTGGTGGTAAACTACCGTCGGAGCCTTTTACAGAAGCTATTCAGCACCAGAATCATTTTCTTATTTCTGGGTAAATACTACACAGTAATTGTCATCACAGTATAGTGTTTTGTTTTTTTTTTGTTGTTCTGAGAAACACTTCAGTCTTTTGAAAAAAGTGAAAAATCACAACACAAGAGTTTTTATCACATAAATGATGAATTGATAACTTTGGAGTTAAGATTACTGGGTACATCTTTCTGATTATTGCATTCTCACAGGTTCTGCAGATCACTATTTATATTTCAGCAAATAACACAAAGGGACTCAGGGACTGTGGTCATGGATGTGTGTTTTTTTTTTTTTTTTATAATAACAGACAATACAAAACATACACACAAAAACATCCCATAACATTGTCTTTCAGTCAGTTAATTTGGCAAGACAAACATTAGTCACATTGAGCTGCAGTTCATGGCACTAATTCTCATGAACTATATAATATATTTTATCTCAGTACATAAACACCAAAACCTTTACACCTCAACACACAGTGTACCAATAAATTTAAAAATGATGAGAAATGACCTCTGTCCATTAGACCATGCTTTTGAGGGGGGTCAAAAATGTGATAAAAATCCTAATGAGCTACCTCTATCTTTATAAAAGCAAAAGAAACTATAGTTTGTAGCGATTAATCAGAAAAGCAAGAGTCGCTTGACGCTGTAGCTTTCTATAAATGATCAGTCAAACTTTATTTAACTTTATATTCTTAAGTCAAAACTTTCAGGGAGTATTCTGCGTATGGTTGCTGTGACAATGGTACTTCAACACATGAATAGTTTACTTTACAATCTTTGATGTATAAAAGATGAGGTAATAGTGTTAAACAGGGATGTGACTGTCTGAGGCGCCAGCGTGTGTTTGAGTAGATTGACCTTTAATCCTGTCGATCCTACTGTGAGAACATTATTGTATAATGTACTATATTGAGGGAATAGGCCATCATTAGGGGAAATCGCACAGTCAAGATGAGGTTGGACCAAGCAGCTGGGAAGCCTGGTTTAGCATAAAGACTTGTAACAGGAAATAGAAACGTTATATCTCTCACAAAAACACTTTACTGGTTTACAGGGGTTATGTGCCAGACTGGTTAACTTACTATTTAGCCAGTAAGTTACTGGGAGTTGCCACTGGTTTTGTGGCAACATCTCTGAGCCAGTCCAACATAAGCCCCCTCTAAAATGATAAATTGTTACTTTTATAACCTGATTTTTACACAGATGGAACAGCAATGATAAAGCACGTAAGCAACAAGCTTTGGAGTTGTTGGCAGGTGGCTTTGGTTACCACTGGACTGAGTCAGGCTGTTTCTCTGTTAATAGTCTTTATGCTAAGCTAAGCTCCCAAACATAACCTACAGACATATAACAGTCTTATCATCTAACTCTGCAAGAAAGTGACTAAGCATTAACACCCCAAATGTCAAATCGTTCTCTAAAATGTATAATATACAAAATATTTCTCGTACAATATACATGTCCATGCCTCTTCTTAGTTTTAATGCTATACAGACACTTTGGGGAATAATTGTACACACATAGCCTGGGCTCAAACTCAGTCACATTGGGGGGAAATATGGGAGGAGGTAGTACAGGCACATGGCCTCATGTTAACGTCTGCTTTTTAACTTTTGTTTTGTTTAGTTTTTTTTTTGTGTCCAGGATAAGATGGAGAGAGATCAGATGGAAGTCAGAAAAAAACTGACAAGTGCTGCAAACATTTATATAAAGACAATCACATATTTAAGTTTCCCTGACAGCAGCTTTGGTGTGACTACCACCAAACTTTACAGAGTTAATGTAGGAAAAACTTCCAAACAGGAGCTTAAACTCATGAGATCCCAGTTTGTACTTGATATATGTTAATACGTGTGTGTAATCTGAGCTCTGTTCCTCTGCATCTGATCTCAGTCTGTCTCACTCTGGACTCAGCAGACATCACTGTCCCTGCGCGTAGGGCCAACCGATCGAGCTCCCCGACAGCTGCATGTCTCGGATCAGCGTCTCAATGGGCGTTTTGCCCACCAGCCGCATGAAGAAGAGCTGGGAGATGAGGTTGGCTGGCACGGCACGCAGCGCGGGGAGACGCAGCAGTAAACGGCCAAAGCGCTGAGGCTGGCTGGGGTATTGCAACCTCTCGTACTCTGCCAGAGCAACCTGGGCCTTCTCCTGCAGGGACTCCACGTGGGCTGGGTCTGTCAGACCACACGCATCTATAAGGCAAAAAAAAAAAAAAATGTTATCACCTTTTTCATTTTTCTGTGGCTCTGCTATTGTGCTATTGCCTATTTTCTGTTTTACACTCCTTTCTTTAATCCTGTGTCAGATTAGCTGTTTTCTCCTCTGGCTGCAGTTTCATATTTCATGAGCATGTAATTCTTGGCAAAAAAACAAACCAAAAAAAAGATAATGAGCACAAGTTAAATGATTCCTTTAAAGGAAGTTCTCTTCTTTATTAGTCCCACTTTCAAGTCTGCTGGCTCAGAAACTTAAACCCTTGTCTGTCACACAGACGGTTTTGTTTTGGTTTTCTCTGAAGACACTTGGGGTCAGTTTACAGTAAAGATATGCAGTTACAGATAACCTTGCGTAAGGCCTAACTCACCAGGTGAAAAGAGTGCAATGGCTTTGAGGCAGCTGTACTCAGCTGAGTCCACCTGCAGCCTGTTCAGCTTGTCCACCTGATCCTGGAAAACTCTGACCTGGTCCATGAAGGACACCACGCGTTCGGCCGACATGGGGGACGAGTGAAACCCAGCTGCTGCCAGGAGAGGAGCCATCTGCAGAGGCAGAGCAGACTGAGCTGCGTTCAGAATGAACAGCTCGCTCCAGCTGAGTCTCAGCAGCGCCACCTGTGGGAGGTAGTGGAAATTAGAGAAGTTGGTCCCAACAGGCCTTTGCCACAGTGAAGAGTTTGACTTGTTACAGCAGGAAAAGCACAGATGATACTAGCGTGACAGTGGGCTTTTATTATTTATACCTGTGCTTTTCCTGCGGTGACGTGTCAGAATGCCTGCTGTGAAACTGAGCCTCCTGTAGGTTGCAAATCTGACGCATCATGAGGTGATTAAACAGACATGGAGGAGGATGAGCAAAATCATACTAATCTTTTTCAGATGTCTTCAAACCACTAAACTATTCTCAGAAAAAAAGGCTCACAAATCCAAAAATCACACTAATTAGTTTTACCTGTGTAGTTTTTTTCAAAGTAAAGGGGTATGTGTGTGTTCACACACACACTGACACACTGAGGGTGAATTAGCACATCTTTATATTCTTTATATTGTTTATATTTGGTGCTACTTTATAAAAAAACTACTTTGAATTTCAAGTTGTACATTTTGAATTTAGTCACGTTTTTCAACCCAGAGAAATTGTGTACTTTAAATTAAAGGTAACCCTGATGATTGTTTAGTAGATCATTTTGTATTTTATCACTTCATCACTTTAAATAAATTTCATTGTGGATTATAAAAAAAATTACAATTATTGGGTATGACATTGGAGCGGAGGTTTAATATTGAGGCTGAAACTCTACATGTCTCACTGACCTGCTCTGAAACTGGGAGTTCTGGGAAGTATGGGATGTTTCTGGCCCACTCTATAGTGCTGAAGAGCAGCCGAGCAGCCAGCTCACAGATGCTGTCGATACCCATGACAGAGGCTCCGCTTGCAGACGCCTGCATCTGTGCCTGACTGTAGGGGGCCCCATAACGGCTGCTGGGGTACGGCTCAGCCCGGAGGAGCTGGGAGATGAGCTCTGAAACTGGTTGCCCGTTGAAATAATCTGCCCCAATGTGACCTGGTGCTGCACCTCCAGTCCCTCCTGCCAGGGAGTTTGGGCTGATACCTGAGTGAGAGGGAGGAATCCGACCCCGCTGGACAGCTGCAAGAAAGAGGGAAGAAACACAAATGAATGAGAATCACATACACTGACTGAAAAAACTGTAGATGTTTCTTACACTTTACTGTACTGCTGCACCATTACAAAGCTAGACTTACTAATAAGATCAGAACCCCAAAGGCAGAAGGATGTTGCAGAAGTCAATTTATTTTAAAATAGAAAGACCATTTGTGGCATTGTCAATATTTTCTTTATATAATCACTGGGAGAGCGTGTGACCTCAATACACATTATCCATGGGAGAGAGTGTGGTCTCTGCTGACACAGTCTGAAACTGGGGTTATATTATACAAGATTACTATTACAGACTTCAGACTGTCAACTGACTTAATATTTATTATGACAGTGAATTAAAACATTACGTGATAATTAGGGCTCCACTAACTGAAATAAAAATCTTTACACATATTTACTAACCATGAAGAAAATAGACAATTAGTAATTAATTGATTTTATTGCATTTCCAACACAGCGTACTGTGTTTTGTGCAAACTGGTCAACCTGCCGTTGTTTGACTCATCACTGAAGCCAACGGCTGCAGGGAGCCAAGCACTGAGGTGAAAACACGTTTTAGTTGACAGTATAAATATTGTGGTTGGAGGATAACTGGCAAGTGTCACGCCAGTTTCTCGTGAATTCAGGCCTTCCTCTGTGAATTCTGAGGTATTCGTGTGTGTGTGTGTGTGTGTGTGTGTGTGTGTGTGTGTGCATGTTTCTGAGTATTTGTTCTTATGCTTATTGGTATGTAAAGGAGTCGTTAAGTGTTGGAAAGCAACTGAAATGTACATGCACAAGTAGTTTTACTTAACCTGACTTCAATTTTAAACTGTTTTATGCAGTATGTCTACTCCATTAAATTAGGTAGTGTTTTCATACCATTATATGTATTTGACAGATATATTTATAAAACTGTTTACATTGTTTATACTTTTTTATCAGCTTATATCTGCAGTCACTGAGTTTTTGTTAGTTTTGCGACCACTTGGGGGCAGTGCAACAATCCTAAACACAACACTGACACAGCTTTGTCACTTTTCAAGTTGATATGATCAACTATCCCTATTAATGATATGTGAACCTGTGGGGAAACAGTTGCCAATGTATCCATCTCTTTTGAGCCCTGGTTTCAGCCTGTTTCTGTTTCTGAGGCCCTGATTCACCTGTTGGCAAACTGACTTTAGCCAAATTAGCTGTTAGCAGTTCCTGTCACTGATGGACAAAACAACTACCCATGGATCCCTGTGACACCAAAGGAAACTTTAAACTGCGATTATTCTCAAGTGAGTTCTGAACTGTCTTTTAGTCTGTAATTTCTGAGCGGATTTGTGGAGGTTTATTCATGATGGACATCAGAGACAAGGATGTCTTCAGGGAAGGTGTACCCAGTAGTGAATGATTTCAACATGTGTTTGAGGTTTGAGTTTGGATTTGAAAGGATTGAGCTTATTAGCGGCGTCACCCTGCAGAATATCCAGGTCTATTATAGGATATGTAAATAAAATCCCTTCCAGAAGCGTTGGTTATATTACCAGGGGACCATAGGGAATACTGTTTCCCATACAAATGATGCTTTTGTCTGTGTGGTATTAGTTGCTGAGCAGGTAGTGTCCATTGGATTTTGAGAAGATTTTTGCAGCGATGTGGCTGTAAAACAAAACAGATCCCTGAAAGCCACTGAAAAGCTCTAGAGCTCAGGGGAACTACAGCAGCAGGTGATCATCTCTCTCAGTCCCCTTTATGCTGCACAATGTCACTGAATCTATTCTTAAGATAAACAAATTCATATTAAAGTACAGGCACTTCCACCATCATCAAATCTAAAGTACATCAGTAATTTCAGATGCTCCTGCAACATGTTTCTCTCTTTTCTGGCCCCTCTGGCAAGGTAAAACTCAGTCATGTGGCTACTAATTCTGAAAAAAAAAAAAAAAACTTCTTAACCCCTCAGTGTACATTGACAGCAGAGTCTTGGTACCTTCTTTGCGCATCCCAACACGGAAACATTTCTTCAAACGACAGTATTGGCACTGGTTGCGATGATGCTGGTCGATTTGGCATTCTCGATTTGATCTGCACAAAGGGAACAAATGAGAAAACACTTAGACTGAAGAGTGAAAAACATATGATTTGCACTAATATTTGATGACATTAACCTGGAAGTTGCTTCCGGAGCTTTAAATACTTCCAGAGAGGAAGTTTAGTTTGCATTTTCTTTTCTCTCCCTCCCTCTCTCCCCTTAGTGACCCCTATAATGAGTGAACTGTGTGAGATGGCGTGGCTGAAAAGCTATCAAGGCCGTGACCTTAGTAAATCATCAGCCCTACACGTCCTTGTGCTGCTTTTTACGGCAGGACGAGGTCTGTCAGCATTTTATTAAGAGCCCCATGACTACCTGACCAAAAAAAACAAAAAAAAACAAAAAAAAACAAAACACCTTCCATTCAGAATTAGTGCAGTATTATGTGGAAGAAATAAGCTGAGAGCTCCATGGGCAAGAGCAGAGAATTGAGTTGTAACTTTTTGTTCCTGTGGTGAAGAATAATGCAAATAATGAGTGTTGACCTTCTGAGAAAATCCATCCTCACCTGGTTGACCTTCAGGGCTTTCGTTTCTGGGGATTTTTTTTTTTACCCCTAGGGCTGTTTGTGTCACTTATCCAAGGTTGGAACAACTTCATCTGCTGTTTCTTTCACGTTTGGGTGTACAACAGCTAATCGAATATTTAGCATTTACAAGAAATAATTGAATTAATTATTTAATAAACCCTGCTTTATTACGGTTGTGTGGAGCTGTGTGTGTTAATGCACATTTGTACAGTATTTGTCAACTTTTTCTATAAAAACATAATTTATATTATTATATTACGGTTATGGTTGCTAATAGATACAATAACTACATTATAGTGTGGTAGAGTTAATGAGGCATGCCTTCTTTATCTCTGTATCTATTGTTTATACTATGAAGACAATAAGGCATGAATGTGCATCTCCCAGCTGCCCCTACCTGCAGGAATAGCTGAGGTTTCGCCTGATGCTCCGCTTGAAGAAGCTCTTGCAGCCCTCACAGGTGAACACGCCATAGTGCTTCCCGCTGGACTTGTCCCCGCACACCACACAGTCCACCACACAGGCCTTGTCCTCGTCCCCGACGTCCACATCGCTGCTTCCAGCCTGGGGCGATCCTTCCTCTTCCTCCCTTTTCAGGTAAGCCTTCTCCCCGAGTCCGTTCGTGTCCCTGTTGGGGTTTCCCCATCCCCCGCTCACCATGGCCATATTCTCTAAGACAGGCAGTCCTGTGAGTGGATCATACACAGACCGGCCCTGTCCCCCAGCTTCCAACTACCCTCAAAGTCTAAAAACTGATTCCAGACTGAAAGGCTGTGACTCCCTGTTTGTTATCAAGACTGGTTCTGTCCAAAAAGACCTAAAAGTCTGATAAAAAGTTGTCCGGGGCTCCCCTGTGTTGACCTTTCTCCCCTTTGCCGTCTGCTTAGACTGACCTGGAGGTCTTCCCCCGTGCTGTTCTCTCTCTTGTTTAATCCCTCTGCTCTTTCTCTTCTTGTCTTTCACCCCTCTGTTTTCTGATGTGACCTCTGATCAATGCCTCCTGAGGTCTGAGAAAACTTCAGACACACATTGAGCGGTTCAGAGTTCAGGCAGGAGAAAAAGGGTGCAGCCTTGCTCTTTTCACAGGAAACAATAAATTACACTTTGACTCCCTCTTTCTTTCTCCCTCCCTCTCACTTTCTCTCACTCCGACAGCCCCCCTGGAAGAAGTGAAAAAAAAAAGAAAAACACCTCACCTATCCTTAAGCATTGTGGCGAGGGGCGAAACAAGAGTGGTTCTCCAAATGAAACAGCTCAACCCCTCTCACAGTGCACGACTTTCTCCCAAAAGGACAAGCAAGTGGGAGGAAATTAAAACAGTTCTCCTTCAGGCAGGGTTAAACTGCCCTGCCCTCTCCTCCAACTTATAAACTAGTCCAACCAGTTCCTGCAGAGGTGTTATCTGCTCATCTGAGGCTGTTCTAGCCCAGACTCACTCTTGACTTGTCTAGGCTGTTACTGAAACCGAGGTGATAGTGATGAGGAGGAAAAATAAGAGATTTTGCTTTGGAAATGCTCATTCACATATCCCAGTAGAAAAAAAAGAGAGAGAAGGTGACCATAGTGCCACTTCAGATATATAGTATAGTTATATAGTCATTTTCTGGCTTGAGAACATTTTTGTGACACTGTAAATAATCAGAAAAGATCCACATTTGATATTAAAACAAAAAGAGCAGTGAGAGAGTAGTAGAGTCTGTTTACTTCTAGAAAATAGTTTCCACTGGAGCAAAGTTCATCTAAAAAGTCCCTCTTTTCTCTTGTCAATGGTGAAATGATGTTTTCTTGTGGCGAGTCTATGATGTCAGAGGCTCAAATGTCAGACAAAAAAAAAAACAACACGCCAAACAAAAGCACAGTTGAGAAATCTCCTTAGTCGTAGCTGCACCTCCTCTCTTCTCTTTTCTCTTGTTTTGTCAGTGCTTGTCCATCCAGCAGTAACAGCAGAGGCCAGAACCTCTCTGCATTCCCTGTCAGCGAGTCACAGTGTACTGTTGCACTCTTTACTATTCTGCACGTCCTTTTTTTTTTTTTTTTCTTTTTCTTTCTTCTGGCCAGGGCAGGAATAAATTAGGCAAACCAGCGCCGGAAAAACGCAGTCACAGACCTTTTAGTGAAAGCCAGACGCTGCAGTGGAGAGCAGCCCAGAGATAGGCTCCTCTCCTGCTCCGATCAGTCCCCTCGCTGTGTCTCTGCCTGGCTCCCTCCTTTAGGGAGAGTGAGCGTGTGTCTGTGTGCTCAGGGATTTGACACTGCTATTCAAGCCTTGCCGTTGCCATGGTGCTGGATGCCTTATAAGGCCGGAGGAGTCAAAGAGCACATAGTGGGCTGCAGGCACACACATACACACACACACACACACACACACACACACACACACACACACACACACACACACACACACACACACACAGAAAGAATGCCTGGCTGCATGGCTGCCTGCCTGTTTCTCCCTTGACCCCTGGCCAGCCTGGGAGCAAAGGGGAGTTAACCCCAACACTGGACAAAGAGGGGGGGGGGGGGGTCTCAGGTCGGCACACACAGCGAGCGCATGGTAATCACGCTCGTGTTCTCCACTCTAATCCTTAATACTTCCTACAACATTGTTGACCCTATAATAACAGGGAGGGCCTGTTGTTGTTGAGCAACTTGTCAAAAGGTTATATGATACACCACCAGCTTCTTTTCACACCTGCTGCTCACACTCACAGGTGAGTGTGCCAAAGATCTGGGTGAACTATGTGGCTCCTGAATGGTGCATGTACATTTTAAAGGTTGGATTAGTACTGCTGGTCTGTAAGGTTGTTGGACCTGTGTGAGACAGACCAAAAAAGAAATGTCAAGTGAAGAAAAGTTGATACAGTCACAGTGTTCCTAAGTAATTACACCCATTCTGGACGATTCATTTACATACACTGCCAATGTTCGGGGTCAGCTCGGTGTGGTAGTGTGCCCTATATGCAATGAGATGGAAAATAAGGGGTTGGATATCAGGGTCAGGGTGGTACATGGGCATGTAACACACCCAACACCAGAGTTCACCTCCCAATAAAGACCTGCACTTAACGATGTTTTATTAATTAACTGAAACCATGTGCAGATATTTCAGTAGGTGATGCCGTCAATGCCATCAAACTCCATGCCAACTGTTTGTCCATCCTAAAACAAGATAACCTAGATCCTATCATCGCTGTTCCTTTTTTTAAGATGTTAAAAAGCTCTCACACAGCCACAACATATGCAACTGTTTACCAGTCTGTTCAATTAGCCTGTCATATCCTGCTAATTTGATTTACCAGTTACAGGAAAAATAATTGCTGTCTGGCTTGTCTTCACAGGGAAAGTATTTTTCTAGTGAAGGAGGTGCAACGTTTTTGAACTACATGTGAGTTGTAGTGCGTTGTTTAGTGTGGCTGCTATGTGTACAAAGTGCAAGACTTTGACATCAGAGACTGGAGTTTCCATCCTCTCAGTCCTGTGTGTGGTTAGCTTTAGTCAGCAAAAGCACACTGGAAATATACTGGGAATATTTTACAGATCTGTTCAGCATCAGTGTTGTGTGACACATTAGATACATGAGTTAACATTTCCTCATTCATTTAATAATAAACACAATCTGGACAACAATACATATCTGTCAAAACTCAAAGCTAGGTGTTTGGAAATGGGATTTGTAAGAGACAGGGCTGCTATGTGTGTGTGTGTGTGTGTGTGCGTGCGTGTGTGTGTGTGTGTGCCTTCATGTGTAAAATCTGTAGATTTCCCCTTTAAGTAAGCCTATGAACCAAAGTGCTGTAATACTGTACGCGTCCTGCTTTGTCTTACAAGCCCAACAGTAATTTGCTTTTGTAACTCATGCATCGTCTTGGCAGTAGGTTTTACTGCAGTAGAATTTCAGGCCTGCTTTGTCTGTCATACCAACAGTGTTGTCATGTGAAGGTCTCCGTAAAAGAAAAGGGAGGACAAAATAAACAATTAGAGCCTGCGACCAAGGTTTCCAATAACAGCCTCCAAACACAGGAAAAAAACCTCACAGAGGAGGTATTCACTGCTGCTTCTAAGCCTGCCTGGTTAAAAGAAGCTCTCTGTACCAGAAAGTGTTTGCTCATCACATGGTTTTACAGGAATTCCCCATGAGTGACAAAACATTTTGTCCCTGAGAGCTTCAATAGAACATTTTGTCCCTCAGTGGAGCAAAGAGTTAAAACTGGTATTAAAAAAAAAGATGGGCAAGAACAGGAAGGACTTCTCCTATGCAATTGTTTTATCAGGGATGTTAATTCAGTTCATCCTTTTAAATGAGAGTAATTTTAACCCACATCCACATCCCACAGCGAGACCCATTGTGCCTGCACAGACCTTTGGTTTACTTAAGAGGTTATCAAGGGCCAAGCTATGCTGTTGTAAGTGAAATTAGTGTTTCACTTCACCTTCTGTGTATGTGCATTAGCAGAGGTCAGACCACATGGAGTAGTGTTTGATATTTAGTCATACAATAGCAATCTGCAAGTCTTTACATGTGTACAGATGTGTTTGTAGAACATGTTAGTGCAACTTAAATATCCTGTCCAGTTGTTGTTCTAAATAACTGTCAATCAATCTTTGTTAAATGATCACAGTCTTGGGAAGACGACCGTCACCCTTTGTGGATGATAGAATTTCAGGCATTGTTTTTTTTAAGGGAGCATTTCACCAAAGAAGGTTTGATTTAATTTTGTGTTGATGTTGTTATAAAGTAAATACTACACTGATTGAGAATCGTTGACTTGTCCCAGTGTTCTACTGTTCTAAAGTTCATGTTCATTTAACCTTTGAATTTTGTCAACGAAAACTTTGACACGGTAAGAGTGGAAACAAGACTCTCTCGCTGCTTTGAAAACTTTAGATTTGGACTAAAGAAAGGAAAAACACAGTATTTGAAAATTGTGATTATTAACAAAATAATATGGTATCATCTGTCTGTCATTATAATGTATTCCACTATAGTTTGCCATGGTAGTTGCACTAGGATGAGGGCAGGCTGGATCACTGATGCTTCACATGTTTTTGTTGCAGCTTTGGAGTGTGAAATTAAAACAGGAGTGTCCGTGTTTCAACTTCTGCTGCTGCTGCTGCTGCTGCTGCTGCTGCTACAGTGTTTATGTCTGGAGGTGGAGGGGACACACACAACTCATTAAATAAGCCTGGTAAAAGGTCATATGCAAGCAGTATTAGAGCAGTTATTTTATGTCTATGAAAGAGCAAACAACTGCCCTTGTCGATTAGTACATATGCTTTACATATCTTGGCGTGTGTGTGTGTGTGTGTGTGTGTGTGTGTGTGTGTGTGTGTGTGTGTGTGTGTGTGTGTGTGTGTGTGTGTGTGTGTGTGTGTGTGTGTGTGTGTGTTTGCACTCTTTGAACTGTAGGTCAGGAATGCAACTGCTCTCAGTGTGAAGTTGACTATGGTAGTCTGTGCATTCTCAGCACAGGAGTCCAGAGCCATCAGTGATTAACCTTGAATAACCACTCACCTCAACACTGCACCCACTGTCTACACAGGGACCTAGATACAATTGTCATTAATCCAAACGTTCCTCTTAAATCTCTCCCTAGGTAATACATTTCACATACAATTCTGCTTGCTCCAACTCCTCACTTTTTTTTCACTTTTTTGTTTCTATATCCATTGTAAGTGAATAGTAATTATACCAGATATATAACAAGTGCTCCTGTAGATGTAGTGTCAGAGCCAAGTGTATGAAAGAGATACACAGATTTATGATATGATCCCGCAGGTTGAACCAGTTGCAGCCCTGTAGGTTGTAGGACCTGCTGCACGGTGATCAGAAAGATTCACATTTCTGCTGTTCCTAACCTGCTCATCTGAGGCTTGTGTCAGTGTCTCAGAATTTAAGTGATACAGAAATAAGATGATGCTAAAACTGAACTTTTATAAAAGCTCAGGTTTTGCATTGTTTTACAGAACATAAACTGAGTTTGATGCCAGTTCAAAGTGAGTCAGATTTATCTCTGTTGACAGAATATGAATGTGTGAAGTGTGTTAACTGAACTAAACTGAAGTGCAGAGGAATTTAAAAACTGGAGTTAAACTTTAACTATGAGCAGTTACTCTGGGTGAACAAGTAAGAGCACATGACTCCCTTCTCCTTCCTCATTAGGCCCACTGCCCTTTGGCCCAGAGGAAAAATCATCTTCTTCTCTTTCCCTGCTCTCTCTCCCCATGCTCACAACACTCTCTCCATCCTCAGGCCTTTGACCTCGAGTGAATGATGGAGCAATTTAAAATAAACAGGGCAGTGGAACCTGCCAAAGAAAGACATCTGCTGTGGTGACTCCAGAGCAACACACGGTGCTCAATCAATACTTGCCCTCCTCCCTGTCCAGGACCTGCTGCAGGTGGTGGGAAACTTCACATTTGGTGTGTCCTTGTCATTCAAATCAGCTATGTAGTGTTCACTTTGAACAAGATATAAGCCCATTGTTTGTAGAGAGGTCAATAGGACTGTTACTGTAATGGCAGTGGACCTTTTTTCCCACGTGTCTGCTGTAAAGATAAGATGTTGAATATAGTGGGTGTTATAATAAGCCTTGTCCTTGCTGTGACTCAGCCACTCAGAACCTGATGTTTACAGTGTTCATGTTTTTTTTTTTTTTTTTCGAGTAGCTTTAAAAATTATATAAGGGATCTTTCTAGTTGTGTCCTTTCTCTTTCTGACATCTCATTTAAAACGAATACACAAAACTACTTATTTCTGGTCTACAGGTCTGGTTGTTTATGAAGTAAAAAAAATAAGATCCAACATGTCAATTAGAAACTTTAGCTACACTACACAAGAGAGCTAAAACTGTAATGTATGTATTTTTTTTCTCAGTGTGAATTTATCATTTAGATCATTCAGTGTTTTGATTGTGCAGAAACTATTCTAGCTTCTAATGATGATTTAAAATGATGTAAAATAATTACCATTGACAGGTTTTCAGTATGTGCTCATTAGATAGCCCATTTGAAAGATTAACCTCTTGTGCTTTTAACCAATCAAGAAGGCTGGCATTTCTAGGAAGGCAATTAACTTAATGCTCTTTAGTTGGTATCAAAAGTACTAGTGGAGGCAACAGGGAAGGACGACCTGGGTGCAGACAGGCAGGGGCAATTAAGTTATTTTAATGAAAATGACTATGATAAGGCTTTTAGGTAAACACAGGAAGGACACATGGTGGCATGAACAAAGTCCAAAACATGAATGACATGGCAATCTGGTTGATTTCTGGGGAATCAAAGCTGATATGCACAGTGAGCTGCAGTTGAAAAGAGGTGAGTGGGTGTGGAGAGTCAGGTGACTGAGAAGGGCAGGGCAACAGGTGTTACTGCAGGGCGGTTGGAAGTTTGAATCAGGTGACTGAAGGCATGTGGAGATTAGCAGCCA
The DNA here is from genome assembly GCF_900324485.2 of Mastacembelus armatus. Classification (NCBI taxonomy): domain Eukaryota; kingdom Metazoa; phylum Chordata; class Actinopteri; order Synbranchiformes; family Mastacembelidae; genus Mastacembelus; species Mastacembelus armatus. The sequence goes on from NC_046636.1 coordinate 7,167,085, forward strand.
TTTAACTGCATATAAATTCAAAGGACGCAGGAAGTGAATATGTGATGGAGGTGACAAAGGGACAGACAGATTTGCAGGGTCAAGCCAGGGTAGGGATAGTGAGAGATCTTTAAATCTGTGTCCAATCTGTTGGTCTCTGATTGTGCCCTGTGCTAATTGCCAGACGTTACCTGTAGGTCAATGACGATGACACAAATGCTTTAACAGGATTATGCCAAAGCCACCACCCCCTGCTGTGTTTCCCCTCTAAACACCTTATTGTTCTAATCTGCTGCTCACAAGCTGACAGTCTAACTGACCTTTCTTCTATCTAACTATTTGTGCTCAATTTTTGAGATTTAAAACTAAATAAAGACAATAATCAAACCTTTTAGTGCTCTGTAATAACCCAAAAAGGACAAAATTAAGCAAAGTCTTTCCATGTGACTGCAACACATGCTGGTTGTAAACATCTATACTATAAAATGACCTTAATTGTTCTTGTGTATCTCCACTGGGCAGATAATACTTAAGTAATAAGGTTTTGCTCTTTATCTGGTGGTGGTGTAATGTTGAGGTGGCCTGTTGGTCTGAGCTGTTTGCCGTCATTATCTGAGTGGGTGAGAGCACAAAGTGGATGTGATAGGCCGTTTGATTGAGGTCAGATCTCTTTTTGCGCTTCTCTGTGCCCATACCACTCGATCGTCCTGACCTCTCCATGGGCCGACTGGTGTCAGAAGCTCAGGAGAGAGGTGTCAGGTCAGCGTGGCAGTGTCCCAGGGCACAGAGCAGAGAATGGAGAGATTCAGAGAGGAGGAGGAGATGAGAGGGAATATGGAGTGGTTGTGACAGGTGAGCTAATGGCCTTGAGAAAGAAAGGGTGAGAGGATGAAAGCACAGGCTGTGATCTCATTGAACAGCTTACTGAGGGACAACTTATTAAAATGGGGAACGGATCCAGAGAGTAAATGAGTTGACCTAAAACCTCTGGGTCACTACCCCCCTGCTTGTGGCTGTGTGATTGCTGCCACCCCCACACTGATTGACAGCCTCTGTTGTGGTCTAATAATGGTTTGGTTATTTTTCCCATGCACTGAAAAACTCCTCTATCCACAGGCTACATGTGGGGGTAGAAATGTCCCCAGAAATGTGGAGCTTAAACGTTAACAGCTGAAATTGTTTCAGACTCTGCACCATCCAAAAATTACTCCAGAAATGCCAGTCATTCACTTCTCATGTGCTGTTTGATTTTCTTATCATACTTGGCCATTAGTGCACATTTACAAAACTGGAGTTCGATATATATATTGCATCACAGCTATAGCTACAATAACTTTATCCTGTGAAAGATTAGATTAGACCTTTTACACTTTCAAACAGGATCAAGGTTGTAGCAAGGTTTTACTTGCGCAGATGTGAAAGTCTGGAAAGTATTTATTAAAAAGCAACAGTTCAGTGAATAACGGTGGAATATGAGAAGCATACACTCAGATGTATTGAAGTACATTTAATAGGTGCTTGTACTTCATACAATATTCATCTGATAGCTGTACTACCTAACAAATTAACATTCAAGGAGCTTAACGTGTTCAAAAACTAAGCAGCCAATATTTTAAAAATATAATAATTTCAGTTATAATTTATAAGTATAAAGATTTTGTCATTAACCTTTAACTCTCAAAAAAAAGCTGTCAAATTAATCATGTATTTGATTTTGCATATTAGGGTTTTACATTAATCATATGAAGTGTCTATAGTATATACTGTAACAGTAAATGTCTAACCAGAGTCATTTACTGCAGAAAGAGTACTTTTACTTTGATCATTTAAGTACACATTGCTGGTAAATACTCCTGTTCTTTTACTTGTTGTGTTGATATACAAGTATTTCCACCACTGTATAGATGCACATGAAAAAAGCCCTTTAGCCATATGTTGTAAAAATACCCTTTTTCTCTTCATTTTGTAATTACTGTGTCCCCTTTGATAGAAAAGTCACACGGAGGTTACAACAATCATGTTGTCTGAAAGAGCTTTGATGAACTCAGAAGCCTAACATAGATCTGAGAGAGAGGGAACACAAAATGGAACAATAATTGTATCATCTGCTCTTATGGCAGCTATTAGTGATGGTGACCTGGAGGTATGGGAGGAGCAGGGAGGACAGGCCCTCTGCGCTGACCTCTGCTCGGGAAAGGGCAAGCTCAGGCAAAAGTCAGGGCGTCAGGGGCTCGCCACCTCGTCTGGCACTCTGAACCTTCTATTCACAGACTAACACAACAGCCAGGCTTCGCTGTGACCCTGTGGGTGTGACACTCAACCTTTGCCTTAACCTCCTGACCACCGGTCACAGCTGCAGCTGACCGCCTTGGGTAGGTCAGGGCAGAGGGTCGGCTGCAGGGAGGAGAGGAGTCAGAGATGATTGAGAGATGAGTGAGGAGATAAGATGGAAGTAGAGGAACTGAAGTGTTAAGGTGGAAAAAATGAGGTATGAATGAGAAGAAGAGAGTGAAGGACAGATATGAAGGAAGAGGGAGGGAGATAATATGATTTGATTCCTCTCAGACATGCACTGTTCATTTTAGACAATTCTCTAAGCTTCTCATTTTGTTATAGTAGTTTCCCGTATTAGTGTCAAAGTGTGTCAAACCTCTGTCAAAGCCAAGGTCTCACAAATAAACATACAGTAGCCCTGTCTTAAAGAGTCATAAACCAAAAAGACTAGGGTCATCTCACATCGTAATGCCTCGCTACATCATTTAGAAGATATTTTAAAAATGGAAGCCACAACATGTGACAGTAGAACATGTATGTCATAGAATAAAAAGTTAAAGAAGTACTCAGACATGTATTATATATACAGGACACTTTCTACATTTCCATATTTAAAATTGAGTTAAATTATTCACCATCTTGTATCATGTAAATATTCCCCTCCTTCAACATTTTCTGTCAAATAATAATTCCTTTAACTCTCAAAATATACAATATAAATCCATTGCTCTCAAAGTTGTGTCCTGTCCTTGTATCTCAGTGATCCACAGACACATCACAGTAACCAGTAAGCAGTATAGACATATCCCATGTTTGTCATAATGAAGGAACATTGTAGTGTATTGTGCTGAAAGCTGAAATATATGCCACAACTATTTTTGTGACTAGGCATCACTAAAAATAATGGAGATATATGGTTTGTGTATAATTCAGGTGATCTGAGCCTTTAACTATGTAGAAATAGCATAAAGCAGAAAGAGCACAAAGGGAAAGGTGAAAGTCCAAAGAAGACAAATGGGCTGACTGTACAGTCTGTGTGCACGTCAGGCATTGTCCTGGTCCCCCTCCCCCTTGTGGGAGGATTGTCATAAGAGCACAGGCACCAGAGAGAAGCTTTAAAGAGTCATACGGGAAAGAGGACGTGCATGTTTGACGTCAGTTCTGAGGTCTTCACTGGGTTCTGTCCCTGAATCAGCCTCTCACGTTGAAGGCTGGCAGCTGTTTATCTGACACATAGAACTTGTGATGTGTGAACATACATAGGCCACTCTATATTTACCTTTCAAGAGCCAACGAATGCCTGCACAGAAATCTATTGATCTGAAGGACAGATAGATGCATGAATAGATACATATGGGGTGGAAATCTAAGCAAAAGCAACACTGTTCTATTACTAAAGGACATTCTACTGTGATTGAGGACTTTATAAATTAAATATGTTTTTACCAGTGGTACACATAAGCAACTTGAACTTAGCAGGAATTTACACTGTAGTTGATGCTGATATTAACTTTTGGCTGATTGTCTGAAGAGTCACAGAACTGTCTCTTCCCGTCTCCACTCCAGGACTTCCCCTGCAGTTTTTGGAGCTGCACTCTGGTTGTGGTGACTCTCCATCATGGCTGTCACTTTCTGCTCCAGCCTCCACGCCTGCTCCCGGTACTTCCGACGAATCTGCCGGTATGAACTCAAGGCTTTACTAGAATAGAAGAAACCCACAAGATCCAATTTAGACCATATTAAATTCTGGCTTAGGTTAGGTTGGAGGACACAGGAGGATGGTGACAAAAAACTTAGTCTGTTGAACATTCACCTATGAGCTTGTGTGAGCCACGCTAACTGCTCTCCATTGTCCCTCCTGTGGGAGGCGCTGTCTGAAAGAGCTGGGTTCAGTGAGTCTTGGACTAAAGCTAGTCTCTTTTTCAGGGCTTGTTCCCTGAAAAGTGGGGGGGGGGGGGGAAATCAGATGAAACAGAAGAGAAAGCATAATGTAAACCTTAAACCACTAAAGATCTTTCCTCACAGAAAAATCTCAGTAAGGAATCATGTGACTGATTTCTGAGTGAATGTGATGCAGTGTGTTTGCAGCAGTGCTTTATTTAGAAGTATTCTCTTCTTAAGGTCAGAAGATCTTTGAAGCACCTGATAGAAAGAAAGCACTAAACTCTCTTTATGTTCAAAGTCTGCTGATCGTGTTCCTAAGCAACAGATCAAAAAAAAAAAAAAAAAAAAAAAAAAAGTAGGCAACAGATGTCTGAAGGATTTATTTTCTGCACCAACTACATTAATTAGTTACCTTTATAAACTTGTGAATACCCAGACTTTAAAGGGTGGCATTTTATTCATCTGGCAGTCATTACAAGAAATCTGTCACTACTTTCTGAGTTAATCTCTTAATGCTTTTTAATGCTTTTTAAATGTTAAATGTCGATGTCACCTGTGTTTATATATTGTGCATTTTCCCTTTGAGAGATGATTTTATTTAAAATACTTTCTAGCATGAGGACAATGCTGTTTTCATGCATGCATACTTACAATCAATGCCGTTTGGTTTAACATCACCTTTTTCAGCAATGATTTAAAAGCCTTCATGAAACTAGCATGTGAGAAACGTAGTGAGACCAACAGGATGCCTCACCTTTGCAGCACCGCCTGGAGCTCTTTCAGAATCGGTCTGGTTCGAGGACCAGCGATGTCCCCATCACTACCCAGGTTAGCTGTGGTCTCACAGAGGCTCTGAAACAATCAGTCTCATATTTATTAAAGAATTTGATGTACTTTGATGTCCTCACAACCTTTAGTCTGAGGTTGTATATGTCAGCTCTGTGAGCAGTTTAACCAAAGAAACGTCAGAAAAAAAATTTACATGTAACAGAAATATCCTTAATTACTGTGGATGCCTCAGTTTTATTTGCATTTTTGAGTACCCAACTCTTAGGCTCAGAAGCTCAGAGCAGAAGCATAGACACAGTGGAACAGTACAACAGTATACACTAGTCTTTGGTCTGGCCATGTGTATCTAGATAACTTATATGCCCTTTTAAGGAATTAAAAAGAAATACTGATGAGGTGAAGGGGCTAGTTTAGTGAGAAACCATATCCCTTGAGGTACAGATGTCTCTGTAACCATTCGTCCTAATGCCCTGCATGTGTAGTAAGAGAATGGATGCTGTGTTAACCTAAAGTGACTGTTCAGTTCTTGGAGCGGTATGAATCTGTGCTGCAGTGACAGGACAGCCCAGCAGAAGACCTTGTGGAACCAAATTATCCTTCTTGGCCTGGAGGGATTCTGCTTTGGTAGATGTGTGATTTCCCATGTGGGACACCCAGATTTGAATCGGGTCTGTCACAGTAGACCAACGTCTTGCTCCCTCTTGCTCATTTCACCTTGACTTTGTTATGATTTGAAAATCAGAAGAAAAAAAAAAGTCTGTGTGAAGAGCCTGTCCTACCTGTTGTTCAGTCTTATGATCATCCAGTTCCTCTCGAAGACTTTCTGGGACAAAAACTCCAGCTGCTTCCTGGGCCTTCTGGGCCATTAAACTCCACTCCAGACACCTCAGCTCTTTCTCTTTAAGGCGGATTAGAGCTCGAAGATCTGACATCTCCTCCTGAGTTAAAACAGTCAAACCATAAAGATTATTATAGAAATAGTTAAATGCAGATACAGAAAAAGTTAAACTGTAGTGAAAGAATTTTGACGCTGCTTTCAGAAGTAATGTTTTTTTGCTTTTTAAATTCTGCCATTTGAAGTGTGACCCGTTGTATTTTGGGATTATGTGTAGTGTTTTATAGTACGACATAGATTTGGCTTCCATAAATGACCTAAAACAACTGTAAAATAAACAGAAAAGCCACCTTCTCTCCCAATTTTCATTTTTAATTTTTTGGACAATTACATTTTCTGAACACACAGCTTCTACTGTACCCTGACAGAGATGAGTTCATAGAAGAGGGAAGCCTTCTCTTTCTTGGCATCCAGGGGTTTGGGGTTATCTTTAGTCACAGGTCCCCCTGAAATTAGATACCCTGAAACCAGGTGGCTGGTTTCGGGGCTCATTTTGCTCTCCACTCCGGGGTGTGGTTTAGGTAGACAAATGGCTGCCCGGTCCCTCTTCAGGCGCTCGATTTGCTGACGGAGAACAGCCTCTCGATCCATCAGCTCTGGTGTCCTGTGGGGTTTCATGCAGCAACTAACTTAACCAAACTAAGACATCACCATATTAAATTGCAAATCTCTTGATTATGTTTACACCGAGGGATATCTAATAGCTTTTGAAGCATTTAGCCAATAATATGTTGAACTTTGATGATATGTGTAAGTTATTTTTCCTTTTACTTGCAATTTCAATCTGACACATATTTTTCCTTGCTTACCCTTCCTATTACTGTGTTTGAATATACAAAGAGTACTTTAAAATGTCACCTCTGCCCTGTGTGGCTTTGTGTTTCTGTCTCCTCTGTGACCCCTGCTGTTGAGAAGGAGGTGGACAACTCTTCAGTTCCCATTTTCCTGAGCTGAGCCGATGGGCTGTCAGAAGGCTGCATGGGACTGTCTGCCTCTAATGAGAGGAAAAACCTGTGAGACAGACTGCATGCCTACAGTACAGGAGGATTATGTGTGTGCTGCGATGTAAGCAGTATTAAAAAGTGGCATTTAAACACCTGCTGAGTCTGTCTGCAGAGGAATGCTTTGCTGTTTTTTGGCCTCATAAAGTGACAGCAGCTCGCTGTACGCCTCTTCACACTCCTCACTGTCAATCACAGCCACAAAGACAAAATATGACCTTGCAAGATGAGAAGAAGCTAAATTAATACTGTTAGATTGCTGACCAGTGAACATCTATTATTTTGGCACACGCCAAAGAACATTGTAACACTGACAAAAACTATGTATATGTGTGCAGACAGGCCTTTGTGCTGTTGTGTCGGGTGTGCTTTACATGTGTACCAGTATCTGAGAGCCAGCTGCAGGGCAGAGCAGTCAGATTCAAGTCTGTTTAGTGCAAAGTGGATCTGCTCTGATTCTCCCTTCCTTCGCTCCAGAGCTGCAGTCAGACGTTCATTTCTAGCCTTCAGCCTCTCGATGTATCTGAGACACAGGCAGAAGGAAGAACATGATAATAGCAATAACAGAGTACTATTATTATTAATTATTCCCAAAGTAAAACATCTGTATGGAAAGACATAATTTTATTGGTTAAGTTAATTCCAAACTGACTGATTTTCACAACTACTGTTGTGAAAGAATGAGGGTAGTTATAAAAACCTTATTTTTTTTATTATGAGATGAGGTGTGATATTTATTAATCCCTGAAGGAAAATCCTGGTAATTTATTAGGTATTAACTATATTACATTACTGATCTTAAAACTTAAGTTAAATAAACAGCAAACATGAAGGATCCTTTATTCCTATATGAGACCTGGTCACATATAAATAACAATTCATGGCATTAATCATGGAAATTGTTTTTTCTATCGTCTGCTCAGAAGACCTGCTAAAAGCCAGATTTGACTGGAAACAGAAATGAGAAGAAACAGCCTGGCTTTGGCTAAAGATAACACAGTCTCCCTATCAGCCCCTCTACAGCTTAATAATGAACACAGTACATATTTCTTCTTTATCTTGTGCAAAGACTGAATCATATAAACAGTATCTTCTGATTGACAAGGAGTTATTTGTGGTTTTATTTCTTGGCCATGCACAGTGAGCCATATTTAACAAGTTAGCATGTATGCATGTACCTTCTCATCTTGCTCTGCTAGAAATCAAATATTGATTTCCAGAAATGTTCTGCTATGCTAGGAAGCTGTTAGAAATCCAGAGCTGTCCCTCAGACTGACCTGTTCAGCCGTTCTGTTTCAGACTCCTGGCTGATGGGGCTTGGACAAGGACTGCCTGAGTTAATGGAGCCCAGTGGAGATGTGTCTCCACCAGCAGACAGAGGTGTTACAGCTCTGGCTGATCTTCTGTGGAGTAAGGGAGAACCAGGGTAGGGAGGAGAGGCCCAGTCTGGACTGAGAGTCCCAGCAGTGGCCCAGTAGGAGGGAGAGCGACTACCTGACCTCCAGGCCTTATGGAGACCCACCGGCTGAAAGAGAAGAAAAGGAGTGCTACATTTATTCCAGTGTCAGTATTTTTCAAATTCATGAATTCATTAATTGAATTACCAAAACTATATTGAGTTCTCTAATTAAAACTGATTTATTGCAGCTAACATGGTGTGAAACATGCAGAATCAAAACTAATGGTAGAGCCAGTCCCACCTTGTTCCTCTCCTCTTCAATCTGGCTGATGTTGTTTTGTGCTCTTTCCAGCTCATTCTGATGAATCTGCAGAGTAGTTTTGAGAACAGAGCTTCGCTTGTCCACATCCAGCATCTCCTCCTGGTACTGGTCCTTGGGCAGGTCTGATGGGAATGAAATCCCAAACTCTCTTTCCATCTCCTCCAATATCTGTACCCAAGGTCTCAAATTAATAAGGGGTATAAATATGATAAATATGCTAAACAGTGGCACAAACTAGACCCATCACACATATCAAACTGTTACAGACACAAAAACGAGGGCTTTTAGCATTAAGATTTTTTGGGTGAGGTTTGCTGAAATCCATTCAAACATGAACAATTTTCTTCAATGTTGTAATACCTGAGAAGCCTTAACCCAGCTTTCCTGGGCTGCTCTCAGATGCTCTTTGTGCTTGTTGTGGTCAGAGGCTGTGATGGGGGCAGCCCAGGTTCTTCTATAACTGATGGAGTCCTCAAGTGACGATAAAACCTCCTGTACTTTTGTCCAGACAACACTGCTGCCCCCTAGAGGATATCAAGTGATAAGGTGAGGTGATGAGCTTTTTTTTTTTTTTTCAACCTTTTAAGATTACTCTATTTTGTTGCTTGATTTTCTTCACCTTGCACACAAAACACTGTTTCTTGTCTGGTCTGGTGGGGAAACGGTCATTGACATACAGTATAATCTAAAATGATAAGGTCTACTGAACAAAGTTACACAATACGGTTACAAACCTTGGCCAGTCAGTGAAGGTTTAGCTGTGGCAGCAGAAACATCATCTCTCTCCAGGCTTCTTCTGACCACCCTGTGGGACAGGAGATCAGGAACCAGTGGCCTGGGTGTACATGGTCCTGTTGGTCTCCTATCATCAGCTTCACTGCAGAAAAACAGTTTCAAACCTTTCCACTAATATATCCATATATACATCGGGGATGACATAACTAACCAATGATTTATTCATGGAATAATATTTAAGAATATACAGTAAACTTGGCTCCATAACAATATTTATTCAGACACATAAATTTTATGGATGTTATTAGTGTCAAACACTTTGCTGCTGTAAATCTACACATCTCATCAAATGTACACGTTACCTCGGTGCCTTTAACGATCCCATCTTCTTATTCAGTTCAGCGATGATGCTAAGTAGTGTGCCCACTTCAGCTTCACACTGAGCCAGTTCTGCTGGTGAAGGGTCGAGGTTTGCTGTAGGGTCAGAGCCCTCAGGGTCAAACGTCATATGGTCGATCACCTCCCTGTCACACCCTGTCCCAGTGTCCAGGCTGTCACATCTGACCAGACTTGAATCCTGCAGCATCATGAGGATGTTTGTAGATAATTTGGATCGAAATGGAGTGTTATTTTACTCCGTACTGAAGCGAAATTGCAATTTAATTTTCTCCCTTTATTTCTACTCGTATATTTACACTACACAGTAAAATACGGATGAAGTCTTCCCTATATTAATCCGTCTTCATTAAAAATGTTGTGCCATTGAACCAGACATTGTTACGCCGCTGTTTAGTGGCTATTGTTTTGGGTAGCGGAAAAGGAGGAAACTAAAACATCCTGAAATCAAACTTCCTGCCCAGCAAATATTTGTGAAGCAAAACATCTTTTGCTGAACATAAGGAATGTTAACTCAATGATTTCAACTCTTATTCTTCTGTAAACTTCATATAACACATATAAATATTTCAAAATGACATCATTTTCAAAGTACATCTTTTAATTACATGAATTTTAACACACAGTATGTTGTATAGGCCACAATTGCTAGCATTCTTGAAATTCCTTATCCCTAATAACAATTATTCATACTCAAAGTTACAGAGGGGCTGTCCCAGCAAAAAGTAAAGGACATTGGGTAGAATGACAGACAAACTGTAGGTTTACATATTAACAATCCATCAGAGATATCAGAACATTAACTATCCTGCTACTATTTCACCCTGGACATTGTCATGACTTTAACACAGACTGCTATAATTCTGCAGAGAGTAGGTCATATCTTGTAGATGATGTTGTTACAGCATGAGGCATTTCACAAAATAGCAGTTTTGAATTCACAGACTTTGTCAGAGTTTGTCAATGTTATCGGACTTGTAGTGCTAATGTAACATCCTTTATGTTAACTGACATATTTTCAGGGCAAACAATAAAAAACGTATTTATGACTTACCTCCATACTTGTAGTTCTTGACTGCAGCAGTGATTCAATTCCTGTTATGTTTGAACATTTGACAACAGGGAGAAATGTTTAGTTCTCTCCCACAATTTTATGTTATTCTCTTTTCCAGTCATTCAGCTGCTGCGACAGTCTGCTCTCTGCACGTCGACGAAACAGTGTTTGGTGATGAATGAAGTAAGTGGAAAACACTCGCAAAGTCATCCCCACCCATTCCCTGTCACTTTCTTTCCTGTTTTGTCCACAGTTGGCTCCCATGCCTTTTTAATAGTAGACTATTGTGTGGTGTGGCCTGTGAATGTCCTGAGCTGCCCTGTCAACAAAAATGATAATATGTAGTGAAATTTTGAAATTTCATTTGGAAAGCAGATTTATGTTACAGCACAGCATTTGTGTTACATTTGTGTTTTTCTGAAGAACCTTTTTTTGTAAATAGGTTTCCAAAAGATCAAGTTAAAAGACTCACATGGACAGTAGCACTGAGGAGAAAGGACGCTGAACAATGTGAGGGCTCAGTTCCTTCAGTAGAAAGATTTGTTCAGCAGAATGTGTAACTGTTAAAACTGCACAACTCTATACACTGTAGACAAATACTGCATTTGAATTAAGTATGTAAATTAGCAAATAATTATTTATTATTATTACTACCAGAATTAAATAATGGAACTAAAAACAAATTGTATTGCCTACCAACACTGTATAGGATGTTTTATATTGTAATTTGTTATTTATTTCCTTGACTATATATATATAACATTTTATTAAAGCAGGATTTTTTCCCCCAGTGCAGTAATTAACGATCGGACAGCAGCGGCTAATGCGCTATATGTTTAATGACTACAAAACTTGAGGAATGTTTTTACGAAACCCATAAACTTCAATACCCATGATGCAACGAGACTGTGCCGTTCTGGATTCGATCATTTCCGGTGAGTAAGATGTCCGGTCAAAACAAATGTTAGCTCGTCGTTGAAATGTTTAGCAACTTTCAATGAATTTGTCGTTATCTGAATCCTAGAAGTGCCGCAGATATTTGTCACGTAAGTCTTCGTTTTCATTTGAACGCAACACAGTTCGTACTTCACAACTCAGCTGCTTTGACGTGCATGTGTTGATGCTAACTAATGCTAACAGCTAACTTAGCTAAGACTGACAGTGCGCCGTCATCAAACATCACCTTGCTTTACCAAAACCAACCACAAACAAAAATGCATCGAAACAGTAACCGAAGCAGATTCTGTATATTTAAATTCAGTTTCTTCACTGTTCATAGGCAGAGTTGCACCTTTAATGTTACTATGCGGCGTTAGACTACTGTTACTTTTATAACACGGTGTTGAAATAGCATTAAAATCTAGTCTAGAAAGTCGGTGTGGTAACCCGGGCAGGATTTTTGGGGGCTCATTGTAAGATTAGGACAAATAGTCTGTGTTGCACTTTAAAATAAGTTCTAGTATATATACTATAACCTCCTAGATGTGGGATTTATAGACACTGTCTTGTGCTTGCAGCTGTTGGTATTTTTGAGAGGTAGGCAAAAAGACCACTTGGTGGCTTTAAAATATATATTTAGATTTTAATTTATGTTTAAGTTAAATGTTAAGAAAAGTCTAGTCAAAATGGTGTTTGTCTAAGTGGTGGGCATTAGAGTTCAAGGCTCAGGAGTTCGTGGTGGTGTGCTATAATCTGTTGTGCCACCCTCTTTCCACTTCCTTAGTAGCCAGCTGTATCCATGGAGACGCCTGAGCCTGGCCCAGCAGATGGTGAAGAGCGACCGGTGGAGCTGCGGCCTCGAACACGCTCCAACCCCGAAGGTGCTGAGGACCGTCGCAGCAGCACAGGCAGTCTGGGAGGCAATAGTAACCCAAACATATCTCAGCCTGCTGTGGGCAGTCGCGTTGAGGGGGAGGGCGAGGCCTCGACCAGCGACAGTCCTCTGAGTTCCACAACCGCAGCTGTTTCAGCAGCTGCAGCTCAGACAGTAGCTGCTGCAGCAGCGGCTGCTGCCAGTGCCACAGTGCCTCTACCCACTGCAGCTGTCGCTGCCAAAGAGCGGCCAAAACCCACACAACAGCAGCCCACACTCGCACCCTCTGTCCCCCCGCCAGAGTACCAGCTTCGAGTTCCACGCGTCAACTGTCCAGAGAAAGTGGTAGGCCTGCATTATAGTCCTAATTTATGAGGATCCATATTAAACATATATTATTTGATCAAAACATATTATCAGCCTGACACTTATTTTTCTTTTCATAACAGATAATCTGCTTAGACCTTTCTGAAGAGATGTCTTTGCCGAAGTTAGAGTCTTTTAACGGGTAAGCTGCAGTAAAGTATGTTATTTTTCAATACTTCTATTTGTCATCATTTACTGATTTATCTTTCCTTGTTTTTTTTTTTTTAGGTCTAAAACAAATGCTCTGAATATATCCCAGAAAATGATTGAGATGTTTGTCAGAACTAAACACAAGATTGACAAACGTCACGAGTTTGCCCTGGTTGTAGTGAATGATGACGCCCTGTGGGTGAGTCTGTCTGTTCCAGATGTTACCCACAGTGCCTTTGTGAAGTATCTATGCAACATGTCTCCCTATTTGTTAAAATACTCTCTTCTTTCTCGTTTTCTTATGTGTATGTGGCTCAGCTGTCAGGCTTCACGTCGGACCCCAGGGAGCTTTGCAGCTGTCTGTATGATTTGGAGACGAATGTGTGCGAGTCCTTCAGTATCCTTTCCCTGAACAATAAAAAACTTCAGATGATGAAGCAATACATAGGACAGCAATTCAATTCCTGTTCCAACATGTTAGCCTTAACTGTCCTTTGCAGACCTGGAAGATCTTCTTAATGTAATGTAAGTACGGCATTAGCACTTAACCACTACAGTAACTTAACAAGCTGTAACCTGGAGCTTCACGTCCCCCTAACGCACTTGGTTCTGGTTGCTCATTGTTGACACAAGGCAGCGCTGAGCTCCTCGCTCAGTCACACACACCCACACACACACACACCCACACACACACCCACACCCACTCACACTGCTTGAACTGAGTAAAGAATGTTGAGTCAGTGTCCACAGTGCTTCTTAATCATGTGTGAAATAAAATCTGCCAGTAATGGAGACTGAATGAGCAGGGTTGAAATTTACCTGCTGCAACTCACTTCCAAAGTGGGTGGCAACAGTGGGAAAACAAAAACAAAATATGTACAAGCTTGGTTACTTGTAGTCAAGCTCCAACAGTGTAAAAGGCCTTAGTTGCTTAACGTATTTTATCAAGGGTCATCTCTTCTGTTGTCTTTCTAGTCGCCAGAAGATTGAACTACCACTGATGGAGAATGTTCAGACTATTCCACCTCCATATGTGGTGCGAACTGTGCTCATCTACAGCCGCCATGCGGGACAGTTACAGTTCAACCCTTCAGAGGCTGTTAGTGTGAGTTGATGGATGCTTTGAGCAGTGCATTAGTTAATTGCTGAAGTGAAAGTCTCACTTATGCTTGTGTCCTGCTACAGAAAATGCTGCAATCTCCATATTTTTTCTTTGATGTGGTCTACCTACACAACGGGGTGGAGGAGCAAGGAGATGAGTCGAGCTGGAGGGTGAGTAAAATGGATAGTTTTGATTACCTACCACAACATATGCTGTTTTTTTTGTCATGTATCATTAGCATACTTGAAGATGTGCAACAACAAAATATTAGTTACACATTTGGAATTATTACCAGCTTCTAGTCTAAATCCTAGTTTGACTCTTGCTGTCTCGCTGATATAGTCAGCGACTTAAGTACTTTGGTCCATAAGAATATGGAGGAATGTTGTGAAAACTGTTTCAATTAGCAGCTTTTTACATCCGTGTCATACGCGTCTGTTTCCAGGATAACTATACCTCTTTCTGCAACCTGGACTCAAAGGGCATGTGCTATCGTTTCGAGGTTTCCCTGAGTGGACCAGCCATCGAGCTGCACAACTGCATGGCCAAACTTCTGGCTCACCCTTTACAGAGACCTTTCCAGAGTCATGCTTCTTACAGTCTGCTGGAGGGGGAGGACCCTCAGGACATTGAGGCAACAGTCTAAAATGGCACACACTCATAAAGCCTTGCTTCCATGTGAAATCTGCACAATATAATTTATTAGAAAAGGGAGGCAGGGTTTCCCAAGTTGATTTCATGCTGTAGAGCAATAATACGTAAAAAAGAATCAGGAGAATCCAGTGTATATTTAAAGCAAGCAGAGGGTGTCACCATGATATTGTTAGCTCAACCATTGTGACTCTCTAAAAGAATGAATCAGTTAATGTTTAACTTACTCCCTTGTGATTTGTTTTTCTTTCAAATCTTAGTCCACACTGATTGATCTCTCTGTAAGGCGTAAAGAATGAAATCAGTGCCAGTCTGGGACAGTTTTTCATGACTGGTCTTTTGAGACTTTGGAGTAATGAACTGTTGATGACATCACTTACTGTATCAGAGACTTTGCAACATCAGTAACAATGCATTTTCTTTCTAGTTAGTAAATTCCACCTTTGTTCCCTGTTTGATGTGTTTTTATAAGAGGTTCTTTTTAATTATTTGAGCATTTGTCACTTGTGTGTTACAGAGACAAGAATGTACAATAATGCAGATGTGGCCTCATTTAATGTTTTCTCTTCGCAGTAAAGTGAGGATTGCTTTATTGTGAAAAAGGCCTATAACAGTGTCAGTCTAGCTGCACTTCCAACATATTGTTTATATTATTAAATGGCACGTAGGAATTTTATTGCATTCACCAATTTTCTCATGCTTGGAACTTTATGAACAAAATTCACAAGAAGTCCAGATCACTGGTGAGTCATGAACAGAAATACCAGCTTGGCTCACAGAGGGAAACCCATGTGTTTGACTGAATGAATTTGGAGTTTAAATATATTTCATTTAATTAAAATATACAGTATATTACAGAGATAAGTTGCAATTTGCTGTCCAGAAACATTTTCTGTTGCAGCTGAGCCACTGTGGACTGAAATGTTCTCTAATATCTGTGATTTTTACCATCTCATGTATCGGTCACAGAAAACTTTGCTTTCAAAAGATGTTTTTTACATCCATTAAGGCAGCCTGAAATTCCCTTTTTATTCCTGTCACAGTGCAGTGCTGTTTTGATGACATGTCACTGACAGATCTCCTGTTAATATTTTCTAATTGTTTTATCTCTTCTGTTATGATCAGTTAAATTTGTTAGTTTAAGCTTGCTGATTTCTGACAGGACAATTTTTTTTTTCTCTCTCTTCTGAAGTTTTTGTGAATGAATCTTACACGTGAAGCGTAACAGGTAGACTTACATGGGAATTTTAGTGTTAGTGATCATAGCTCATGGACGTGCACCTGCTGATGAACCAGTGGTGTTCATCAGCCTGAAACAAGTAATTTAAGTGTATGCAGTTTGATGAATCTGGCTTGAATCACCTGTATGAACAAGCCTCATAGGGAAAGGTAAGAGGAATTTACAAGAACACAAAAATGTTTCTGTATGAGATTCAATGTGTAGATACACTTTTTGAAGTTGTTTACATGTATTACATATTTTATATTTTTCATGTTTATATATAGATTTTTTTTTTTTTTTTTTTAATTTTATGCCTTCTACTTTTTTCTCAGCAGATGGCAGCACATGCCAGCTTGAGAAAAAGCCAATTCTGACCTCAGATGCCTTAACTGGAGCTACTGTGGTTTGTGCAATTCCATATTACAGCGTATTCATATAGGTATCATGTTTATGTTTAGATGCCTTTATTGGTGTTAATGTGATTCTGCAAATCTGTGATACGAAGGTCTGAATCTACAGGACTATTTGTCAGCATTATTAAGCAGTTGTAGTGCCTACTGTTGAAACAGTGTGTTTTATCCACATATAGCATGACTAATCCTGCAGTGATATGTATATTTTCCTGTCACCTTAAGGTGTCTGTCTTCAGCCTTATTTTCCTGTTTTTTTTTGTTGAGAAGTCTATCTGATGTCTGTCTTGACTGCTGATAGTCACTCATTTTCTGCCACTCTTTTTTTTTTTTCCTTGTGAGGACAGGTTGTCAGGCAGACAATGGGGAGCAGGAAAACCCTGGGCTCAGAGGACCTTTCACCTTTCACACCCCTCCGCAGAAAAGCTGTTCATTCCTTAACGTCATGACTGCTGATAACCATCCGTGGGGGGGTAGCGGGTGGGGATCCAGTGTTATTCCCTCATCCCTGAAGAATGACAGGTCCCTATTGTTTTCATTCTTTCACTCCTCCGCTGCAATGACTCTTTTCCGTGCTTGCTTAGAACAGGATATGATGACTTTTTTTTCTTTTGGTTTGGTGTTTTCTACTTTTTTAGTCCTTACATAGTTTACATCGGTCATCCACCACCAGAGGAACATGAACATCTCTAAGGGGTCTATTTCACTGTGCCACAGGTGGAGTTATCTTTCCTGGTTTCCTAGTGGAAAATGAGTACACACTCAAGTGCTGTTCTTAATTGCAATTTTGAGATACTTGTACTTGAGTATTTACATTTGATGCCACCTTATATTTCTACTCACTACATTTCAGAGGTCAATGTAGGTATTTTTATTCCACTATTGATAAAACCTGTGACTATTTAAGAACAGTATTTGAAAGTAGGAACAGGTATTTTTACACTATAGTGTTACTACTTTCAAGTAAATGTTTTGAGTACCTCTTCTCCCATTGTGCAGACAGAAGCAGTAACATAAGTCAGTCAATATGATTACAGTTTGGTCACTATGTGATGTTTTAATGTCATAATTTGCCTACAGGGGATCTTAAAGCTTTTATTAGTCTTCATGTCAGTACAATCCCTTTTTTTTTTTTTTTTCAAACTGTAGGATAATGTGTGATAACTTCACCAGTGGTGCAGCTGGAGGCTTTAACTGTCACAGAGGTCGATGAGGGAGGAAAGGGGAAGGAGGGGAGGGAGGGCTGGGCCAGGATGGACTGTAAGCGTGCCTCCAGCAGCATTTATAAATATGCCCCGTTTACACACCTAAGGGTCATTGTTTACATCCGTACGTGCCATTTCTGCTTTTGTGTTCCTGCACACTGACAGTGTGGCACATCCGAAGACTAAGATAAAAACAAGTTCTTCCTTGATTTCTGCTTGGCAACCTGAAGTCTCAGCACCTGCTCTGCAGAGAAGACAGGAAGCTTTGTGGATTTTTTTTTTTTTGTTTGTTCGTTCTTTTTACAACCAAATAATCCCCGTTTAGAGCTTCAAAAAGTCAGCTGTCACCATTTCACCTCCAACAGTCATGTACAGCTCAGGCTACTCCCAGGCGAAGTTAGGTCTGGCGGTTAGGGAGCACCCACGCAAGCCCAAAGGAAAAAGCTGTGGCTACTATATGAGGATCATCTTCTTCTTTTCCTCTTTAATCCAGTCTCTGATCATCGTCAGCCTGGTGCTCTTCCTCATCTATGGACAGCCAGAGAAGTCTGCAGAGGAGAAGAGGGTTGAGGTCAGTGATTTTTTTTTTTTTTTTTCTTTTTTCCCCCCTGCTCAGAAAGTGTCAAAATAATATCCAGCAATATAACCTGTTTAATTTGGTGTATATTTTAAACCATGGCTTTAAATAATAATTTGAGAGTTTCTCCACTAAAGAGGTTAAAATACTTAATTTTAATAATTAAATGTTTTTAATGCAGTAAGTTTTGATCAAACTCTTGGGTTTATTGTTATCTTTTTGCCTCACCTTATATTATTATATTACCATGTTCTGAGTTTTAAAAAGCAGTGATGCTGATTATGCTGAGTATTGTGCTATTCTAAAGGAACTGCAGCTGAGCTTCAACAGACTGAGTGACAGCCACGTCCAGCTGAGGAAAGAGAAAAGCGAGCTGATAGCTCAGCTGGGAGCTCGCACAGCTGAAAAAGTTTCTTTGGAGAAAGTGCTGGTGAAGCTGAAGACTGATGCCAACACCACACAACAAGAGCTCAAAATGAAATTAGTAAGTAGATGATAAATTTGGAAAATATATCCTTAAAAGTAAAACCACTCTTTTGCTAAAACCTAGTGAGCATGAGGTAAATATGTAAAAGTAGTTATCTTTGGAAAAATCCTCTTTTTTAGACAAATTCAGACTAAAGGTAATAAGTAATAATTTACAATGTGCAAATTATACAAAATGATTTCCTGAGGCATTGTTGAAGTTTTTCCTGTGGGTCACTGTGGTAATAAATAACCCAAATCATTAATCATCCTAAATTTTTTTTAATTTTTAATTTTTTTTATTATTCAGCAAACCTGTGAGAGCAGAAGTTCGACATTCAGCATCATGGCACGGCGCCCCAGCCCTCCAATCCAGATCCCTACTAGCAGTATGTACTCAAATACCACGTCTTCAGGGACGTTAGTCTAATGTGCTAAAACTGAAAAATTACTCCATACCGGCTACTACTTATAAACATTCACTGCACTAAAAGCATTGCCCCTGCCAATAATTGTGTAAAATGAAATGCATACAGTAAGATATAAGTGTATCTCAAGCACAAAGCAGTTCTAAATAAAGCAATCGGATAACGTTAAGTAAAAAGACTAACACAGTTTCTAAAAATACAAAGTGTTTATAAGTTGTTAATAGATTGTCATAAGCAATTTGGGTGCTAATCAGACTAAACAGTTTTAAGTTTTCCTGTGACAATAGTTTTTTTCCCCTCTCTCTCCAGGTGAATTAAAAACTTTGCAAAGCCTTAATGCCCAGCAGAAAGCTATGATAAATCTCATCGAGGCAAACTTCACCCAGACAGTTCAATATCTGAGTCAGGAAAGAGACAACGCCCTCAAAGACCGAGACACGCACCACCAGGATGCCATCACCCAGCGCAGGGAGAACACCATACTGAAGGAGGAGCTCAAGACCTACACCGGGTACTGTCTGCTCCATTACTGTAGCTGAAAATTTAAGAATAAAATCTGAGAGTTTAGTTCGATTTTTCTTTCCAACCAGGAAATGCAAAGAGGACTTTTCTGAATCTTTGGCTGGGATAAAAACAGTGACCCGAGAGTTTCTGAACCAGATCAACACCATATTTCCCCACGATATGACCTTTTACCTCACCTGTGAAAGCCAGAAGGGGCAAATGGAAAAGATAAGAAACAGCTGCAGCAACCTGTCCAGAGATGTGGAGAATAAGTTCCAGCTCTATTTGGACAATGTGGGAAAGAAGGTGTGTCCATACAGCAAGTTTTATGATTTACACATGCGAGGGTTTAATGAGTAAAACATCTCAAATTTTCCATTAACAGACTAAAATAGAATTTAGTGGTGGAAGAAGCACTCAGATCCTTTACTTGCATTAATATATTAGACCAACTATATAAAACCCTGCTTGAGGGGTCACCAGATAAACCTGAGGCGGTAACTAGTACCTCCAGCCATCAAATCAATGTAATGGAATAAAAGTACGTCAGCCAAGACTGAATTACTTAAAGTACCCCAAAGTTGTAATGAACTACAGTACTTTGAGTAAATCCATTTCCACCACTGCTTATGTGGGTTTTTAGTGTTCAGTGTTAACAGTCCTTTTCCAGTCAACCTGTCTTTAGATTCTTGTTAAATTCGATGAACTATTCAAAAGAAAAAACTGAATAGGAAACCAGTTTCCCATGGGAGGAAGTTGGTCCACTTCATCATCCGTGATAAATCTAGCTAAAGAGACAGATGTCCTCTGTGCCAAACTTCAGGTCAAAGCAGAGGTGAAGCATGTGGCTCTGCTGATAAAGCAGTAGTGTGCAGAAAAAAAAAAAACATATCCTCAGCACGTATGTTTTTTACTCATTAAAGCAATTTTACATGGAAACAAGAATCACTGAAGGAAACACATTTGGTACAACAATGTACTCAGCTTTCATCACTAAAATCCATTATCCCTGTTGATGATATCATACCTGCACCTTTCTGCTGCAGTATCCAAGAAAGCAAACACTGCAAATGAGATTTATTTATTATTATTTAACTATGTGGAAATAATACATATATTTTCCAGGTATCAGAGATCCAAGCCACGTCCAGTCGTCTGGAGGTACGGAATTCACACCTGACGTCTGACCTTCAGCAGTGTGAACGCAATCGCACTGAAACGGCCGTTGAGGTCACCAGGCAGCAACAGCTCAAGCAAAAGATTCATGATGACCAGGTAGATATCTTTGCACAGGTGTATGTGTGGGTGAGAAGTGGGAACAAATGGAAAGGTCAATGGAACAAGCTGACACTCTCAGTATTCTGGTTATAAAGCTATGACTTGACATTGTAAAATGCTTTGTATACAATTATCTACAGTAGCATGAGAGATATGTGTTAAAGGAACACTTCACATTGGTTTCCATTTAAAAATAAGGTATATTTTCTGCAGATGGAGAAATTGCTGTTGGAGCAGAACCGACTGAGAGAACAGAAGAGGCTACAGGAAGCAAGTTTGGCTCTCAAAGAAAAAGAAATTCAGACCCTCAAGCAAACGGTGTCTTCTCAGCCCAGTTATAAGGTAAAATAAATAAGACCAGTAGTTCACTTAGTGTGTAAGAAAAGAAAGTACCTGCAAATGGTTTCAAACCATGTAAAGCATTAATCTAGGCTTGCCTCTGATTCTCCACATCACTCAAGGGTGTCAAACTGGAAATCAAAAGGTTTGAATTCCTCGTTTAATTTTCAAGTAATTTCTGGTTAAATGTCTTGTATTTAACTTTCTGAGCCACTACTTTTTTTTTTACCTTAACTACATGGGCAGTGCAGGGGGAAAGTGGTGTGTATCGACTCAACACTAAAATTTTATGAGGACTGCAGGAACAGGAGTCACAACTTCAACATAACACATATTTTCAAAGTCTGTAGTTTTTAGTGTGTAGAAAAGATACTCTGTAAAATAAAAGTGTGTTTAAAAAAAAAAAAAACTAAAATAATCTTATTTGTTTGCAGCCTTTTGTTCTTAAAGGTAATGGCCTACATGCTACCCCAGAGCAGGACAGACAGACTGTGCCATCAGCAAACCTCCAGCGGTAATCTTTATTTCATGTGCCAGATTCTGATTACATATATAAATTCTGAATACAGTTATCAGGTTTTGTTTTTTACTGACTGAGACTTCTTTGGTCTTCATAATAAAATAGTGCTGAAACAAGACTACGGGTCTACAGTCACTCTCTAACAGTAAATGTCAATGTCAACATGCAAAAATACTAAGACATATGTGTATATAGTACCACTATATACACATATGCTGAACAGGAATTGGACAGCTTCAGCACATGCCTGAAAATTAGAATTTGAGATTTCTGTAATATCAAAATCCAATAAAGTAAATCCAATAGCATACAGCAAAAATGAACTGTTAATGTACAGTACTTAATATTCCACATATAGAACAGAACTTGTGCCCAATTTACAACACAGTGTCTATGACAACACTCTACTTCCTGGGTCTTGTAAAAGTTTATATTTGTTCAGACAAGTGACTTAACATTTAACGATTAGAAGCAGAAAACCAAGATCTTGTCACCCTAAGAAAACATTACATGTTAAAACACAGATTAGAAGCCAGAATGTTTTGAAGCATTCAATATTTCAAATTAGCAATGCATACTATCAGCTGTGACTGAATCACATCAAGACGAAAGACACTTAAAAACACAATGATTCTGAATCTCACCAGTAGTGGGTTAAGGCAGGTGCTCCATGTGTGGAAGCACGACTCATGAGACTGCTAGTTGGAGTCCCGCCACCAAACTGTGATTCAGGTCTTCCACTCTCTGACTCTGTCTCCTCTCCTTCCTGCCCATGTCTCTGACTTATTGACTAAATAAAGTCAAAACGCTATAAAAAAAACTTTAGATAACATCCCCCCAATTTTTTTCTTTGGTGGAAAACAATGCGCTTCCATAATGCATATCTTTAGATGTTTGTCACTAATATTCATTTATAATTGTTTTGTCTTTCAGGTGAGATGTACACTGGCATAGAAACAGCTGCAGGCACCATTGATCAACATTTTGCTTTGAAAGAATTTAAAAAGGACATGTAGATATTCCTGATACAACACATACTTACCGCTGATGTTTTTTGTATGCTTTGCTCAGTTTAAAGGATAACAGAAGTAGTGCAAACTTTGCTATTAGCTTCAGGTAATGCAGGTAAGCAGCATTCATAAGGGCAATAATACTAGTCTCAGTGTTAAGAATAAACAAATTCCCTCAAATCATTTTTCACACATATCAGAGTCAGAAGGAAAGCAAACAGAAGATGTATCTGTATGGAGTAGCATTACATTTAGCATTACAGCTAAATGCATATTTAATCTACATCTAAGGCGACTGGTCAAACTGACCTCATCACTCTGTCAAACGTGAAAAGTGATGACTGCCTTTTAACACGAGTTCTTGTTTCCCTAAACCGCTGCAATGGAGATAGTGATAGCAAAGTTAACACTAGCTTTAGAGCTAGTGGGTTTGAGTTAAGTCTAAGTATCGTTATAGTGAGGTGTAAAAATTTCCACGACACTAGTGTAAATATTTTCTCTTGTATGTCACCCACTGTGTTAGTCTAGTTAAGAAACTGACACTGGAAAATCACAAATTCAAATTAACAAAGAGCCCTTAGTTTCTTTTGTCCCTCTGGCATTAAACAAGAACTCAGACAGGACTTTGGGCAGCAGCTGCACATTTGTCTGCTATAAACAGAAAACTCTTAAAATAGCTGCATTTTTGTTTCCTAGTAACACACACAATGGAATTTTATCACACCCCAGATAACAATACACAGTCATAATTACACCATCATATAGTTATTATAACAATGTACAGTATAGCAGAAACAGGGAGGAAAGTAGGGTTTTTTTTTTTAAACTTTGTGTAAGAAACATTAAGGCTATAGGCCTATTTATTATTTTTATGGGACATTTTACAAGTACAGTAGGTGTTATATGACCTGTTTTCAAACTTTACTGCTTCCTTTTCCTTTCTTAAGCACAAGACCATGGGCGCACAACACAGCACTGTAATGTCGCTGCAAACACCTGTTTTTTCTTGGAACTTTAATATAAAAAAGGTGCTATTTTATCTATTCTGTAATGATATGAGCATAAAACTGCTGTATTTTCTGATTTGTATTAAAGCTTATACTTCCTGAGAACTCTTGGTCTGCAGATTTGAGTCTCTACATTTTGTAATTTTGACAAGTATTAGAAATCCCTTCCTTGTTGTAATAAGAAAACAGAAGGTTACACTTTCAGGCTCACTGCTGATGGATGTGAGTGTTACAGGTGAGTGAGTCGGCCTCCTGTCCTCAGGAAATCCTTTGTTTAACATGAAGTGTTTTCAATCTCACAGAACTGGAGACACTCACACATACACCCTGACTTTAAATCAAATGGGTACAGGGTGGAACTGGCTAGACTGGATCCGACTACGTCAGTTTCATACCTCAGGACAGCTGTTAATATTATACTAGAGGAAACTGACGGACAGTGTTGTTGTTTTACGTTATTAATTGAAAAGTATCAATTGACAAAACACACCTGCAGGCAAGTGGTTAAGGCTGGTTAAAGCCTGGCCACCTCTCTGTTCTTCACTGACTAAATAAGGGTAAAAAGACACTAAATTTACACAAACTTTAACAAGTTTTGCTACAGAATTTTGTAAAGAAATCCTTGTTGCCCAGATAATGTCTGTTTTCCTCTCCTGCCACCAGCAGATTAAACATTTTCACTCACACTAATAGATGGATTTGCACAAAGCCTGGCTGTACATGGTTCAAAACTGAAATCTAAATTTTGCAAGTTTTCTAAATATTTCTCCCTGACATTTCATGAAAACCCATCCAATAATAATTTTAAACAACACTTTTGAAAACTTCTCTACTAAAGTTCAGAATTATGCAGTTAAAATGGGATAAAATGACTAGAACAAAAACAAGATTGGAAATACAGTAGGCTGCTAATTATAGAAAGACTATTTTAAAAACATAAGGGATTCTGCATGTCTTCTTGTGGTAAACACTGTAGCCTAAAGGATATTACGCACAGCCGCTACTTCAAAGATGAATTTGGCTCCAAAATTTACTGCTTCTAATTGTGTGACAAGTACCCCTTTTAGTTTGAACCACCACCACCACCCTGTGTTGTAATTAATCAGGGGGAACATGAAAGAGACCAAAGAGGCTGACAGAGCAGTGCGGAAAGAAGGTCAGGTAGCAGAACTGGAACGGTGAGACAAAAAGGCAAGGAGACGGGCAGTTGTGCTGGTATACAGAGGGTAAATGTCGTCAGAGACTGGGAGACAAAAACTGAACGGGGGAAGAAGGGTGAGAAGTTCAACAAGGAAACATAAATATCTGATCAAGGTCAGATTGACAGGTGAACAAAGGGCACAGGGAGCACTGCCTCCAAAGCGTTTTCCACAAAACAGAAGGGGGACCTGGGTCATTTCGACTTTACGTAGTATGTATATTGTCTTCTGCTTCATGGTGGATGAAAATTGTAGTTACAATGGGGGAAAAAAAACAAAAAAAAAAAACAGGACCTACAAAAAAAAACAATATCTAACGTGACATCACCTACCGTGTATCAAGAAATTCAACGTCATCATTAAAACTTTGTAAGAACGGCTAACGGTTTATGATAAGTAAAAACACATTTATAAATTGGAAGCTCAAAGCGAATCTCTGTTAGATGTGCAAAATGGCAACACATTTGCTATGCAAACAAACAATCAGGAACTGAGAACTATAATAGTTCTTACAACACTGTTTTAGGCGACTTTTTTAGCTCCTATTTCACAGTAGGTATTCTTTTCAGGTCACGTATTTTCTCATTTTTTGTCAAACATGAAGCCAATGCAGCTCCAGCAACTGGGATTTTTATAGTTAGTTTAAGTGGTGTAACCAACAGCTTTCACATGGGAAAAAAACTCACACACAGACTAGTCTGCAAGAGGGCTTCCAGCTAAATATAATGTTACAGGAGAGGATGGGTTTGCGCCAACTCAAAGCTTCCAAAGCAAAGACAAGAAAATATGATGAGGCATGTATCACCTCATTGAGGCAGGAGTGGGTGGACATGAGTATGTAAAATATGGAGGTGAGGGGGGGGTGGGGACTCTGCAGAAAAACTTTAGGAACCATTGATTTAAAATTTCTCAAATTATACAAGAACTTTGAGGTATTTCACAAAGTTTTCTGTGTCAGCATGTGAAAAGACCACTCACACAAATGGGGTGAAGCTGAAATGATAACTGCTCCCAAAAACAAATTCTACATTGTCCTGCAGTACAAGTAAACACCCATACTTTGTGACTTAACACTTGTTCAGTATATGGGCCTCAGAGACACCTGTTATCATGCTGAAACAATTTCACTCTGTTAAAAAGCATCAGAAAACAAACATGCCTGTGTCTTGGGAGCAATGAATCTGAACTCTGGCTGTGCCTCGAAGCACAAAGAGGTTGAGACCTTTTGTCTGTTTTCTTTACTGATACTCTGGGACCAAACTGCTTTCCTATAATCACATGCATTTTGTGTTTTCTCACCTACTCATCTGGCTATTTTCCAATGCAGAAGTCCTTGAAGATAATATCCAGGATCTCTTCTGCTCCAACCCGTCCAGTGATCCTACCCAGGCTGGTCAGAGCCAACCGGACACCCTCAGCTGCCAGAGCAAGGTCGATGTCACGGTACCGCTGGTACTGAGCCAGAGCCATTACACAGTGCTGCAGGTGGGCCCTGTGGCGGGCCTGGGTCAGAGTGGGCACACCAGACAGGGGGTCGCCACACCTAGAGAGGAAGTATCAGAGCAATAAAAAAAAAAGTCGTTAATTTGCAGATGCTGCATCCACATAAAAAGATTTTGATATTTATGTACTTAAATACAAAAAATATACTATGTCAGGTTTTGCAGTTTTAATTTTAAAGGAGGGACAGACCTAGCAAGAGCAATTAAAATAGGACAGAGACCAATGTTAAGGTAGCACAAAGATACTATGGCAGGTTGAAATGAATCCATTCTTATATTTATTTGAATTCATACAAATGCATAAAAGTCCTGCAAAAGATAAAATGTAAATCCAACCAGAAGCACAACAGAACATTACTGAAACTCACAGAGTCTTGACACTGCTGTGCAGCACTGTGAGGAAGTCCTGCAGTCCTTCATTAGTGTGACAGGAGATCAGACAGACAGGAGGAAATCCAGAGACCTGTCTCAGCTCCCTGCCCAGTCTCTGTCTCTGATCTTCAGGCAGCAGGTCAGTCTTATTCAGCACCAGGAGATACCTGTCTGCAGAAAATGCTATGATTAAAAAAAGAAAAGGACATTTTAATGAATATGATTGATATGATAATGATACAAAACCTTATAGTTAGCTGTGTTAAATCATTCAATAATGATGGCGCCAGAAATTTTATTTGAGTGAGTGATGTAGCTCATTCTGACGTTAGCCAACAGTGTAAATTTTAAAGTTAGTTTACTAGCGTTTTTAATGTGAGTAATTGTCTTTTCACGGTAATTGTCTTTTCATGGAGCACATATTCAATCTGTGGTGGGGCGGCAGACAGGAGGGACCAATCAGATTTCAGGGGTTAGCCAGTGCCACCCCCAGCCAAACCGGTGGCCACGCCCTTGTTCTGCCATAGCGCCAACTTTACTGAAATGCGTTGTGCGACAGTGATTACGGTCCGTGTGGAACAATGATCCCTAGGTGGAGCAGGTTCGATAACGCAAGTGATAGTAAACGAATCCTCAAGGCAAAGAATTTGCTTCGAGCATTTTTTGTAATCGAATTCCTCGATTTCCTCGAGGATTCGCTGCAGCTCTACTTTTAAGCACTTAGTAATGCAAGACAGTTGTGAGGAGTGACCTTTGCCACAATACAATGTGACGATAGAACATAAATCAAGTCAAAGTTAAACATCAAACAAGAGAGTGGTTTAACTTCAACACTGGAAAGTGATCAGAGACTAATTCAATCACAGTCAAACAAAGGTATTATATTGTGTTTGAAGAGCCTTTAAAATACAGTTGGAAGTTTCACAGAAAATCCCATGGAAGCAAAACATGTCTGGGTCTTGTACCTGTGTCAGTCTGCTCCTGGGTTGGCAGAATACTCCTCAGGTGTTCCCAGAGAAAGACAGCGGCTTGTTGTGCATTACAGGGGAGGTGAGCACAGTCCACAACCACCAGAGTCAAATCTGCCTGCTCCACCCTGGACACAAGTAAACAGACTTTCATTTTAGCCATGTCATGAGATTAGTGCAGAGACTGGAGTAGTGTCATCATTCCTATATGATATGAGGCTTAAACTTCGGCTTTTGACATATGACACACCTGCCATCTGTATCTTGTCTCAAAGACTGCAATACACTAAACTTGGTCATCATATCGACATTATCTAGATTACTATACTCCCTGTGGCTCTCTGCTGTCTTGTTTTAACCCTCATGTACTGTTCAGGATGTTCTGACCCACCAAAGGTCATTTTTCACTCTTGGCCATAACTTTCACTGTATTTCACCAAATGGAATGATTTTTGTTGACAAGCCTTAATTTGACACAAATTTCGGAAATATGATCTAGAAATTTTCCATAGGTCAATAATACACTGTGGGCAAATTCCCAACCGTGGATGTTTTTGCCCCATTGACTGCCATTATAACAATTTTTGGACTGCACAGCCATGACACTATATAATCATGCATTCTTGATGGTTGGTGGTTTCCCCTGTTGGGAAGAGGTAAAATTTGTTTTTACTGTACTAATTTTTACTGTTGACAACCAAGTGGCCCCATTGACCCTTTACACATGCCTGTGCATAGGCCTGAAGTTGATTAACAGATTTAAGCAAAATGTTGAAAATAACATTTATCTGATACATTTTTACAGCAGTTTATTTTAGTGGATGTTTTCATCCCGAACATAACAAAAGGGTAGTGTTTTCGGCACAGCGCACAAGGGTTTAAAAAAAGAACAGTACTGTATGTTCCACAAATTTGTTTAATGTTTCAGAAAACTGGCTAAACTGATTTTGCTTGATATACTCTGTGCACTCCTGCACCTCCTTTCCACTGTGAGGTAGCAGCGGATGCTTGTACTTATCACATCCTTCCTGTAGTGACCTAGGTCATGAGTCTCTGACCTGCTCCCTGCACAGAAAATCGCTTATGGGATACAAGCTGCCCACCGTTTCTATAGCCACCAAGTCTACCAGATAACTCAAACAGTAAAGGACTTACAGAATTTCTGCACTGAAAATAGTACTTTTTTAAATCCAATTTTCACCTGACTTTTCATTGATGTTTTTCATCTTATTCCTCTACAAGTAATCAAAAAATCTTGAGATAATCATATTTTTGTAAATAATATTTGAATTGAAATGTAGTGTGCACAATAGCATCATAGTTTCAGTGTAACAATTTAGCACAAGTACTTTGGGAAACACTTGACGTGTTGTTCTTGAAAAATCATATTTTACAGTGAATATTTACTGAAACCCTGAAGTTGTGTAGATTGAAGGCTTTCAGCCAAGAGCTACGTTAGAGCTGATTTACTAGATATAATTTTTGCAACAGACAAAGGACAAGGACTGGAACCTTCCATCTACAAATCAATTAATCAAAGTGGAAGTGTGTGAGATGCATCCATTTTCTTTCTGCTCCCAAGCATGAGAATCAGTGTAAAGCACATCAGTCTACATGTATGTTTATAAACGTTGATTTACTACTGTGTGTATTAGTCAGCATGTTCATTTTTTGTTGGCACGTTTGACTGTTGTATATGATAAATCAGTGACGACAAATGCTTCAAGTACTGCTATTCTTTTCTGGTATAAACAGTGGAAGCAGCTGTCAGTGAACAGACCATATGAACAGTCATATGTGTCCATTCTCTACATCATACATGAACAACATCTTAATGCTGATAACGCTAAAACAAGGAAAGGTGGATCTTCATTATGCAATCTCCAGAGTGTTTGTCCCATGTATTTATAACCATGGCTCAGTAATAACATAAACTGTGGAGGTTACATAGACATTACAAAAATTAGCATGGTGTACACGGGAAAAACAATGACTAACATCTTCCTTTCTTTGTCTTCAAGACGATATTAGTTCCCTGACTAATTTGTTCAGTGTTATATTACATGTCAACAGTTGCTGTACTTTTCTAATGTGCTGTACTGCTGCTATCTTGAATCCTGCAGTCAAACATGGATAAAACTTTAGATTTTTGGTCTGCGTTGCCTAAATGTTCGAAGACATTTATTTAACTGAAATTTGTTATTATTTACTTCTCCCTACCTTTCCCGAGCCCGGCGGACCCCCTCTTTCTCCACCAAGTCCAAGCTATCTCTGAGGCCGGCTGTGTCACTTAAAAGAACAGGGAAGCCACCAATGTCCAGTGCCGTCTCCACTACATCCCTGGTGGTCCCAGC
Organism: Mastacembelus armatus; assembly: GCF_900324485.2. Classification (NCBI taxonomy): domain Eukaryota; kingdom Metazoa; phylum Chordata; class Actinopteri; order Synbranchiformes; family Mastacembelidae; genus Mastacembelus; species Mastacembelus armatus. The sequence goes on from NC_046636.1 coordinate 7,197,255, forward strand.
AATGGGAGACACAATGGCAGCAGGTCTCTGGCCTGGATTTAAAAATGTTCAACAGTTACTGTAGTAACTGACATAACACAACATAACATAACCCCTCTAACACATTAACTGCGCTTTACCCTATTTGTCCCGATGTAGAACTATTTTCCTACTAAAGAGCTGATATGTACAACATAACACTGATATTCATCAGTCATCCTTTCTTTATTCTTTATTTAGGAACTGGGTTACACATCCTCAAGTATTTCACATCAAAAATCATTTGATTATTATCATTATTATTATTTCTCTGTACTGTCTGGCTGTGAGAAGTGGTGCTGGGGAAGACTAATCAGACCAGGAAAGATTAACAAGATTTTATCTAAGGTTTGATAAATACGCCTATTATTCTGATAGGAAGCCGAGCAGAGCCCCTGCCAAACCTCTGCTCAGGACAGTTTTTATAAAGTGATTCAAAATGAATTCAGGATACAACAGCATAAACAAACTTAACCTCATGCAATGACCAACAAGGGTTTCATTAGTTTGACACAAAGACACTGAAAATGTCTGAAAAGAACTGATTTAACGCAAGAGAACACTGCAATATATTATATAGAAAATATTTGCTCTTGCATTTATGTATGTAATTTTAATTAAGCTTATTGGAGACTGAGACACCAATATTGTCTGGAGCACAGCCAGTATCAAAATAATAATATCGGAAACAATAATATCAGCAAAGTCAAAATATTTATGCGTGCCAACAGCAGGTTCTACTGTTCATAGAAGGTGTTTCATTTTTAGATTTGATTCTTGCACTTTGAAAAGATTATTGTATTAAACAGATGGCTTTGACCTTCCTGTCTTTTATATGAAACGGTTAGGTTCAACAAAACTATTTAGGAAAAAAAAAAAAACCTTGGAAGGAGTTCTAAAACAATCTCACCACAAGGTCCATTAGTAGTTTAGTAGCTGCAGTTCTAATGATATAGCTGTACATCCGTAATTCCATAATAACAGGGCAAACTATCTGCTGAGGAAGACTGTGATTTGACTGAAAGCTTCAGAGCAGCTACTAATAGATCTTAATGTGACAGTTTTTGTCAATCTTTGCCAGGTTTTTCATATATTTTGTTATATTCTGGGAGATGAAGGAAGACTAAAAAAAAAAGGTCATACCCTTTTTCACAAGTTGAAACAGAACCCTGGAAGATAGAGTCACTTAATACGACATTCTAAATTTGCTTATAAGTCTGGTCTAATAGAAAAAAAAACTTTCCTTCGGTTTCTAGATTTTATTGAATGATACACAAAAAACAGCCTGTGCTGCTTATGGCGTGACAAATATTGCTCTCACACAAAGAATGTGTGTTGGTTTTCTTTTATCTCTTACAGATTGTGTTAAGGAGACTACTTTTCCCTGCATTGGCAGCTCCTGCGATGACCACCTGGACGCCGCTGCGAAGCCTTTCACCCCGCCTCTCATCCTTTAAGTGTCTCTCAATTTCTGCTTGTAAATCATACACCGATTTGTCCACTGTTGGGGGGGGGGGGACGACAGAGGTGTGAACAGGACATGACAAAAGATTCACTTACATGGCCTTATAAAAAGAAAAACAAAAAAAGACCTGCCTCCGCATCCTAACACATGCTGTCAGAGACATCTCTCTCTGAATATGACTAAAGTGGAGAAATGCTTTTAACAATGCAATACCTGTAGTAACCGGTAGTAACATATGTGTCTTCTATTTTTGGACATCAGTTTACTATTATTTGCAGCTCTGAGGAATATGCAAACATTCTGTGCCACCAAAACAAACAATACTTTCCAGGCTTTATTTTGTCAAAGCTTCAAACTTCTGAGGCACACACAGACACAGACACGCACACAGACACGCACACAGACACGCACACAGACACGCACACAGACACGCACACAGACACGCACACAGACACGCACACAGACACGCACACAGACACGCACACAGACACGCACACAGACACGCACACAGACACGCACACAGACAACTTCACATAAACTGAGAGCAAGGAAAACCTGTGCATACAGAGAACAGTTGGGCTGAAGACAGTGCTGTTGACAGCACTATTCCTGTGAGCCACATTGTAGACTGCTTTCGAAGGTAAGATGAATGTCTCTACTGTCCCCCTAGCCTTCTCCCCACACTTCCTACGAGGAAATTGCCTTTTGAACAGTTTGATGTATATGGCTTCTCCCCTACACTGCAGCAAGCTAACACGTTGGCCAGTTGAAGATCCAAACAGGAAAGCCAGCCGGACTCCTCTCAGTTAAGGCAGAACCTTAAAGACCCCTCTCATCTCCCCCTAAAGCCCCAGGGATGTTTGTCCTGTTATTTTTCTCCTGCACAGAGGGCAAAGTCCATACATACCTTGGTTTAAGACCCCATCCTCAATGAGCTCATCCTCACTGAAGTCAATGTAAGCCTCGACATGAGCCATACACTATAAGACATGCAAAACAAATATGAGAGATGGAAGTGTGAAATTATTCTGTAAGCCCCTTAATTAACACCCTGAAAACATTAAAATCAAATGTGCAGAGGGTCTTGAAAATAAGCTAATTATTTTCTATTCATGCTGTTTATGTGTTGAATTATTGGAAGGCAAACAGCACAGTAAAAGTAACTGACAACAATAATCTCAAATCATATAAAGTCCTGCTGGTACTTTATATATGTGCCACATTTCTGAGATTAATTTGAATGTAAAATACATAAAGGATAAAAGCGTCAGTGTTTCCACCACAGCATCTGATTGACACTGCGGAAAATAAACACAATAGTAGCATAGCTGCACAAAAACAGGAAGCATCAGATTCCCATGGTTTAATGCATTCACAAAAGTGGGAAGCAAGCATTTAGAAAAGAGGGTTTGTTTGGTCTTTAGATGAGGGTTTGACCCCTACCATCACACAGATGGTATATATCTGATTAATTGGATTACCAGAAATCTGAATAGATTCTAGGAACTATCCTAAGTAAACCGCTGACAAGCAAGGTTTCTCAAGGGAGAACACCTGGACCGGTTGGTCAGACCTGGTGCCAAAGTGTCTCCAAAACAGGCTTGCAGGTTTGGCTTGAATCCACTGAGCTGCAGTGTTCATCTGCGGTCAGTGACCTGCTGCTCTGAACTGCCTTAACAAAATGTGAAAGAAAAACTGTCAGGCTTTGCTTTAAAAGATTTTTAAATAGCTAAGATATAATACAATCCAAAGCCAAGAAATGTTGATATTTTTTCCTTTAGAAAATTACAAGTGCATGAAGTGGATCAATTACCCTGATGAAAATTTTACAGATGCACTGATTCTTTGCCAATATAATTTAACTTAATGTCAAGACTGGCTCAAGTTTCTAACACCTTCTTTTATGTATAGTATATAAGATATACTGTCATATATATATTGTACAAAAAAGTAAACAAACTGGTTTCGTTTTAGTGAGGCAGAACATTACAATACAGAGATTTTTGGATCTTCTTGTTTTTTAAAAGGGCAAAAACACAGCTGACACTTTGAGGTGCCTTTCCTCAGGAAAGTCCAAATTAACAGCTCAACAAGGTCTCTCAGCAGCAGTGACTCAGTTCTGATGCCAAGACAGTAAAAAAATTACACAGAACATTTGTTTGTATTGAGAAAATTCTCTAAAGAGAGTCATAGAGGTGCTGACCAGAGGTCACCAACGTGATCCCTACAGTCTCTTAACTCCAAAATGAGTTTCCTCCTTTAGAGCGAATTATATGGAATTTATTTCCTTTTTCCTTCTGACCTAATTTCATTTTTTTTGTTTTGTGTAATTTCTTTGTTTACTTTTTTTAGTTCTCAGTAGTGAACAGAAACACATGTACAACACGTCTACAGCGATATGAAAACAGGAAACCACAGATTCCCAAAAGGTAATCCACTAACGATGTGGTGCAAAAGCAGCTTAAGGGATACAACAGGAAAAATAATACAGGGTGTGAAACTACTAAGACCTGACCTACAACAGGGTACGTGTTATTTCCACTGTTTTTGGAGAAATTTATATGGACAAAGTCTCTTCTGGTAGAATTCCAGGAGTTCAACTTGTTCCTAATGCAGAACTTCCAATTTCGAAAAAACCCTTGTTCACCTGTCACTTCAAAGACAATGTGTAGGTGGATCCAAGTGTCAAGGTGGTCAAGATCAATTTGATTTATACATCAAGCTGGAAAAGTGAAAACTTTCCAGCACAGGTCTGTGTATTATTGATCAACCTACCCTTTTCAGTCTGTGGCTCCAGTCCTGATAAAGGCGTCCCAGTTCTCCTGACATTTGCCTGAGAGCCTGTCTCCTCTGAGCCTCTGTCTCTGCATGGATCAAATCTCCGAGACCTTCCACCTTCAAAGAGAATTACAATAGTTAAAATACAGTAGAACAGCTACCATGCATTATTTTCATTGTTAAATACAGTAGAACAGCTTCCATGCATTATTCTCATTGTATGGCTCAAAACTTTTCCCCATTTATGTGTATGATATCTGCTGATTATATGGTTGATATGTTATAGTGCCTGGGAAGTGATATAATGGGATTGCATAAACACATTTGTCTGGTACATACTCATGTACTTAGTTAGGAAAAGCTCGCAGTACAGAAATCTGTACAGATCTGTTTGTTGACCCACCTCTGTTAAACCTAGCTTTCCTGCTTGAAAGGCCCTCCGCGTGAACTCTCCAGCTTCAGCGGGTCTCATGCCAGGCATGCTTCCTGAGAAATGCACACCCACCCACACATCATACAAACATGAAGAATGGTATGAGGCGTGACGAGAGCATGCACACAGAGCACATACATGCAAACAGAAGAGGATTAAATACAAGGTCAATGTATGACTAAGGGTTAATTTGGTAGGAAAACAGGCACAACTAAGCAGGTTAAAGACATGGCGTTTTCATTGTTTTCGCAATCATTTTCACATCTTATCAGGAGTAGACAATAGTGTGCACACAATTCGGAAAAGGAGGTTCTGATCTGTTAAAGTATTTTATGTTAGCAAAATACTGTATTTTATATTCTACTGCCTGATTATACAACATTGTCAAAACTTATTTTAATTTAAATACATTTTAAAAATAATATTTAGCAAAGACACGATTCTGATTAGTGATAACCTTACTCTAACAAGTCACAGTCTTTTATTAGTTTTTTGATTTATACAATACTGCCCTCTATGAGGCCAAAGCCAGTACTGTGGTAAAAATATTACTTGTCAGTCACACTGGGAATGGCTACGCTTGCCAAGGCAAGTCTTGCTAAGCATCTCAGAAATAAGAATGCGTTCATCTGTTTTGCCTTTGAAGTCACAGTAATGGACAGTCAAATGACTCAACCCAATGCTGTGTTTAAAATTATATGCAGGCTTAGAGCTTAAAGTCAAGGCTGCACAGACAAATATACCATAAACATCTTGCATAATGATGGTGCACTAGTTTTACTGCATATTTGCGTTTTATTCTGCATGTATATCATATTTAAACATTGCATCATAATGACATGTATATGTTACCTAGAGCCTGTAAGACAGCAGTAATGACAGCAGGACCACCATGGATGTGGAACTCTACACTGTCCTCTCCTGTAAAACTGTGGGGAGCTGATGATATAAACACAAAAGAAACAGTCCAAATACTTTCAGTTAACAAGCAAACTTCTTTTACCTTAATCTACTGCAAGTGGATGACACAGATAAAACACTACTCAGAATCAAATTGATCAGCTCTAGCTCAGAAGATTAGCAATTCAAAATGACATTGAAAAAAAAAAATTATAACAATGCAGCTGGGACTGAATTACACACTATTTTGTTCATTTTACTGGACAAAACGCTCATGTACAGCTGTTTGCAAAATGGTTTGTGTTTAGCTCTTGAATGATAGTTTCTGGTGAACTATATTCCCTCATCCATACATGAATGTCTGTTTTATGCCAAATATGCTTTATATTACTGTTAATGTCAGCATGGCATCAAAATCAACTTGCAGACACTTGAGGCTTGAGACCAGCTAATATTTAACATTTGTGTTTTCTCTTTCACACATGAAAGTTTGATTCAGGATACAGTCTAATATGATGCAAACACACTGTATTAGCAGGATCCTATATTGTACTATAACATATAGTAAGCTGCTAATAAATCCTTGGACATGACACGGTAAGCAGCCCATAATGTGTAAACATTATGACACACGGCAGAATCTTTCACAGAAATATGAAAAAAAAAGAATTAAACAAATGTGTGTGGTTCAGGGGAGCACACCTGGGAACCAGAGGACAAGTCCACGGTCCAGCACTTCTTTGGACTGGGGGTCTGTGATGCTGCGTAAGAGAACGGTGCGTGGAGGAGGCAAGCTGTGTGTGAGCCCGGCCATACGCTTCAGTGCTGTAGCTGATGCTGGACCACTGACTCGAACCACAGCCACCCCACACCTGCCATGACCCGATGACAATGCAAAGATGGTCTCAGCATCAGCCAGTGTACCTGGGACTCCATGCCAGGTGGACAGGAGTCTGCCAAGTGAAGTTCTGTGGATAAGAAAAAGAGAAAACACACTGTAACCACTGATTATGTACTGCACTAGACATTTTGCACCCTACAAAAGAAAATAATTCTGGGCCACCTAGATAACGTTGCTTATATGTTTCACAGGCACCTGTTAGTCCTGGGGCCTTGGACCTAACCCTCCCCTGTTTGTGGCACCCATGGCTATTGCCTACATTATACCATAAAGAAAAATATTAGAATATTATGGAAACTGACAAAAGATAGTGAAGTTTTCGCTGCCTCTTGGTTTGGGAGCAGCTTAGTGTGGACTCATAAACAGAAGTGTTTGTGAATCCATTTAAAATGCAAATGTTCACTCAGGAGTACACAGGACAGCACTTAGTGAATTAGTGGCCAAAAAAGTTGAAATACCGCAACAAACCTTGTTCTAAGTGTGTGGCCGGCAGCTCTCCATATCCCGCGATAGACAGACAGCAGCATGTCCTTACTATCAGACACTAAATCTGTCATTTACCTGCCATGTGCCGTGTATTTGTCGTGACACAAACATTGCAAAATATGCTCCATCCCTGACAAAGGAAATTATGCCGCCGTTTTTCTCGGTAACTAATGGCAGACGGACCTGCGTATGTAACGTTTGCTGTTGAAGCGACAGAAATTGAAAATTCTTCACCAAGTTTAGCCCGCCATTAAAGAAACCTTAACGCCGTCATGCCGGTCACAACTCCACCGTTTCACATCAAGCTGTTGTTCTCCCGGCTGATTGTGATTGGTTAAGATTTTCCATAACGACCGCAGATTATAGAATCCCATTGGTCCATTCCCTGTCAATCAAAAGTAAGACACGCCCTACTGTGTGTTGTTAAATTCTGTCCGTATGGCAACTGTTGCCTCCGTCATACGTCGATAACACTGTTCCTATCTATCTATCTATCTATCTATCTATCTATCTATCTATCTATCTATCTATCTATCTATCTATCTATCTATCTATCTATCTATCTATAAATTATACTAACCATCTACTATTTTGATAAACAATTGTAAATTATTCTTTTAATTTAATCAGAACTGCAACTAAAATTTAAATCAATGGTTTTCTACCTTCTGCTGATTAGTAAATGGATATATCTGGTTTCAATATGTCGATATCTGTTAGATGCCAGTTTCAGTTCTGCTTTGATTTAGTTTTACAAGTAATGGACAAAAATATACAGGTACATGACTCTGGGTTTTACTGTAAAAATCATACTCTGAATGAGTACAATTAACCAAGTTAAAACATTTTACTTCTTCACCCAGTGTAATTTCTTAAATATTTGTGAGAAATTTGCTTTGCCAAAAAATATGTGTACGTAGTACATAATATTTGTTCAATGAATCACCCAGATTTGGCATTTATTATTTAACTTTTAAATTTAAATTATTTAATTTTTCTTTTAATATTTTTAGAATGATTGCTTAATTTAGGTTTAAGTTTTCATTATCATTATTTCTCTTGTCTAATATTTACTTATAATTATGGCTGATTTTCTGAGTAACAATCTTTCAACTGAATCTGGAAGATTCAGTGGATCTGTATTATTGCATGGGACAATGCAGACATATTAGGTTGCAAAATGTAATGCAGGAAATATGTCAGTTTATACTTTAACACACAAACAAACCAATTAAAAAAACACTTATTGGTGAAACCATGATACAGATCATTACCAAAAATGTGGTTCTTCAAAGACAAAATTTCTGCCTAAATGAAAATCAAGCTTCTGATGTCATCAAATTCATATCAACAGGCGTAGACTAAATAATAGAAATATGACACCACCACAGCATCTGAAATGACCATAAAGTTGAATCAACACCTCTCTAAGAGTGCCAACAAAAACTGAACATTATCAATTTTATGTGAGTAGGGTTTATTACAAGACTGCAAAGGGCCGTTGTTGGACCGGATTAGTTTTAATTAGCATTATGTAACTGAGTGTGCTATATGTGTCAAAAGTCAAAAAGTTTAATTATGCGTAATTGCTTTGATGTGTTTCTGATTAAAAATATAAGTGGTGTGCCCTAGCCGTCATGGTCTACATACATACAGCCTGCATATCCCAAATATAAACATAGTATACTACATGTGCACTGGTGTGTACCCACAGCAGCTTCTTGCAGCTGTCAGCCCAGAGGGTGGTGAGTAAGCAGAATTTCTGCTTGCAGACAAGGTGCGTCTGAGCTCTGAGCCATATGAAAGGGGAGGGGTGCCTGCCTGCCTGCACTGGGCTGGCTACCAATAGACTGCATACACTCTGAAGAGGCTGAGCCTGAGGACCGGGGAGCAATCTTTAACCTGGGATTTTAATAATTTATAGACTGCTCTGTGCAAAGCATGACAGCTGTCACTACAGCTGTTGAGCACAGTCAATACACAAACATCCTTGTCTTGCCTGACAAAAAGACTAATGAGGCCATGGATCTGATGAACAAGTTACCTCCACCCTCTTTACACACAGACCTACTTCTCAAATTGCAGGTGGTTTTAAAACAATGCACTATGACAGAAACACATACAGGCCTAACACTTTTCCAGAGAAAACCTAAGTCTACACCATCAATATTTGTTTTAAAGCTATAGATTTATTTTGGAGCAGGCCAACTAGGTTTGCTAATTTTAAAAGATGTAAAACAACTGTCAGCGGACATGGGAATAGAATTTTCCCAGTAAAGTAAGCCTTCCTATTTGGTTTGTTGAAGTGAATGGTGTAATAGGAATATTATATAGCTTCTGCATACACAATGTGAACTGCATTGTAGCATGTCCAGTGGGCTAGGGAGAGATATTACTTACTTCTTAGATCTGAGTGTCACTAAAAAATTGATCTATGAAGTTATTTTCTGCATTAATAAATAAGTCATAGTCTATTTAATCTTTGAAGACAGGATATAGTGCAGTCACTGTCACAAAGTCTACCTGCTATACTGCAGAAACTTGACTGATACACCTGCTGCTGAAAGGATTACTGTGTTTTTGCTACTGTAGGATAAACAAAGAGCACAAGAATTACTAGCATTTGTGTGATCACACGAATGTGCATATGGTATCCACTAATTTTGCTTGTAGAGGACTTATCTTAACTTAGCCCCTCAGGTACTAATTCTGGCCTCAGTTTGACGCCTGGCTGCTGGCAGAGGTCACTGCAGGGCAATAAATATCATTTCTCCTGGAGGACAGCACATTACTCTAACATACATGAATGAAAAAACTCTTATGGACTCTTTAGATTGGAATTCGCATGAAGAGAGAATAATGATTGTCAGATCTGGCTTTATTATATACCCTATTTCGCATGAATAGCTTGGGTTAACATGCGGATATGTCTGAGGCTGCAGTCTTGATAAAATTATTATAGGCTACTACCACAGTGAATTGTCCTGAGGTGTGTGCATGTGTGTGTGTGTGTGCGCGCGCGTGCGTGTGCGTGTGTGTGTGTCACCCTGCCTCCTCCCGCCCTCCCTCTCTTTGTCCCTCCTCTATAGCCGTCAGAGGAGCGCTCTCCATCTAGCCGTGCATCCTGCTCCAGAGTACCACCAGGATGATCCGCCGCTGCACCGACACCAACAACCTTCACTTCACTTCTACAGTCATTTAACCCTTCACCCGGACCCTCGTACTACTCCCATGCGTTGCCTTCCTCCTGAGATGCGATACCACTGCAAAATTTCCCGGGAAATATCTTCATCTTCCGTCGCTGCTCGCTGATAGAGAGCATGCCCGACACGGGGACGGCAGCGGCAGGATCTGCAGCCGCGGCGGGCGCCGGTGGCGCGACCACCGCCGGCGACGGCCCCGAGAGCTCCCGGCACCGACACAGAGCACAGCAGGGAGACGCAGAGAGGCCGGAGCCGGGCGCTGCCCCGCCACAGACCTCCTCCGGTGTATTGGGTGAGTGGAGAGCGCATCTCTTCCCGTTGGTCGATGCGGTTTAGGATGCGTGTGGAGGACAGGTGAATGGTGGGAAACAACACGAGCGCCGCACCGACGGCACGTTCTTTTGTCTCCACGAGGGCGTCCTGAAATTGCCAACCTATTAGACCACAGGCCTGTTAATAACGACTTTTACTTGTATTGCATGTTCCCGTGGCAGAAGCTATTCAGAATTATTGATATAAGGATTTTCCTTTAGGGAAATAGCTTCATTATGGCACATCCTCATGTCTGCATTGTGACCTTATTGTGGGTTATTGTAGGCATTAGTCTATCTCCTGTCATCACAGAGCACATTGTCAGGGTTCCTGTTGTGGTCATTGCTGCTTTAGTTTTTAACAGTATTTCCATAGCTTGTTACCAGGCCAATGGTTGGCAGGAAGGTTGTATTAAAGGGGTTTCCATCCTATTCTGGATTGCGTGTGAGATCTGCCAGTCTTTCCTCCAAACCAAATGTTTAACTTCATGATCCAAGGATTTCCAAACTATTATAGGCAGACTAAACTACTACAGGCTGCTGTGTAGTTCCATGTTATTTCTTCAGTAGTAGTTTCCATGCTACTGGATAACCGAGTAGGTGCATTATTTTAAAGCTTAGCACGTAAAAGCTTCTCTCACTACTTTCTTAAAAGGTTGATCTAATTCCAGAGCGTGTATGCGGTTGGTTTTAGCTTTACCGGCTTGCATGTAGTTTTCCATTCAGTGCTGTTACTGTGTTATTCCTCACAGCACCTCACAATTCTGTGTTATAAGCCATTTAAAAACACTGAACAGACAAGCATGCTTTCTGTTTACACTCACTGACACACGCAGTGAATTTGAATAGTCCATATCATAGTTGTTGCAAGAATTATGTGTAAAGGCTATTTTTGGAACAGACCACTATATTAGTCTGAGTAGAGAGCCTCAGCTGCTGAGCCCGGGTTGTTTGTGTGCAGGGTGCAGATACTGCCTCTGTGCTCTCTGCGAGTACTGCTGCAGAGTGATGCAGTGGAGCAGTGGGCTGTCAGCGGATGAGCGCTCCTTGCCACACTTGGTCGAGGTAACCTGAGCTGGTTGCTGCTGACTGGAAGAGCAGGCTGATGTCATCCTGTTGATAAGGTGCCACCCCAGGTCCCTGAATAAGTGATAGGGTTGGAGGGTCAGCAAAGTGAAGATCAGTTCAATTTTACAGTTGTTTCATTAGCAAGATGCAGCACTGGGGCAAAGAAAGATGTAAATCTGTAAGGTGCAGGCAGACAGCAAATCATGAAAGGGTTCACCGGTACCAGTCTCTGAAGAATTAATCAGGTGGCCTAAAATGTATCACAACTCAATACTTCCTGTCACTGACTGAAATGTCATCAAGTATCCAGAAAGCCCTGAAAGCTGGCTTTGAGTGCCTGCTGTGATTTGTAATCCTGTTTCCTCTTTCTTTGCTCATATAGTTCCTATTTTGAAGGCAGAACTTCAGGCATTTGTGGCTGCATGTGTTTAACAGATTAGAGAACTGTGATTTCTTCTATTAAAGGAAGAAAAGAGTTTGCAGAAAAATATGTTTGTAAACATTAAGTTGGGTATCGATAAGGTACTAACAAAAACTCAGGTGTTGCCGAATTTCAAATGATAACCAGCCTTCGTAAATGTTTTGACTTGGGCTTAGCTTTTTAACTCACAACTTAGATAGAGAATATTATGTCCAAATATGAATGAATGAAAACAAAGCACTCTGTTTTGCTAAAGTACAAAAGCTGAAAGCTGTTGTTGTTGGTATGTAGCTCCCTGAAAATCAACATGCACAGACTGCACATCAGTTCTCCACAGGCACAGTCAAACACTGACAAGTGAACAGTATAAGTCGAAGGTCTTACGTCTGACTCCCTCATTACACCTGTAATTCAATGTGCGTTGTATATTTTATCATAGTAATAAAAACATAGGAATTTCTTACTGAACTAAGTAAAATACTCACCACAAAAAAGATATTTGATAATAAAAATAAAGTAAAGGAATGTTAGATGCAATCAAGATCAAGTATCCAGAAAGTCCTGTGGTTTTGTGGGCAGCATCTATTACTTTTTTGTGGCCGGTGTTTTCCTACCCATGTATATGGACAACCTCCTTAGTTTTAAATTGCTGTCAGATCCAAGTAGGGCCTCCTTCATTTTTTTTTTTTTTTTTTTTTTGTTTTTTGATAGTGAGTATGTAAACTACAACCGCAGGGATGTCAAACTGTCTAAACTGATATAGAAGACCATGCGCATCTTATACAAAAAAAAAAAAACAACAAACAAAAACAACTTAGTTTCTGTTGAAAAGTGTCAAGCGTTTATCAGAAGTATTAAGAGCAGTGTCTGTTTTGCCTTATTGAAGCTACTTGCTCCCACTTTATTTATATTTTCAACCATGGGTCATGAGAGAGAAGGATTGGGTTTGGGGACGTCAGTGGGATTAACATGATATCACATAACCACCCTCACACGTGTCAGTGTCACTCAGCTCGCCCAGCCACAAAGTGAAGGTGATTTTGATAGAAGCCTGAAAGGATTTTCCTCACTGGAGGCTCGGATGCTCGATTGTCTCTTTGCCTCCACCATGTTTTCCTAATCCCTCCACGGTAGACTGGAATGTCTTTGATCCTCTCAGCCATTTTCCTTTGTAGCTCCAACCACAAGCCAGCATTTCAAAGATTAATTAAGGGGCCATCATTAGAAAAGGCAACATAAAAGTCTCACCAATTAGAGTGTGTTCCCTCTGTGGCCAGTGTTGATAAGATTAGCTATTATGGAAATTAGGTCATTCAGGGTTACTCAATCAACCAAAGGTTTAGGATTTAGTATGTTTATGATATATGATGAGATTCATTTAAAAGACGCAATGATAATAGGTTGTAGCCTGAAATTTCGTATCTCAGCATGCGTTACTGTCTGATCTGATCTCATCTCACTCTGTCATACCTGAAATAACCTTTTTACATTTGCTGTGTTCAATGTTTAGTCTACATTTAATTCACACTAAGACTTTTCATTATATCAATGCCATTCAGGGCTTAATGAGATGTGAAGATGGCAACCAAATAGTTTCTCACATCAGGACATTTCCAAAATGCTTCAATAATTAAAGTATTGTAGCCTCATGGGTACAGTAATCTTCATAACATCTATGACACAAACCTGTAATTGATGATTGCAAAGCATTAAAATCATACTGTGAGCCCAGGACTATCTGTGTCATTGACATATTATAATTTTTCTTTTTATTTTCTACAGAATATAAATTAGGTTTCACTGTATAAAATATTTAAGAGCAGGGAGAGTTTCACATTTAAAGTTGGTCTGAAACTATGAAACTATGGTTTGAAATCCATTTTTCACTCTTGTCCTGAACTGGAAGTGCATGTCTGCTCTGAGGCAGGAGTGAGATTGAGGGTCCATTTTCATCCATGTAAACTTATTTAACAGTAGCTTTAATGCTTGGCATTAATAAATGCGCTTCCCAGTTTACAAAATGCATGAGAAAAACGTATTAAGCAAGGATCTGCGCTCATCCATAGGCTCTCAGACAGGAATCAGTTCTCCTGCTCTCACTGCCACATAAGCAAGTAGAATACCTCAGCTTTGCTTCAGACAGATTTAGTAAGGTTCAGTGTCACACAGGTTGCTTTAAATACAGCGGTGAAAGGCAGGGCAGGAAAAAGCATCATGATAAACTTTCTGAAAAGAAGAGTTGTTTCATGCAGCAGCAGACAGATTGAGCCATTGGTTTTGTGCCCTCCCACAGCTTCATAAATGAAGGGGCTGATGAATGTAATGCAGTGTGCTATAATGACAGCAGTGTGTTGTGCCTAATGACTCCCAACTTAATGCCTTTCTCTCTGATCTCTTTGCTTATCTCACTCTGATTCATTGCATGTTTCATAGAGATAAATTTCCTGTTATCCTTCTCTTCTGTCCCTTCTGAACTGCACATTAGCTGCATTAGTGATGGAGGAATGTCGCCTGTCTGTGGGGTGACCTTGCTGTTAGTAACGGTGAAGCGTTTGTTAGCCTCACCTGAATTGTCAAAACCACAGCTGACAGATTACTTTGGTGAACCAACTTTTGATGGGGGGACATTTCATGCAAGATTTGATCAGACCTTAAGGCTAACTATAAGATTACTTGACCAGCTTCTTGTTGTGATAATGCTTCATATTTAGTATTGTATATACTAGTATTTAGTATGAGCAGCTTTCCTTAAAATTTATATCTTTACAGTGAAGTAGATGCTGGTCAGATGGCGGTAAACACTGCAGTTAATGCTGCTGTCACTTTAATGGATTTCTGCTAATGATATTGTATAGTGTGGCTGGCACTTACTTCATAGTCTCTTTATGGATATGGTGGTTGCATCTGCTCATCCTATCTACCCTAACACATGTTTCTGTTACCAGAAACTTAAGACTCATTGCCTCACGTTCCTGGAACGATTAGAGATGTTCCAATCTAATACACCAAATCATTATCAACGCTAGTCTGACCTTATTAATCAGCCATGAAATGACTTCTCCATATTAAGTGCAGTACTTGACCAGTGTCAAAATTCAGTGTCTCCTGCATCATTTACAGTTTTTTGGTTATGGTGGGCCCAGTCAACTCATAATCCCAGACCCTATGCATACAATGAGGTTTGTAGATTTGAAATTTGGGCAAAGAGCACAGTATCGCAACAGTACATGGTATCAGCAGATCATCTCGGAGGATTCAGAAAGTTGGATTGTTACATCCGAATTAAGGATTTTTTCAAGAAAACCTGTATGACCTTGGTTGACACAGAGGTGCTTTCACACTGTTTTGTTAAGTTTAATTCTCTGAAAAGGGTCTGTTTTCACGATGAAACAACCATCACTGCAGATTTGCATTTTAATGGGGAGACAATGTTTGTGAAGGATATCTGAGCCTGATTGATATATTGCAGAATTGTCATCATGTGCTCTTACTCAGTATTTTCAAGTTAATGTTTCTTGTATCAAATATGCACTAAAACAAACTGAGTGTCAGTTGAATTCATATCAGGCTGGTCATGGATCAGTGTGGCTGCACCCTCAGGCCAACATTGGAATGCTTTTTTGTTACCTTATTCTTGCTGGCTTGGTTTTCCAGATGCAGAGATGGTCCCATGCATGTACCACCAGACACTGTGAGGATATGGCATTCTGCTGTGAATGTGCAGCTGTACAGATACCTATATACAACCATTAGATGTGGGATATTTTATGAAGCTACAAACACTCCCTGAGTTGTGATAAACCATCTGTCTTGCCAGTGGTGATTCACTTGCCCTAGATTCTCAAGTTTTTAATGGCTTAATCATATCATCTATAATGCCTCTTTGCCTCTAGCCAGCTAACTTTTAAATCCCCATTTATGCCCTCTGGAAGTTTACACTTCCATTTATATCCATGAAGATAATCAAACTGTAAGCAGAAAATGATATTGAGTACTCCAGAACTTAATGCATTTCAAGCACAGAGAGCAATCACTGCTGGTGTTGCTTGTCTCTTTTTGGTGGGGAAGCAGTGACATGTAGCAGAGACTCTTATCAGTGAGTTTAGACCCCATTCTCTGCTATCAAAGTAGTGTCAATAAGCAGCCTCCTCCTCTGTGTAACTGATATTGCAGTACTGAAGGAAAAAATAGGATTAAAATGTATTCGGTCATCCTGTCTTTTATCAGCTTTTAACTCTACTGACTAGGCCTGGATTTGTATTTTTTAAGGGTAGTTGCTAAGCAAAGCCAGGACAAGTACAATGACCATAGTGAAGAATGCTGTTTTTAGCCTTGGTCATGGGGAATTGCTCCACATTAGCCATTCTGGGGCCTCCAGAGAAAGCTAAAGGGCTGTGAAAATGTAACATACAACACATGGGGGACAAGAGCTCCTTTTCCTGCAGCTAAGACGTAGACATATTGTCCATGTACAGAGCCAGTCAATGACAAACAAGGGAATTTTAAACCACCATCTGTCTGTAACGTAAGCTCTTGTCCTCTTTCCCATTCTTGTTCTCCTCTTAATACCCCCCTGTGACTCATTTAGGTGAGCCACTATACTTTTAGATTTCTTTGGTAGGTAGAGACGCACAATCAGTCCTCATCATCTTCTCCTCATTACCCCCGGTAGCAGGCTGAATGTCAAAGTTAAACCTTAGTAGAAAGCAGCATAATGTGTTTGTTCTGATTCCCACATTCAGGCTTTTTGCTCTCTGTGTCCTGCAGTCTGCTCTGTGCTTTTATCTTTTGTTTGTTAAGAGTGCAGGGCAGGAAGGGGCCTGGTTTTGTGGATTTGAGAAACATTGAGAAACATTGCCTATGTATTATCTTCAAAGCCCACATCTGTAGATGACATGTAGGATACTTCACCTCAGTAAATCTCTTGTTGAAGTATTAGTCCATTTTCTAACCCTCTTAGTTTGCCTTTCTGAGCTAGATGACAGAGAATCACTTCTCAGACAATGTCGGAAGCACGAATATCAGAAGCAACATCTGTCACCAAGGCACTGCGTTTTGATCAGATCTTGTTGGTCTTATTTTGATGACAGTGCCGTTAACCTTCAAAAACCGTGGAGCCAAGGACCCACCATGATCACCATCCTACAGTTTGAAGTATTAATTCAAGTATCAGTGACACAAACAGTACAACAGGAAATGCACATTGCATTCATAATAATGGTATCACATATAGGCTCCAGCAGATCCCTGTGACCCTGGTTAAGGAATAAGCGGGTATAGAAAATGGATGGATGGATGGATGGATGGATGGATGGATGGATGGATGGATGGATGGATGGTATCACATATAGTGTGAATGAAAATTCTGCTTCTCTGAGATCAGTTGCTGAAAAGCTGTTCTAGTGCTTGCAGCTATTTTAAGTTGGTAAAGACACAAACAGAAGTATAGCATTTTGATACACATTAGATCAGTTTTGACTAATAGGTGAAATAAGTAATACAGCTAAAAAATTATAGGAGTCTGTCACCCCTTGGATTAGCCCTTTGAAATATTCAGTTTAGCGTTTCTTTGCACTTAAGTTACTTTGATGTTGGAAAAATCTAAATTCACACTGTCTAATAGCATCACATAGATGGTACATATCTGTTGGCTTGTTCCAGGTCTTTGTTAAAGCCAATTCATGTTTACATTAAAAGAAGTATTTAAACCTGAGACCTTATGTTTTATGTCTGGACCCCACCATCCAGTGGAAATGTTCTTGATGTCTTGTGTAAACTCAGCCTGACATGTATGGTATTTTTTTTTGCAAACTTTGCAAACTCCATTAGAATTTCAAATAAAGTTTAGTAAGTTTAGGCAAAGTTTGGATGCAATGAGTGATTAGTAATGAGGCAGACTGGTTCTCCCTTTTTTTTCATTTTGCTTAGCTCTAGTTTGCATCTTTTGTTCCTTGACTAAAAAGCCCCACCCGATTCTGGCCCTTGTTTTTACTGAGAATTTGAATGTGGTGACAGCCTGTCAGCAGCTAAGGGGGAACATGCTGTTCCACCTCATATGTTTGTACATTGTCGGTATTGACTGACGAAGCCTACAATAGCAAAGTACAGTAGTTCCCTCCGTTATATTTCCCCTGCCTTTATTGTTTTATCATTTTCCTCCTTGTCTTTGTGTTTACTGTCCACACCATCACATATATGTACATAATTCTGGTGCTCAAAGTGCTACAAGAAAGCTGTAATTGTGCAGTGTTTACAATGATGCCTTAAGAAATTGTCAAGTAAAACAAACCACATTGCCACTTTTGTAACATCCATATTTGCATTCGAGAGAAACTTCTCCAGTTTTTCACTTTCCTTATAATCTGTGTTTATTGAAGCATAAGAGTCAACACCCTGCTGTTTGTGTGAAGGTCTCTGAGTGTGGCTTCAATCACACAGAAAGATTAAATTAATCTGCCTCTTTTTAAAAGATGCCGTCACTTTGAAAAACTATAAAATCAGTTGCTCTGGTTGGGTTGAATATGCTCAGTCCTGCACTAGTTTCAGAGTAATTAGTCATGATATATTTCAATAAATACGCCACTTCTACTACAAGTGCTTAAAATATGAGTTTTCAATCGGATGTGCACTTTGTTCTATGTATAATAGTGTTACTGACTCTCTTAACATGGCTCTGTAAAACTCCAGAGCTAAATAAATGAGGATGAAATGTTGCATAAATCTTCTGCTTCTGATTCTCCTTATTGAAAGGCATGAGAAATCAAAACCGACTAAGTCATTAATGATGTCTTCCTCTGCTCGTCATTAAGCAGAAAGGGAAATAGGAGGAATAGTGTAGTAATGTACAATAATCACTGGTTCCTCTGGATATTGATCTGACTTGAAGCCTCTCTCCCATCTTTCCTGTCCAGGAGTAGAATATCGTACCATCATGCAGATCTGTCTACATCCACCAGACTGACTTACTGCAACAGTATCTTCTCTAAATTCACTCTTTTATTATCCTTTCCTCCTCATTTACTAACGTGCAGAGCATACTTGCAGATGTGAATATAAATACCTAGTTGTCTGACATTTCTTGGACTGTCTCACTGCAGTAGAGAGCCTGATGATAATTATAATGATTATAATTATGAATGACCTCATGGGCTACTGGCACCAGCTACGTTTCTTCAGTTTAGATGACATCAGTCTCAATACCGTGTCTCTTCCCACTAATCACTTTGTTAATCAGTTATGAACTTTGCTAGACAAAAGACTGCCTCTCACTGAAATGTTGCCAGATTTGATCTCAAAGTTAAGTTACTCAGCAAGGGGGTGTGTTTGACCCACACAGGCTTCTTTTTACTCCACTATATTCGTCATCACCACTTGGTTATTCATAATTCATAATCCCCCACTCGACAATGCTCAATTCATCCAGCTGGATAGCCAGTCTGTGGTTGTCTGCAACAGTAGTCTGCGCACAACTCTGCATGAAAGGATTCACTATTGGCTTCTGTTCATGATTATTACCTGCTTGAGTATCACATAGCAACATTTTCCTAATTTAACCCCAGTTTAGAACAGATATGACACCTAAATTAACAGCTAACCTAGAATGAACCACCGATTAGCCTACTTGGCAGAAACAAGGAGAGAGTTGGAAATCAAGGAGGCAGATTTAGTGTGAGACTAAGCGGGCAGTGGAGATAAAGTGATGTAAAGGAGAGAAAGAAGATAGGATGGGGAAAAGTGATACATCAATTATTCTGCTGTGTGAGCACTGTGGCTCTTTTATTCCTACATGGTTCTCCCTCGTCCTTCTCTTGGCTCTCAGCCACAGCTAGATCCAGTCTCACATGTAGTCATTGTTATTTTCGAAGGCAAGGACGAGTCCCTATTATGCTCTCTGTGCCTAATAATGAGGACACCAAACTTATGACATCCACCAACAATGACGGCTTCATCCCATTTGCCACAGAGGGGGAACAGACATGTCCTGACTCCCTCCTGTGGGAGAACAGTCCTAATCAACTGCATTGCCATGACAATGTCAGTTGAGCAGTCAGTCCACCATTTTGGTCAAGATTGAAACATTATAATAATGTGATTGAATTGTCATGAAATTTTGTTGACATTCATTTCAGAGGATGAAGCCTAGTGAATTGGTGATCCCCTGATGTTTACTCTAGTGCCACCTTGAGGATGACATTTTTGGGGTTTAGTGAAATGTCTCTGCTAGTGGTCACACCGGAGTCCAAGTGCCCAATAGGGTCTGATCTCGGAAGCTAAGCAGGGTCGTGCCTGGTTACTACTTGGAAGACCAGGGGCCACTACCCTCACACACTGAGGTTGCGTCAGGAAGGGCATCTGACATTTCGGATTAATTGATTTGATGTGGCGACCCCAAGTGGGAGTAAGAAGAGTGAAATGTCTGCTTCTCCGATTGTGGCAATATCATGGGGAATGCAGCAGTAGACCAAACTGAAATGATGAACATGGTTTGACATTGTGCCTGCTAGACATCAACTTGTTAGCAAGCTGATGATTAGCATTTAGCTCAAAGCACTAAGTCCTTCTGTACAACCTCATGGTTGCAGAATCTCAAGTCTTTATGTTTCTTTTACTGTCCTAATTTGAAAAAACAACTTAGTTTCATTTGGAGTACTACACTGAAGCTGTGCTGCATCTGTTATAATTGGGATAAATGTGCAAAGACTGTCTCAGCAGCATTTATTAGTGGCTGGAGAATGAAGTTTTTTAATTAGGAGCAGGCCTGATTGCAGGATGATTACAATACAGCTTTGAAACCTGCAGGAAATCAGTTTTCATTACATGCCTTTTTAACAGTGAATAACTCAGATGATACTGAGCCTTGCTGTCTATAGCGTATAGTCTTTGAAAGAAAACTACCTACTCTTCATTTGCCTTCAGTTCTTTCATTGTCAGTACTTAGTGATGAGAGATAATACTACAGCTCATGGCAGACACTAAGTTTCAGCAGGAAACGTTTTGGTTCGGCCACTGAAGCACCGGCATGTTGTTAACCCAGGTTTAACTGTGCTCCTTTGCGGTGCGCCCCCTCGTTTCCTTCTATCCAGTTCGAAGGCATCATCTATAACAGCTCCATGTACACCATGGTGACAAATACCTCTTGAGTGAGAGGGAAGAGATGAGAGCTCTGAGTTGGGGGGCTGGGGTTATGGTGGAGCTCAGAAAGAGGATTTCAATGAGAGAAGACGCAGTGATGGTAGTGGCTAAATAAAAGATATATAAAAAGCAAAGAGAGAGAGAAGCAGGCTGAGGTGAAAGAAAGTGAAGAGACAGGAGTGCTCTGCTGCAGCAAGAAGAGAGGCTTTCATATCATCTAAAACACATCTGCTGGTGGAAAAGAGATTCAGTGCGGAACTGGAAATGTGTGTTTGTCAATTATATACAGTACTTTGCGCTAGGAGAGCGCAGTGAGGTGGCCATTGCGACAAGCAATAAAGTGAGTCAGTGTTTGGAAGTTGGAGAAAGCAGGAGGGAGAAGGGGGAGACAGAGAAATGTAGAGATAAGAGCAGAAGGTGGATTGTGGTTTACATTTTGACATTTTGAGGCTGTAAATACAGTTTCTACAGGTTGATTCATATAATCTCAATGGTGGCAGAGTCTGGTTTTATTTTAGATATATGCAGTCATTGCACTTCTATACACTGTATGTACATATGTCCTGATGTGATGCATTTTGTTGCTGTCTGCATGCATATTTGTGTTTAAGCGTGTGCCTGCATCTGAACCTCTGCGTTGTGTGTGTGTAGACAGGCATGGAGTTGGGAGCAGGTTTAAAAGGGCACTGTCTTTCTGTAGTGTTATTATCCGGTGTGACTGGGTGTGGACTTGTCTGCTCAGTGTGGCAACTTACACAGTCAGGGATGGAGATGATTCTAATTAAGGAAATTGTTGGGTGTTTGAAACTGATTAAATTCTCTGTCCCACTTACTGATGTAATTGTTCTAATAGGGTCATTTGTTTAATTTACATATTCAGTAGATGTTAGAATGGAAATGCTTTCTGCCTCTTTTAGTATATGCCATCCACTCTCTGTATGTGGTGGGGGTTTTTGTAGGTTTCTCTGTGTTTTTATTACATTATGTCTATATCATTGTATCTGTCTTTATTAATCTGGCTAAATACGAGTCAAACGTCAATATGTCCCACTGCCAAAAAAAATATAAATCCAGCTCTAATGATATATACTATATGTAACTGCTAACTGCTCATTCACCACCGACAGCCATTCTTTGTTTCACTCTAATGCCCTGACCAACCAAGCTTTCAGAAATCTGATGTGAACTGCCACTGAAACTATTAAACTGGTACATGTTTATTGTAACCTTTGACCTGATTGACTTTCCAAACTATAATATGAATTCTTTAAAACAGACCCAAACGTGTGTTCCAACTGCTAAAAGATTCATAAAGAAAACTTTAAATAACCTCTACCTGACTGAGTAAAATCATCAGTGCTGACCCAAAGCTGCTCCATCCATGCATAAAGAGCAGTCAGTTATCAAAAACACTCACACACAGCCAGTGAAGATGGTGACTGCATCATCAAGTCTTTGCCTAAGTGTCTGTGGCTTTCATTTTAGTGCCTTTGCCTGAATTTCATAACTGGCTAACACCTTATTAATCTGGTACTTTATATCTCATGCTCACACACATGCACATAGACAAATGCCTGCATGGACACACTTATAAACAGCTTGCAGAAATGCTTGAGAGAGCAACTCAGATCACAGAAAGACACCCTGCTTGCTACGCATGCCTGGCTCCTGTCTGATAAGCATTAACCCTGGAACGCTTGTCTCACGGTGAAGGCCGTGAGTAATACAGGCTTTGTCTGTATCACTGCTAGTCCCGCGCCAACCTGATCAACAGTGACCCGGTTTCTGTTACAAGACTAAAGGGGGCTTTCACACTCAAAAATACTCCTATTTTTGCCACCATAAACCACAATTGGAATCATTTTATGTTTATGCTAGTGTATTATTACATCTTTATTTATCTTCATTATCTTATTTATCTTCATTATGTCATCATTACATGTTGAATGGGATTAATAAAGATGATCTTATATTATATACAGGTGTTTAATGGATCTAATAATTAATTTCAAACTTTAAAACAGTGTTTAGACTGTGAAATACATTGCCGTGCTCTGCCAAGGTCATCGTCATTATTTAATAGTTATACTTGAGTCTGCAAACAGCGTTTTTCACATTGTAGCATCTCTAGGTATTGACATCATAGTTAGGGACACAACAACAACAAGGCCAGGGAAATACGTATGTATCGTACTTTAAAGTGCAAAACTGACAAATGTGGGTCAAACCAAACATCACCAAACATCATTAAAGTAAGAATATTTGTAAGTAAGTAGGAATGGAAATGTAGACTTCACAAAATGGTAATATTCAGTCCTTAACTGTGTGTAAATTTTAAATTGAATTTGATAAGCACAATATAGGTTTGCAACGGCTAAATGTGTGTTATGCAACTTGTAGTTGACCATAGGCCATTGAGACCCACTAGAATATTTATAAACAATATTTATATGGTGCTTGTAAATTTGTAATAAAAAAAAAAAGTCAACTGTCTTTCATGCCTTTTGTTAAATCTACTGTTACTGATTGCTGATACTTTAGTCATGGTGACCCTGAAAAGCCCCGATAATCCTGCTGCTGAACTGCCTAATGCTCTTCACTGAAACTGACAACAAACCATGAAACCCATGAATACTCAGAAGTGTTTTGTTTGTCTAGTACAAAAACTATTACAGTTACTGTTCCACATGCCACATACATACTGTACCACAAACCTACCAGACTGGCCTGGTCCATCTAGTGAAGCTCTGATGACTAATGTACAATTCGCTTTTCATGTCCTACCAAATAACAAACACACAAATTCATGCAAGCCATGCGAACGCATGCTCAGTATTGGGGCTCATGAACTGAACTATTGTGGAACTGTTGAAACCAATCTGCAAGCTGTTCCAGGAGTGTGTGTGTGTGTGTGTGTGTGTGTGTGTGTGTGTGTGTGTCTGTGTCTGTGTGTGTGTGTTTCTGTGTTCGTGCAAGTGTTGCCCTCAGTGATGAATACAGGACTCATTAGAATTGCTGTCACGTCTCAGCACTGCCTGCAGCATTTCTTCCCAAGCACAGTGGAGCAGTATCTGAGTACCACTCACGATTTAAAAAAATCTAAAATACCTTGCTCTGCTTCCTCTTTGACCTGTTGCAATGTTTGAAAATGTTCTTAAGACGGGGAGAGCTGTGTGGACCCAGATAAAGGTGTCACAACCTGTTTGTAAGTACTGAAGAGAGATCCTTTAAATACTCTACCAATGCTACCTCTAAGTCAATTTCTGTGTGTACAAGTCTGTACATGTTTTGACAGAAAATATCTTCAGCAGAACATGGGATAAATTTGAAGCAAAGGTAGGCATCCTCTCTGTTTCTGTAATGACTAATTTAATTTTACTATTTTATTTATTTAGAGCTTCTTAGGTGAGAACTATGGTGTTAGCCAGAGAACACAAGGAAAAAGCTGCAGAGATGGGATCAAAACAACATTAAAATGATTTAATAGATTTTAAACTGTGTATAATATGGGCAAAATTACAGAGCAGTAAATACAGGTAAAGATGCTAAAGTAGTCTGGAAGAACGCAGCATCTGGCAAACAAAAAAACTATCAGGCTAATCTATAAGAATTTGTTTTGCGGCAAGACTTGGGCTGTGTTCTGTTTTTATGGCAGTAAATTTGAGTGGGAAAGAAATTTAAAAATTGCTTTTACAGTGGTATTGTGACTTTGCATCATGTTGCATGTTGGGGCTTATGTACATAGGTAATGTAAACGTGCAAAACAAATATATTCTCTTACAGTCAGGTCTGTTTCTGGGAACCTCCCCTCTCTGTCACCACTGGCTGTTCCAAGAAGTGGTGGGACATGATAAGCTGCAGCACAATGATGCTGTTATAAAACAGGTGTTTAATGGTTTCAGGGAATGTGCAAAGATACAGTGTGATTTACAGCAACGTGTTGTTAAGTGGTGATATCATTCTTAAATTTATATACCTGACCTTCACAAGAGTGCATGTGTTTACAGTCACTTTTGTAACCATGTAAGTAATACCTAAAACAGTAACAGGATAGTAGGACAGTAGCATGATTTGTAAAATGAAAATGTATTTATACTTAAAAAATAAATAAATAGTGCATTATCTGATAAATGGCACTGAACATCCCTGTATTTGATCTCTGAAAAGTGCCCCACTTCCTGCCTTCTCTGATGACCCATGCCGCAATAATCACAGGACTGCTGTCATTATTATTCAGGACCTGAGAAACTGTTTACACAAACTGCTGTCTGATGGCTGAACAGAAGGATCTGGGGTTAAACTGGTTATAGAATTGTCTAGTCTTACTGAAACACTCATTGATGCCTTTCTGAAGTACCTGTTAGTGGCAATATGAGACACCAGAGGCTCAGTGGAAGATTAGTAAGGTGTCAAAGCAAAGATAAAGTTCATTTTAGCCTTGAGATGGAAGTTTCGGTTGTCTCAAAAATGCAGTTTTTCCATGGCATAACAGTATTCTCCCTAGAAGAAATATGTACTGTGCATTATATCCCTACAATGGGCTACATAAAGAGCGACTGTGTTATAGTGGGACATTACTGTTTATGTGCTATTTTTGGTGTGCCATTGACTTCAGGAAAAGAGATGAGGTAATTCTACACAGGAGCTGAATTCACAGCTGTATATTCAACTTAAATTAGCTGAAATTCCTCATGTTTTATAACTCAGGACATATAACACAGACAAATAGCAGCAGGAACATGGGGAGTTAATAGAGCTGAGCGTCTCTGTGTGTATGTGACAATTCAGAAAGTGTGGACAAGGAGTGGCCTCTGGCCTTGACAGGGCAGGATTATTTCTGTCAGCCTCGTGTTGTGAGGCGAAGGGGCATGACATTTAAATCTGTCCTGTCAAGAAGGACGATTTTGTGTGTGTGTGTGTTGGGGCAGCAGGGTAAGAGTAAGAGGGGGGTGGCAGAAAATGTAAGAAATGTCATTGCCCCTTACAATGTTTCACTTTGAAAAGGTGACCCTCTCTCTTTTTCTCTCCCCTCGCCCCTCTCTGTCTGTCTGTCAATCTGTCTGTCTGTCTATCTGTCTGTCTGTCTATCTGTCTGTCTGTCTATCTGTCTGTTTGTTTCCGTTTGTTTGTCACTCAGATAAGTTGTTTGGAAAGCGGCTGCTGCAGGCTGGGAGACACATCATGTCTCATAAGTCTTGGATGAAAACAGTGCCCACAGAGAACTGTGATGTCCTCATGACATTTGCAGGTCAGGCACTCAACACACACACGCACACACACATTTATATTTGTATAGTTTGTGAGAATGTCATTGACATAATTCATCCTGAGCTCTTAACACACAACTTATCTGTCATAACTACAACGATGAATCCTTAACTCAACCTAGAGCAATTAACACTTATTTTCAATTAAATTACACAGCTAAATGATGCAGTTTTTGCAAATTTTCCCCTAAGAATCAAACTATTGCTTTGATTCCAACATTCACTATTTTTTCTAAAATTGTGTTTTTATACATGGTTATACTGTACATCTACCTTTTCTTATTCTCCAAGATGAGCATGAGGAAGAGGATGATTATGACTTTGATACTGCTGATAGTATCTAAATGTTTATATCCATATGCTGAAGATTAGATGACCAGGTTAATGACCACGTTAAAACTCTGAACCAGCTGTGAGAGCGGAGAAAAAAAGGCAATCTCAAGTGTATTAGTATGACATTTAACCTCCAGCAGCTGCTCAGCAATAAATAGTAAAAGACTGTGGGAGCACTCAGCAGTCCCTGTGTACAGTGAAGTGTGGGTATGGCTGAAAATGCATTTTTATTTTTCCTTTCCTGCCACAGATGCTACAGATGACCACACGTTGCTATGGCTACTGAACCACATCCGGCTGGGAATCCCAGAGCTCATCATCCAAATCCGACACCATAAGCACACACGAGTCTACGCATTCTTCGTCACCGCCACATATGAAAAGTAAGAACGAGATGTAACATCTACAAAGTAAATGAAAATAGTACTTTATATCTAAAAATGATTCAGAACCCTTATTTTTCTCTCAGTCAACTAATCCTTCAATATTCTTCAGCTCTAACTAACATATTCCATTAATTACTGGTATTTAATTCATTTCACTGACTGTGATACAATATATTGACAAAAGACAGATAGTAGAATACAACAAGGTACAGTCAGGAGAAGGTTAGCTTAGCTTAGCATAGAGACTGGAAAAGGGGGGGGGAACAGGTACCCTGGCTCTATGCAAAGTCTGTGTATTAGCATGTCCAAATCTCTCTATTTAAGAGGTAGCAGGTAGGTTCACTTAATTGTAACTGTGTGAAATAATCATCCCCATCACCATGGATAGAAGTTATGGCCGGAACTGTTGTCCAGAGAGACAGCATATGGAGAAACTGGCTAATAAATAATGCAGTGTATAGCTTCCTCTAGTGGTTTGAGGTTTATATGAGAATTGCTATGTAAAAGACAAAAGTATTTGTCCTGTGTTGGTGTAAAAAAAAGCACCTTTGTTTACCATACTTTTATATTAAGCTGCAGATATACTAAGCACAGCATTTTAGCTGATACACAGTGAATCATTAGAGCCTCGTGTATCAGCACCAATCCTTTGCTCCTGGCGGCTGTCCTGCAGGTGATTTCAGTGTTTTTTGAAGGTTAGCAGCAGGCTGAAGTGTATGGGTTTTATTCACTCGGATTCCACTGCTCAGATAGAGCCTCTAGTTTTGAAAAAATCCCCAGGAGAATTGGGAATTAGCCCAGGGTCATTTTAATCTCAGCGTTGACTTTGGCGTATAAATACTGAGAAATACAATCCAGGAGGGCAGGGTGAAACTTACTGTTCCATACTATATTACACTACTTGACAAATGTTCGGTCCTCTCTGCTGACTGGGCACTTAACAATGGGCCACTCACAAAAACACGAGTCTCAAGCAAACCTTTTACCCATGAATGGACGGGATGGCCAGAGGGAAAGGAGACACAGATGGACAGAGGAAGACAGAAGCAGAGATGATAATAGCAAGTGAGAAGGATGGAGGCGAGGAAAAGGACGGAGCACTGAAAGGTAACTTGGGAGAGAGTGCTTCCTGAAAGTGTGCCACTGGGTTTTAGATGAAATGCTCAAGGAAAATGATTGCGGTGTGACACCAGGCACGCTCTGTTCTCTCCCTCTCCACACACACACACACACACACACACACACACACACACACACACACACACACACACACACACACATACCTGCTTCTAGATAGGTTAACCTACATTTTATGTGATAGAAAAGATAACCCAGAAAGTATTCCATCCTCTCACCTTGGACCATTGTTCCCTGTGCATATTGTAGCAGGGAGAATTTTACTTGTTTCTTTTAGCTGTGTAAGAATTACAACAGGGGGCTCCAGGTGTGTTACCTAACATATGTAGGCTTGTTGATATTATAATAGCACCTGAAGCTCTCTGTGTTTTAAAATGGATCAGCAGCTAGTTGCTTACATTGTAAGTGACTGTAGAACAGCTGGTGACATGGGTTCAGTGTTGTTGTTGTTTTTTCCACCACAAAGGTTTAATTTCTTGCTTCAAAAAAACGTTTAACAGAAAGCAAAAAAACATACTCAGTCCTCCTCTTTCCTTACCTGACATACCATCCATTACTCTTTCTTCCTCTCTGACATTATAATTTACAGCATGCCATCTTGTTCTGCTGAGTTTCTACATTACACCTGATATGTATTTGCTAAATTAGCATCAACTTTACATGCAGGGTTCCCTTAGCAATATTCTGCTCTGTTGCAAGGTTAGTTTAGACCACACTCTGCCTATGACTGTATTCCCAAATGAAGAGTGCTTATATCTGGGGGGGAGAGTGTGAAAGCAGATACATTTTTTTGATTAAATAAAGGCTTATTAAGATTCCTGGCAGCAGCAAGAGCTGCACACCTCTAAAATGCTTTGCAGTTATTGGCTTAGATTACTAAACAGTTTAAAGATTCAGCCTCGTTACTTCCTCAAACAAGCTCCTTTAATAGTGATGACGCTGCACACTAAGCAGTATCCACCGCTCATACAGAAGCTTACACTTCACATTTCTGCTATAATCCATCATAGAGCTGAAGGTACTTCACTGTCCTGCTCCTCCCAGTACCTGGAGCAGCATGATGGATGGGTGTTACCAGGCCACCTAGGCTGAATTCCTGTATGCGTGTGTGTGTACACTATATATACATGTTCACGTGACAGAGAGGTGAGCTGCCAGCCTGTAGGGAACAGAGGGTGTGGTGCTGCATTATTACTGCGATTTCAGCACAAAGCCACCGGGAAGGACAGAAGAAGAGGAGAAAGGGATGATGGGATATTGGAGGAGGGGGGAGAAGGACATAAAGGAGATGACTCTGAGATAAAAGAATGAAGAGTGGAGGGGAAGACAAGACAGGCTGGAGGAGGGCGACAGAGGGAAGACGTGGAGGGATTGATCAGAAATAAGATGATGAAAGGCAATGATGAAGGGAAGGCATTAAAGAGGAGTTTGACCTTAACACACCTCTAATTATTTTGCTGTTTGTCATCAAAATCATTGAAGTCATGAATTTCTAAAGTGTTCTTCACCAACAGCAGCCGCAGTCAGTCAGAATCCATTGCATCTGCACAAAATAACCTGAATAATGGGCAAATAACCTGTTTTTGCTAGTCAGAAAATGAGTCTGTTGCTGTCACCATACAATCACTGTGAATACTGCTCACTCTGTCTGTGGGACGCTGGAAGAATCATGGAATATGTCAGCGATTACTTACTGAAGCAGATGTTAAAAGGTTATTCTTTAACTTGTAGTTTGTTGCGAGGTGCTGAGGAGATGGGACTGAGGAAAGCAGTGAAGCCCGAGTTTGGAGGAGGAACACGAAGTTTCTCCTGTGAGGAGGACTACATCTACGAGAACATCGAGAGCGAGTTGTGCTTCTTCACCTCACAGGTCAGTGTGTCACACACACCCATATAAAGGTAAAGAGGCTCTAAAGGCCTTACCTGACCCAGCGCTCTTATTTGTTGTAGGAGAGACAGAGCATCATTAAATACTGGCTGGATAATCTACGTGCCAAAAATGGGGAGGTGCTTCACAATATCAACTTCCTAGAGGGCCAGCCTATAAGTAAGCTGTTTCTGTTATCATTGTGGTATTATTAGACCCTTGGTGATGTTTGTCTTTATTAAACAGAGGGCAGCTCCCTAATAGGATTTGGAAACAATCCCCCAGTTGGTTTGAGTTTGACAAATATGATGGTTTACTGCAGTTTTAGTTCTCTATATAGCTACTCTGTTATTCGCTCTTTATTTTGTCTGTTATACTCTCCCCTATTTGTGTTTCTCTTTGAACCTATTCAATTTACAGTGATTTGATCTTTGCTTTATTCTATACTTTATTATTCTGTACAGTCCCAGAGCTGAGTGCACGGGGTGTGATCCAGCAAATGTTTCCTCTCCATG
Source organism: Mastacembelus armatus (assembly GCF_900324485.2). NCBI lineage: Eukaryota > Metazoa > Chordata > Actinopteri > Synbranchiformes > Mastacembelidae > Mastacembelus > Mastacembelus armatus. The sequence continues at coordinate 7,227,876 of NC_046636.1, forward strand.
AGCAGAGGATCCTTAGTCAGCTCATGAAATCTTGGGTTCAGGCTGTTTGTGAAAAACAGCCCCTAGGTCAGTACGTATGAGAACACACTTATGGGAACTTGATAGTGCAGTGCATCCGAAAGACTTCAGAAGTACTTTTGACTAGTAATCTACGGTAGTTCTATATTTACTACTTTTTAACATTTTATGTTGTTTCCTTCTGATTTCTGTGTGTTAATGGTGTTTACAGATGATATCTGTGACTATTTTGGGGTGAAGATTGCCATGTATTTTGCCTGGCTGGGATTTTACACCACATCCATGTTATATCCTGCTGTGATCGGCTTTGTGCTTTGGATGCTCACTGAATCTGATCAGGTGAGGAGAGAAGGTATCAGACTGCTAAAACATCATACATCACCAACCAAACAGTGATAATGCCTCGTCATAGTCTTAAAACATCTGTGTGTTTATATTTGGGGTGCTTCAGACGAGCCGTGACATCTGCTGTGTGGTGTTTGCACTATTCAATGTGGTGTGGGCCACTCTGTTTCTGGAGCGGTGGAAGAGGAGGGGGGCTGAGTTGGCATACAAGTGGGGAACACTGGACACACCTGCTGAATCCCTGGAGGAACCACGGCCTCAGTTCCGGGTTTGTGAAACAAAAACTCCTATTCTCTCTATGCACATATTTTCTGATCATCTCCTTCTGGCCTTTTTATTCCTTTTTCTGTCTTTCTCTGTGGGCAGGGAGTCAAGCGCTGCAGTCCCATAACAGGATGTGAGGAGTTCTACTACCCTCCATGGAGGAGACGTGTATTTAGGTGGCTGGTCAGCCTGCCCATCTGTATACTCTGTCTCTGCTTTGTCTTCCTGGTCATGCTCGTCTGTTTTGAGCTGCAGGTCCGTCAGTTGCCAGCATCTGATTGTGCTTGTTTTAGTTTCCAAGACAGCTCTTTATCCTTTTTCTCTCCGTATTCAGTAATATCAGTTTTTTAAGGATCTAATTTTGCAGCAAGCCTGTTAAATGCTTAACTTCTTCGACGGTTATGTTCTAGGACTATAAAGAGAATGATGTCACTAAAAGATCTAAACACAACTGCTTACACGTCCTTGATTTTGAGGTGATGAATAAAAATCTACGACTGTATAACTGCAGGAATTTGTGATGGGGATCAAGGAAATGCCTCGGCTAGCTCGCTTCATCCCCAAAATCATGCTGGCTATCACTGTGACTGCGTGTGACGAGGTGTACAGGAAAATTGCCTGCTGGCTCAACGACATGGGTAAGAGTCAAGCTTCCAAATGTGCATTCACATTCAGAGCAGAGCTTTTCTCATAGCAGACAATCTTCATCTTAGATGCTTTAATGCTCTTTGTGGATCTGTAGCGAGCTCTTCTAACCTCTAATTAGTAATTGCATTTATTTTTACAGTATATAGTGTTGGGTATGAGTCATTCATGAGGTAGAGAAAGAGATTTCTATTGTTTCCACAGAAAACTATAGACTCCAGAGTGCCTACGAGAAGAATCTCATCATCAAAATGGTTCTTGTGAGTGGCATTTCATGTCATAATATCTAATCTACCTATGTGATTTTGAATCTTTCTTTCATTTCTTAAAACCTGTCATTTCTCTTTTTTTGCAGTTTCAGTTTGTAAATTCTTATCTCAGCCTTTTTTACATTGGATTCTACCTCAAAGACATGGAGCGCCTGAAAGAGGTAAGACCCTTGCCAACTCTAATGCTTCTCTATCGCACATTTACTCCAACATGTGTCATTGCAATCTTCCATCCTTACTCTGCCTTAATCTGCATACGTGCATCACTTTCCATAACCATCTATTCATTTGTTCATCTGTGGAAGATGCTGCTGGTGCTGTCTCTGTTAAGGAGTCTGCAGCGGCAGTTCTGGGTCAATGTGCTGCCTTGTTTCTTCCTCAAGATCCATATATTTGTGGTCTCTGTTCCCTGGTTCTCCAGGGACCACCTCAAGTCCAAAGTATGATCCCTGCCTGAGTGGGAGGTCAAAGGTCGATCTCTGACCACCTCTGTCATCCCTTTGCATGTCACATTTTGAGAATGACCGAGCAGCCTGCTTTGTAAAAACGACTGTATTGGTGATAGCATGCAACTCCAAATTAGGTTTCATTGTCATTAAAGGATTACATCTCTCTCAGCAACATCCAAGTGAAAACACCAACCTATAATTTCACAGTCTCACCAGATCAAATATAGTGTTGTTAATCTTTTGCCTTGAAAACTCCATTATTTCGAGTCACAGCTTTTAATAGTGACGGTGGTTTTATGCATCAATATTTTAAAATGTAGCTGTCAGAAGATAATGTCTGATTGTTTAAATGTCTCCTGTTTTGATTTCCGACCATTTAAAATATTTCAGGAGTTACCTTTTTGTTTTCAGACCGAGTTAGGGATTTAGAGTGTATATGGATTTTTTATTTGGTCTTTTCTTTCCATGCACTTTGTTTTTCCAATACCGCTCTCACTACTCGTACCTACATTTCTCACTCTGAACTCAGTTTCTATTACACTGTGAGCCAAAGTGCCACCTCATCGAGCTTGTCACAATCTGATAACGTCACCTGACTTCATAGTTTTTCCATGTCCGAACCAAAACTAATTCAGTCCAGCTTCTACATGTATTTGTCACCGTGAATTTTCAGTCGAACTGCATCACCACAGAACACATGTAAATGCAAGCAGACGTGTTTCTAGTTGATTTTCGTAATGAAATAAAGAGAAAAACCCAGATAAAACATGTAAAAACACTGGTGTATTCCTTGAAGTGTCTCAAAGGAAAACCATCTGGTGTTGCCAGCTTGAATCTGCCAGTGCCTGATGTATCTGTGCTGACTGTTCCCGGAGGTAGCTACGTAGCATTGACTGAAAATAACTTTCTGTCCATATCCTTGTCAGGTATTCATTGTAGTTATGCATTTGCATTCTGTGCTATACTGTACATAACAGCTAAAGTATGCTGTGCAGCATTATTTGACTTGAAACAATTACAAGATTAAAGCCAGTAACACACAGTAAGCTATGTGATGCTGTTGCCCTTTTTTATGTCTATCCTCTGGGTGTCTAAAGGGCTGAAGACATACTCACTGCTCGTTTTGGAGTGTTTAAGGGTAAATCTGGTTTGTTACACCTTGGGTTTTGTTTTTATAGTTTTTGCCAGCACTTCTTTCGGCTTTGACAACATTGAACAGTTGAACCAATTTAACTTTGGTTTATAGTATATTCACATTGACTAATGCAGTACGTCTTCGTTCTGTCAGATGCCTCTTTCGTGAGGTTGCTGTGTACCCAAATGTCAGCGATTTAATGTTGAGTACCATTATAATATCATATTTTTAGTGAAATCCAAAATTATCAAAGTAGACCCAAGTTGTAATAAGCCGGAACTGTCTTTTATGTTAAGCCTATTTATAATTCCTCTGGTGTGCGATTTGCATTTGGTCTTCAAGTTATGAGTAATACTAAAAGGTCTTGAGTGCCCATCTTCATTATTGGCATCAGTGCATCATATGCCATTGAAATGTGGTTTCAGTGGTCTTAAAAGGCATAGCCATAGTAAAGGAGATAGTGGATATAACTGCTCCCTGTTGATTCTGTCAAACATATTGCACTTAGACATATCCTAATCAGTGAGATATTAAATTTTTATTGCGTAGTGAGGATTCAGCAGATTTGTTGCATTTGTTTGATGATGGTTTTCCTGTTGCTCTTTAATTGTCCCTTATTTTCTGTTGGTCCTCTTGCTTTTTAGCCGCCTTTCTCTAACCTTTCGCATCCTAAGCTGTTTGCATTTTCCCAGGGAAGCAATTCTTTCAAATGATCTAATTAGGAACAACAGGATGTTGTGTTTACTACTGTAGGTATAGCAGATCATTTTTTTGAATATTTTTCTCTGTCCTTGTCAGATGTTGGCCACTCTGCTCATTATACGCCAGTTCCTTCAAAATGTAAAGGAGGTACTGCAGCCTTACCTGTATGAGCGTCACAAGCTGGGTGAGCTTACACTGCGGGCTGTGTGGGATCTGCTGCTCTCAGTGCTGCTAAAATATGCCCGGCTGGCAGCTGGAAAAGCCCAGGCCTCTCCCACTGACCACACCATGCCGGGACCTGGCCTGAGGGGCACCAAGCCTGGGGTGGGACAACCAGAAAAAAGGTCAGATACATTATTTAAATTCTTCTTTTTCCAACACAGTTTGAAGCATGCATTAGAAGAACATGGTACTTGTTGATGATGAACATTGGCATTTATGTGTTTAGACTTGTCATTCACACCAACACTCAAAGTATTAGTCACTAAAAACAGGTTCAAATAGAAAGGCACTTTGTCTTCCTCTGCCATTGTCTCTGCGCTACATGCAGTAATGATTTGTGTATCTGTCAGTATCTAACATCTGTTGGTGTCTTTTACTCCTCACAGGGAAAAGAAATGTTTGAACGGAGGATGTGGGGTGCCTGATGAAGAGGAGGGAGGTGAGAGGGACGAGGCTGACAGTGGGAGGTTCAGTGAAGGAGAGACAGAGGAGGAAAGTCTGATCGACTGTGGTTTGAAGCTGAGGAAAGTCAGCTTCATAGAGAAGGTAAATTATATTTTGAGTAAATCTACCTTTACTCTAACTTGATTCTGCTCATTTGTTATAAAGCTCATATGTGAATATAGTAACGGCATTATTATCAGAACTAATAACTAGATGTTAGTGTTTTAGAGTATTGCTGATTGTTGTTGTCTAGGTGGACAGGAGAGCAGCCTGCAGTGCTCCCCCCATGGACAACAGCTTCCTGGAGGAGGGGAGCCCCACTATGGTGGAAAAAGGAATGGACCCTGCCTCTGTGTTTGAAATGTGTGACGACGACGATGATAACGGCATCCATGATGTGAAGGAGTCAGGAGGGGGAGGGACAGGGGCTGCTGAAGGAATCAATACTGCTGCTGGTGGTGCCGCTGCAGGTGGCTCTGCTCCGCTGCCTGCTGGGTCTGAGAGCAGCATGTCACTGCGGCAAAGAAGAAGAGGCAGGAGCGCAGAGAGACCTGAGCCTAAAATAAAAAGGGAATCATGGATGGACCCACCAGAGGAGACAGAGAGCACTACACTCACTCAGGCTGAGATGGAGAGCTGCATGCAAACCTATACTGTAAGGACTGTGAACTGTGCACAGGATTTTATCTTTCCAAAAATCTTCAATTTGAACTTATAAAGTAATCATTTAACTGAAGCACCCCTTTATTGTGTCGTGGCAGGCAAAGAAAACTGCACGTTGTCTACCTTGTCATTTTATTTATTTCTTTCATTTAAAGATTTTGTGGGTCTCATTTGCTTAGCCATATACTGTGTGGTGGTAGCTGGGGAACACTGTCATTCTTCTCATACTTAGGTCAGTGTGATATCAATAACACCAACCTATGTTCCAAGTGGCCTTGATGTAAACAAAGACAACATGGACAAACATGTTTTTATTTGGTAAACTGAATTGAGTTGCCAAATAGCAGCATTCAAACTGTACTTACTTAGTGGAGCCTTGGTCTAATGATCCGTTTTGTCCCTCTCAGGACACCTTCCAGGACTACCAAGAGATGTTTGTCCAGTTTGGGTATGTGGTGCTCTTCTCCTCTGCCTTCCCCTTGGCTGCCATGTGCGCACTCATCAACAACATCATTGAGATCCGCAGTGATGCCTTTAAGCTGTGCACTGGTTTCCAGAGGCCCTTTGGGATCAGAGTGGAGAGCATCGGACAGTGGCAGGTGTGTGATCTCCACTGTAAATGTTAACAGGAGCTCATGAGATTTGTCTGGTCGGTTGAATTCATTCCCAAGCAAAGACGATTAAAAAATATTCTATTGATACTACTATATATTGATGCAAAAACATTGGATTTAGGAATTAAAGACAGTTGATCATGCACACAGAACTAACTCTACAGTATGTAACATGAAATTTATAACCAATAAATGGCTGAAATAGCTGAGCAGAATTGAACTGTATATTCTCAGTGAAACAGGATGTCAGTATTAAGGAACAGCAAAGCTGAAATCTTGTTTTTTTTTTTTTTTTTTTGTCCTCTTCTATAGACTGCAATGGAAGTCATGGGCCTGATTGCCATCATTGTGAATTGTTACCTGATTGGTCAGTGTGGTCAACTCCAGCGTCTCTTCCCTTGGCTCAGCCCTGAGATGGCCATTATCTCTATCGTCATCCTCGAGGTACCGCAGCTCATTTTTTGTTACTGGCAGCGAATTGCTTAGAGCAGTGCTTTCTGCGCACCTTTTCTCTGGGCACCAGCATTTTCAACATTGTCCTTTTCTTATGACTCAGTACAAAATTAAATGCTTATCAAAAATGTGCATAGCATTTAGGCTGCAAACACCTTTTCTACTGTATGTACTTTTTATACATACAAAATGATGAATAGTCATTAACATTTATGTAGATCACATATTTTGTTCTGCGTTTATGGCAAATGTAGTATATGCTGATTAATTGGGAATTCTCTATTTCTATATTAAGATATCATGCAAAATGCATCTATTTTATTCATGTGACTAAAATAAGTACAAAATTAATGTTGTTAAAAGTGATTAAAAATAGGAATATATGAAGCAGATATCCAATGTGTCATTCTCTGAAAAAGCATGAAGAAATGAAATGAAGTCCTCTTCATGCTTCTTCTAGTATCTGTAACATATTTAGACACTAGTTCTGACAGCCCGGTGCTTTGTGGCTGTCTATATTGGGAAAAAGGTAAACAGCCTGCAGCTCAGTCTTGGCCTGCTAAAGAAGTCAAGCCTATCAGAAGGGAGAATTGCAGCCCAAATGTTGTTGTGCAAGCATTAGTTCAAGTAAGATGTAAAGCATTCTAAAACATTGTGTTCTGATTTCTCAAAGCATTGTATTTTTTTATGTAGTTCTCTTTATTTAAAATTAATTTCTCGACCTTCCTGTCTATCTGCAGCACTTTGCCATTCTCCTGAAGTATGTCATCCACGTGGCCATTCCTGACATTCCTACATGGGTCAGAGAGGAGATGGCTAAACTGGATTATCAGCGCAGGGAGGCCTTTAAGGTAAATTTTCAGGCAATTTAAGGCCGAGAAAATTTTGATAAAATGTTGAAATCAAAAAATGTTCAGGCAGTTTAAACAAGCCCTCAAAAGACTGCCTCATCATTTGCAGAGTCTGGCATTATAATAAAAATCTATAGCAGTAACCATCAGAGGGGCCAAACTTCCTGCTGAAAACACACTGTACTGCAGCACTGCAGCTTTCTTTTTCAACATAAATTGCTTGTTTTACATTTCTGGTGATGTTTTAGCGACAGCTACTTTTGAGCAACGCAATTTTTGTAGAACAGAAAAGAGATTATGCAGTAGTGGACTCTGCAGTACCAATGCAAAGATCTTAATTTGTTATCTGGGTAGCACTGCAGTATTATAATGGTTAGCTGGGTTACTGCTGATTCTAGTAAACACATTGTGGGAATGTTTCCCTTCCTCTGCAGAAGCATGAGCGGCAGGCGCAGCAGCATTACCAGCAGCTTCAGAGGAGGAAGAGGGAGGAGGAGGAGAGGCAGAGGCAGGCAGAGCATATGGCCCGCAGGGAACGAGAGCGGGATGACAGTAAGGGTGATTCCTCGGGGGACCACCACCATGACAAAAGTAACAGCAGCAAATCACGCCCTGGAGGTGCCGGAGGAGGAAGTGGCAGCTCAGACAAACCCAAGAGGCCCAGCTCTCTGCTGGCCAACAATAACGTGATGAAGCTGAAACAGATCATCCCGTTACAGAGTAAGTTCTCCTCCGGTGGTGCCCGCTCCCCTCAGTCACCCACAGGCAGTGAGCCAAAGCTACCTGGGTTCCTGAGCTTCAAATTTCTCAAGTCACCTGAAAATAAGAAGGAAGGTGCTGCGTCTTCTGCGGCTGCTGCCACAGCTGCTAACACCACAGCGACAGCATCATCATCATCCTCATCATTAGGTAGCAGCTCTCAGGAGCGTTCTCAGTCACCCAACAAAGCCTTTAACCCTGGGAAACTGTTTAACTTTGGGAAATCGGAAGGGGGGACATGTGTGAATGGGGCTCCACTGCCCAAATCCGGGGAAGGATCATCCTCACAAACATCAGAAAGACAACCATCCAGGTCGGACTTGAATGGCGTTCCGGACGAGATCCCGTCACCTGGAAGAGAAGGGTCTGAGAACGGGCATTCAACAGACTTGGATCCAACCAGCTCTAAAGTCTAGTAGCTCCCGAGAGAACAAGCTTGTCTTTGGTTACATCTCAATTGAAGAAATGATGTGGGGAAAGGCCTGACCTGCCCTCTGTGCTGTCACAGGCCATGTGTAGAAGTACTTGAAGCAGAAAGAGAAAAAGATGAAGCTGATAAGTGATGACTGGTTTGGTTTTCTTTTTTGCTGAGAGACAAAAAAAAAAAAAGAAAGACGTAAGCCCTCATCATGACCGAATTAAAAACTACACACACGGTCCCCTACACACATACACAAACACAAATCCTTTCTTTTCTGCAATACATCGAGAAATGCATGAGCTGCATTTCAAATATTTTTAAGCCTTTAAAGCAGAGAGATGTCTTTCTTGATTTCTTCTAGTCAGAAATGGTAAGCATCTTTAGACGCCTCACACTTTGTGGATATTGTGGAAGAAAAAGAATAAAAATCTTATACATTGGTACGACAGGATCAGAGATTGTACAACAAATAATTACTGAGAGTGTTTTTAGCCATTACAACATGAGTGATCATTGGATATGTCTCATTTTTAACTGTGAGGAACTCTTGGGCCACTTATATATATATTGATAGGGAAAAATGGAAAAGCAATATCAGTTAGTTTTTTTTAATTACTCTTATCATCACTCAAACCCTCCCTTAACAAGCATCCCTGATATATTGCCAGCTTTATTTTCAAAGCAGAGGTGATATCTGAGCTTTGTACACTTCCTCCCACTGCTCAGCAGCACTGCTGTGGTAGAACCAGATTTGTTCAAAAACAAAGTAAAGAGCTTAGTAAGTCAAGCTGTCGCATACCAGTATTTTTCTCAAGAGGGTAAGTGGATGAGAGACAAGAAAAAATAAAAAAAAAGCCGAAGAACACTGAGGTGATTTTTCAGAAAATGGAGCATGGATGCCGGTTGAGTGTTGCTCTCCAGCCAAGCCAGTAGAGCGCCTTGTAAACACAGATGGTGCTTCATTCCACACAATCTAACCAGACTTGGCAAACGAACGTAGAGTTAAAGAAGTAACATTTGCACTAAACCCTGGCACTCTGCATAAAAATCTCTCTGTCTGCAGGAGAGAGGGCCAACACCAGCCTGCCTCATAACATTATGCAAAAGCTGGATCATTTGATTTCCTCCTTTCACACACTACATGCTGTCTTCTTACTTGTCCCTGCTCTCAGCAGCTGTGGGGTTTTCAGATAATGCTTTTCTTTAATAATAATTGCTGGTATTTATTTTAAGCTCCACATCTTTTTTTATATGCACCATTTGCTGATATCGGTAAAAAATAATTCTTTTTAAACCAAAGCAGTATTTTTCAGATTATACTGTTAATCTAAGATGTATATTTTGTTAACCACATACATCAACACTATTAATGGCAAAATCATCTCCCGTCCACCCGTATTTCACTTCTGCAGTGTCTCCAGATGGTGGTGCCAGAGTTTATCTGAATAGACAATGTGTTGCCGAACCACGTTTCAATTCATTATGACCATTTACCCATAACGTCAGTGTCTAGTCATCAGTATACAGCAGGGGACTGAGAGTGTCTGCCTGCAGTTTAAGAGCACTTTCAAAGGGAAATGCATTATGGGGTCATTAGATAAGGTACACACTGAAAGAAATGTTTCCATCACACTAGAGGATGATAAACATTCAACTATGCATTTCCACACCATCACCTCGCACATGGATCTTTGCAATAACATTGATTTAGCAGGCCTACATGTAATACTAGAAGTCTAGACTAACTTTCCCACCTGCAGCACCAGTTCCTCCTGTTTTCCCCTGTCAGACTCTATGCATCTTTTCTGTGCCCCCTCAGTTTTCATTGTTAGTGTCAGTTCCGTCTTGTATTTAATGCTGAACCTTTCCTGACACCCAGTTAACATAATAACAGTAATCTCATCCATCAACCACGCTGTGTTGACAGAATCTGTCTGGTCTAGAGACAATGATGACACTGAACTTGAAAAAGATGTTTCTATTTTGTTCCTGGCTTTGTGTCTGTAAAAACATTACAGTAAGGAGAGTTCACCTTTTGGTCACATGGTTAAAGAAAATTAAAAAAAAAAAAAGAAGTACTTCCACATACATGCAAAAAGATCCCACTGACATTAAATGCAATAAGGAAATAGGCAGGACATCAATTTGTGTGGTCAAGGTATCATTTTACTGTCACTCTACAGTATGTTCTTTTTAGACTCAGAAGTCATTTTTCATGACGTGTATAAAATGAGAAGAGCATCGATGAGAGAAACGGGATATCTTCTGTGTCTGTGTATCTCTATTGTCAGGCTGGTTATTGTTAAAGGGAAAATTCACAGCAACCTAACAGACATGTTGCAGTGGTAGCTGAGCATAGTCTCAACAAAACCTTTATTCTTGCAGCATTTTGATTTCAGGGATGTATGACGCCATGTTGCAATAGAGTCCATTTATCAGGGTGAAAGTTTGTGCATAAAGGACAATGCAATGTCCTCGTAAAGGTAACTAAGAGACAGAGAATAAGGCATTTGCCGATAGTGGCACCTCACAGTGGGGCATAGGTCATACCACTATGTATGTAGTTCCTCTGTATTCAGGGAAAACTTACAAATTCATCAACTAGAGATTGACAGCATAAACCATCTTATGACTTCTTTCATCCTTGCACTCTTGATAGCAGCAACACATTTTGCATATTGCTATTTTTGAGGTCTTTACATAAGCACCAATTGAAGTAAAGTAACAGATCTGGGTTTTCTTCATCACATGCCAGAGATGGCACCTTTAGTTTCCTTGGGCCAAGCACAGGTGTCGTTCACATAAGGACAGCAGCTCAGACAGATAGTTGAGACATGACAGGTGTCTCGGCTTTACTATTCAAGCAGCAGCAGCAGCCCATTTGAGTTTGGGTTTGTCTACACTTGACAAGCACTGTCTATCTAATGTGAAATCAGTGGGAAGGGGCTGAGTCAATTAAGTAAATGTGGTGTCTTCTGGATGTTAAGAGAGGGTGAGACTCTCACCAATTACATTAAAACCTGACCGTAACCTCAGAGTTAAAGATCATCACATGCTCTTCCAATGTACCACTGTACAAAAAGATCTTTTAAAGAAAACTACTGGGAAATGGGACTATTTATTTCTTTTAATTTATTTTGTCATATTTTTGTAAGACCTGAACAATAGTTAATAAAACTATTTCAAACAGATTCCATGTGTTTTTGCAAAACTACCACTGTGCACATTTGCTTTCTCCCTAACATTAAGTTGAAAATTAGGATCTCACAGTCTCCTCAGGTTTTGGATTTCTGAAATGTAATCATGTATTTAATGTACCACATGACAAAAACACAGTTTCAAACCAGTTTTATTTCGGCAAAGCTAAAAATAACACATCTGACCTAACACACAAGATGGGGCAAAGGCTTGGGGTGGTGTAAAACAGTCTATCTGAGCAGAATCATCACGTGGTTTTTACGCTTCAGAAACAGCATTTACACTGTAGGTAGGAAGATGACAGACCACACTGTCAACCCACATTGTAGCACTGACTCATGAAAGAACAGGAAGGACAGGAGGCTTCAATGTGACTCTGCTGGGCAGTGATAAAAACATAAAAATTAACACTTAAATTCAGTCTTGCACAGTGTGACACCAATACAAACTGAATCTCAGAAACAAGGCAGGATGGCGACTGCACTGTGCTGTGCATGCTTATTGTGCATTCTATGGCTGAAAATTTAATATCCCTTTAAACCCCCATGTGTTATTCTAAGCCAGCTCTCAGACAAAAACCATCCAGGGCTGTCACAAAGACAGGACAAGCAGTGAAGCTATCCTGGGCCCCTGAGCAGGGGGAGCAAAAGGGTCCAAACCATGATGACAGGTTGTAAGGCCTCTTGGCTAATACCTTCCACAGTCTCACAGTTAACATCACAAACCCAACACCCCTTAAGTTATTACTGTTGCAGGAATAAAGTACCCAGCCATGAAAACAGTGACATGCAAGGCAAGATGACATCTGCTGGGCATAGGGCTCTTGTCTTTACTTCTACAAGGGCCACTTTCTATTATATCCATGGGCATGTATTATTTTACAAAAAGACACACAGCTACTCCATTGGATAAACTAATTCTGTTATTGGTAATTATTTACACATAACACAATGTATTCTTTTCCTCATTTCCATACATTACTATAGATATTTTCCTTCATTATCTATGCTGTTACCACTTTGTGCAACTGAAAATCCATGTAACCACAAGTTAATATTTAGGCTTCTTCTTTTTATATCCTTTGATGAAATAACAGCAAAAACTCAAAGCCAACCCCATTGTTGCAGGGTAGAGGGAAAGTGGTTGTTGATGTAAAAATATTTCTCAAGATACCAACACAACATTTATCCTACAAGCACAGGTCCCAGAATAAAATCAAGATAAGCATATTCACCACAAACACAACTAAAGGGGATTCTGGAAGAGTTGCTTCTACTTTGTGCTGATCCTCACAGTGCATTCTTGGTTCTGTTGATTCAAACAGTGTGGAGAAATGTTGCAATGCCCCCATGTGGTTGCAGTCTGGGCAGTGAAACAGAGAGGGCGGGCACTGTGGCTGGCAGGAAGCTCATTGCCATACATAACAATAGTTTCTAATCAAATAAAAACGGTACGAAATGTTATCTTAGGCTCTCCGAGTGACAGAAGGCTACACATCATGTACCAGTTATGAGACTGATTTTAAGGGTAGTGTCTGACTTGATCTGTCAAATCTATGTCTGACCTTAAATCTACTCTGACACCTTTTTATGGACAATTACAATTATCCACTCACACACACAAACAGTACAACACACAATACACACAGCTATCAGTAACACAGCTCTGCAAGCATACAACACTCACATGCTCACTCAGGGAATAGCCAACATAAAAAAGATGAGTGTAAAGTTTCCTATTTTATGTTGGCTCTGTTCTAACAGTGACTTAGAAATAACTTGCTAATATAATTTTCATGCGCAGAACCTCTACACCATAAAGACTGTTCTGTTGACAGGAATTTCCCTAATATTCTATGGGTAACTCTTAATGTCATGCCAGGAAGGACATCCTGTTTATTCATGTGGGATTATCCTTTGTTTTTGTTAAGTTTATATTGGCTATACCCTGTTTATACACCCACACACATTCACAATCACACACTTATGAGTCCTCATTCATCTCTTGGCTATCTGTCCTGGCGATCTTCCTTGGGGGTGATGGGTTGTCGCCCTCACCTTGTTCCTGTTCCCTTTTCTTTGCTGCATTCTGTTTGACACAAAGGATTATAAAAGAAGTCAGTAAAACAACAAGACTTCTGTTATTTAAAAATATACCAGCAACCAGATGAGGATGAATGACTGTTTCATGAGATAATTACTGTCAAGAAATAAAGCCAAACTTCAGATTATAACTCCAAAGACCTGCACATGCTTACCTTTCTGTCCCATTGCTGATGGAGGTAACGCAGAAGGATGTTTGTTTTCTCTGTTACAATAACTGTAGAGCAAGCACAGCCGGCATATTACTGACGAGTTACGTTTAGCCTGAGTCATCAACCACAACACAGGCTTCCAGTAATAAACCTTTACTGTTCTTTTTTGTTTGGATGGTTAATAATCTTCTTTTATATAAAGCAGATTTGGTACGTACTCTGTTCAGAGGGATATTCACGTGTTGGAAGATACACAGAAGGTCTTCGATTCTGTAAATAGAACAAAAGATAAGTTACAAAATAACACATTTGGATTTCATATACATTTTCTGATAGGTTAAAGAACTGTTGTTGCCTTTTGATGGATTCTGTGATTGGACCTATGTATGCATAAACACCTAATCCCTGTCCCATTAATGAGGAAAAAATATCATCATAGAATACTTACAGATGCTTTGCAAACAGAGTCTGCATGAAACCTGCTAAAGTTGCTCTTATTGTAGACAGGTAGTCCTTTCAAGAAATCAGCCTGTGGGAAGAGGACGAGGTGATCAGTAGGCCTGGTTTGTCAAATTGTCGCTTTCAGTTTCATCTGGCCTGAAGTCATCTATCTGCCCTCCGCAATCCAGATGTTAGATGGACAGAGTGGTGAAAAACACAAATAAGCTGCCCCTGCAAAGGACTGTGAAAACCTGTCGCTGGGTCGATGCTGGGTGTTCCCTCATCTTGACAACCCCCGCGCTGCAACGTCCCCAGTAACCTCCCAGCTGAAGGTGATGGTATCGGGTATATTGTACAGCAAGTGGTTTCAAATTAGCAAGTCAGAGCTGAGCAGCAACACGACGCCGGGTTAGCCTCGGTAAATGCGAACGGGAGGAGCAGGTGTGGCCAGCAGCAAACCCATAGTTACCATATGTCGTCAGACAACTAGCACAGCTCAGGCTAACGTTACACATGCGGTATATGTGAAACACCTACCTTCTCCATGATAACGGGCCAAATGTCTAACGCCGTCTTCTGAAGCTGGTCGGCGTCTGTTGTGCTGGTCGTGATGGAAGGCAGTGTGTTACGGTTAGCCGCGCTAGCTAACTGGCTAATTAACCGAGACAGCTGTCCTATCGGGTCCGTTTGACAAACAACACAACGACATTCACACACCAGTTGTTGTTCCCATTCTATAGCCCAGTGTACCTAAAGATGGTACCACAGTCAGTAAAAATAACCCATTGCACGAGTTAGCAACGCTAGTTTCATAGGACTCCTTCTGCTAGCATGATGGCTAGATCATAGCGATGCTTCCCTGACCACGCCCCGAGAGCGCCTATTGGCTGATCTCCGCTCGAGTGTGGGCAGAGCTCGCTATGACAGCCAATCATGAAGCACAACGACTTTAAGCCCATCCCCCAAATATTGTCGAGGATGGTCAAATACAGCACCAGCTAGTGGTCAAACTCTGAACTGAATTAAATACTAAATCTCCACTGTCGCTAAGTGCTTGCTCATAAGGAATTTGTTGAGTTTCAGTTTTTGTTTTTTATACAAAGTGCCTTGAGAGGATTGTATTGTGATTTGGCGCTGTACAAATAAATTGAATTGAATTGAATTAAATAAATAAATCCTCCCAGGTCTAATGTATAAAAAGCAGTGGTAGATTATAAAAAAATAAGTCAAAGCATAAAACTAACTGGAGTTGCATACATCTTTCATTTTTGCACACACTTTGTTAACATGAAAATATTCTATAGTTTTTTCTTAGCTGGTCAGTGAATTGCTGAAATCCAACAGACGACAAATATGTAAAGCATATAATAGTAGAATTACGTGATGAGAGGTAGTGAGAGTGGAGTCTCAAGGTCTTGGGGTTGCTTTAAAATTTTAAAACTGCAACAGTGCTTCTGTGCCTTTTATGACTTTTCTCTTATTTGATGTCTCCTTATACAAAAGTTCCATCCTAATCTATTTCAGGTTCCAACACAAGACTTGTATTATCAGTGTCTCTATATAGACAGCAATAGATATCATTTATAACCATCACATTGTCTCAAGATAAACTTTAGCATCAACCTTGATTTGTTACAGCTGCAAGGAGACCTACATTATACAGCAACAGGCTCACTGGGTTTCTTGACTGGTCTCCTTATATATAGTTACCTAGCAACCACAGCCATGGTAACTGCCACAGCATCAGCTCCTTAAGATGCTGAAGAGTGAAGGTAAAATGAAGCTGAGCTCTGCTACTGCAGAATATTTTTCCATGGTAAAGTCTAGAGATTTGCATAAAGCAGAAATGACCATGTTTAAATATTAAAATTCAAAATAATAGCAAGTTTAATTTCTGTATTTGCTCATGTTAAACCCTTTCAAGCCTAGGGAACTTTTCCAGGCAATCAAGTAGGAAATGCTAAAAAGGACACAATGAGGAAGTTCTTTTACAATATTTAATATACCAGATGTAACGCAAAATGCAAAAGCCAACCAGATTTTAAGGGAGAGAGTGATTGATCTCACTGTATTGTGAAAGACAATACCCTACTGACAGACTAATACACAAGGTCTGCCTATTGTGTAAGTTTGCAAATCACATAACCACCATTTGATGAGATTCTGCCATCATGATTTGAACAGGTTTACATAATGGAGAACAGAGAGAAAGATTATGTTATTTTTAGATAAGGCACAAGTTGATTTCACATTTGTTAAATTACCTTTAGTTGCATTTTAACTGGGTCACTAACACTTAGAACTCCTAATTCTTAACCACTAAATAGCCTAGAAATGTCCTTTTTTTTTTAATAAATGAAGTCTGGTTATCTCACGTCACATAGCGCTGGGGGCAGGTCTTCACATCCTCAAACTGAAACCAGCAGTGCACAGTGGTTCAGGCGCACTAGCCCCCCCCCAAAAAACACCCCTGACATCTGCCTCAGCGTCCGGTGCGTCTCCATGCGTCACCAATCTTATTCCAACATGGAACTGGAGTACTGGAACAATCAGATCTATGGATCGGAACCATGGAAAGATGTGGTGTCAGTATGCTGGTGCTGGCCGCCATGTGGAGACTACCTGCAGGACAGAAGAATCCAGACCAATTAGATTATTGGATTGACTGCAACAGATTACAGCTCTCCTCGATGCTTCATCAGAAAACCACATCGTTCTGGTCATATTTTACGCGGAGATTTCAGAACTATAAAGGTAGATATATTACTTTATTTCTCAGTCACTTTGTTTTATTCCTAGACTACGATTATGTTGACTAGTATAGCCTATGGAGTCACACAGCAGACGTGAAGTAGGTCGCTGCGTTATTTGCGCTGTTGTTAAACCAAAGCGAACAGGTTTTTTGACGTGTTTTGCGTAAAATTGAAACAGGGAGGCTAATTTTATTTGACAATAGTCTAAGTCTAACATTCTGGCACTTGCCTTGTTTACTGATGAGTTACTATTGAACTGAATTGCTATTGAACTCGCTTTCATTGTCATTAGTAAATAGACAGGTTCACGTTTTATTCCTCCATATTCAACAACCAGATGACTCATATTTTTATTTGATAAAAAGTTATTTACCTTTGAGCCTGGTGTGTTTCGGTAAACAGCTGCACTGTAGACGAAGGGGCATTAAATGTCGAATAACCAGTTCACATTTGCACAAAATGATTTTAATGTTTATTTTTGAATAAATTCCGTTGTGCAGAAGATGCTCTAATCACATGATACAGCCTTCTCACAAAACTATGGCTCTAAATGTTATACAGTAGTCCAGTCTTTTCATACTCTATCTGTTTCCATGCAGAGGTCAAGTCAGTTAAGAAAGTTAAATGTCACTGGTAAACATTTACACTAAATCTGAATGTTTGGTGACACATAGTTCAGCAAGCTTGGCTCTACCAGCTTTGGACCTAAGGTCCTGTACTTTGCTGTACTTTCTGGCCATCAGTTCCCACTGTCATTGTGTCTGACTTACATGAATTGTTATATAAGAACTTCCTGCAGCCACTGACAACAGGGGCCCATGTAGATGCTGAAACAGGAATCAAACTCACAGCTAGGGATGATAGCAATGATGACGTCCACATGGAAAGCATCAAACCCACTGTGGGAGGAAACTCCCACAGTTATGAAACAAATCTCTTGGAACTGTTGGAGAATGAAAAAAAAAACAATACTTGCTATAAATATCAATGAATTCACTTTGCACAGTTAGTTTGTGATGATTTGTGTGTTCACTCCATAGATCAACCTGATAAAATCTGATTGGGAAAATGAGTGGAAAGTACTTGCATCTCCCTCATTACCCTTCAGTGATAAAGTCTAACATCACACAGAACATAAGAATAATAGTCCCCTGTTTCTAAATGTGATCTGGATTTGTACTGATGGGACCAGAGCTCACCTATCACAGATATGTTGAAATCCTAATTGGAGGAATTATAATATGCAGTGTTACAAATGATACATGCCAAGACACACACACACACACACACACACACACACACACACACACACACACAAAATGTAACATCATCTCTGCTCCTGCTTATTAAATAATACATGCAGACTAGATTAAAAGAGACTGTGCTTAAAAATAGGCATGTGACATATAACAGAACCTTACTATACGACAGCATCTCTGTATTCAGGCACTATCACAGTGGATCAGTCAGTTTACAAAACAGTTCTAATATCTGAAGTTTGGGGCACTGAAAACATGTGAGTGGGTGGATGGAGGTATGTGAGTTTTTAGGGATAGACAAATGGTTTGGGGTTGGTTCAGATCACCATATATTATGTATTTATTTATTCCAGTCTGCAAACGAAAATGAACATTATGAAACGGTGAGACTAAAATGCATTATACAGAACCGAAGTAAATAATTGTATACTGCATATAACAGATCACATGCCTGGATAATGAATGACTTTTGATGCAAGAATAGTAGTGGAGTTGAATGCGTCACCCTCAATAGCAAAATGGCTTGCTCAGCGCTTCGGTCAGTAAACACACAGCACTGATCCACACTGTTTGGTTCGACAGTGTGCAAGTATAGGCAGAAAGCCTGAGAATAATCAACAAAGCAGGAATACTGATCACCAGATGAAAGCAGTAGGTGACGAGTTGCGTGTATTGAAAAAGACGCAACAAATCACACAGAGGGTGAAACCGTTGCCACGCAGTGTCACTGTTTTTAGTGAGAAAGGAGACAGACAGATTGTGTTGTGTGGACTTAGAGAGACAGGGAGTATAATCCTCTCTAGCAGGGAGAGGAGGAACAGAAAGGCAGGATAATACCACCAGCAGTGAGGCTCGCAGACCCTGCTTGGCTGCTCTGGCCTTGTCATGGCTGATAATCAACTGACGACCTGACATATACTGAACACTATACCTGCAGTCTGTATATGGCACATTTTAAACACTGTCTCATCTGTTCTTTGGACACTAAAGCTGTCCAGCAGTAAAGTGGTTGGTTTTTTAAAATAAGCAGCTTGGAGCTCATGAAGAAACCTGTTACCATAGATGGATATATACCATAGAACTTCCATGACTAAGATCATGTGAATTTATGCTTTATACATGCCAAAGTAATAATCCTTAGCCTTTATTCTTTACAGTGATTTATAAAACAATAACAAATAATAACCTCCATCATTCTCAAGGGTTTATATCCCTAAAACGTTCCATTAATTAGTGTTTGTTTTTGTTGTGGTCCTGACTAACCGGTGTGTGCCGCTGCAGAGTGATCACATGGCAAACAGCTTGAACTCACAGCGCTATTACTGTAACCAGCTATTAATATCCCCAGAGGCCACTCTGAGGGAAGATGTTACTCAGTTACGTCTGACAGAGTCACAAGGGTTTAGGTTGTAATTAAACAAGTCAAAGAACCTGTCTATTTCTTTGAACAATACCTTTAAGGGTCCATGATGCTCGTTTAATGGAGAAATATAAATTATTCCAAACATGAACAAGAATTATTATATGCATTTTAAAAATTACACTAATACAGTAATAGTGTGATAATAAAGCAATTTTGGAGATTATGCTTATATTTTAAATTTGGGAATATGGACATAATGATAATGGTGTTATTTTTAATATAAGTGTATACAATGTACACTTTGGGTCCATGTAAAAAAGAATTAAATTAAAGATGTGTATAATCTAAATTTAAACTATCCTTAGCAAACTATCACCTTCTTACATTTGCATTTTAATCACCAATTATATATATTGCTGATACTTGCTGATTTACTACTCCCTTATTTTTATGGTATAAAAATATTTATCTATGATTTTCTCCAGACTGGCAGCCATGCTGACCAGCTTTATGGAAGGTCTTCTCTGCTGCCTGACCTCAAAGTCGACCAACATTGTGGTTCCTGTAGAAACTTCTGAATCTGCTGATGGCTACGAATTTGTGGAGGTCAAGCCAGGTCGCATTCTGCGGGTTCGACATATCCTCCCTGACCGGTCGGTGGTGGAGGAACCTACTGGGCAGGGTGGGAGTGTCAGCTGCAAACGGAAGATCACAGTATATCGTAATGGACAGCTGTTCATTGAGAACCTGGGTGACAGAGCGAGTGCAGAGCTGAAAACCTGCCAGAATGGACAGACAGAACCAAATAGCACAGTAGAGGTTGAACAGACAGACTGTGGTAACTCGTCACCCCCTGTCGGCATCCCTGAGACCAGGTCAGACTCTGTCACAGCCGGAAACTACAAGACATCTGAAACGGGGACAGGAGGAGATGCACCTACTGCTGGAGAGACTGACCAGTCCCAGCAACCCAGGAAGCGCAGGAGGAAGCCCAGGCGAACTGTGGTGATCGACTGTGAAAGAAAGATATCAGCGTGTAAAGGGACACATTCAGACGTGGCTCTTTTCTTCATCCATGGAGTGGGAGGCTCACTGGATATCTGGGGAAGCCAGTTGGATTTCTTTTCCAGGCTGGGCTATGAGGTGATCGCCCCAGATCTGGCAGGTCATGGAGCTAGCTCAGCGCCACAAATAGCTGCAGCCTACACTTTCTACGCCCTCGCTGAGGATATGAAACTAATCTTCAACAGATATGCACGCAAGAGGAATATTCTCATAGGACATTCTTATGGGTAAATTTAAGATTGTGACATTTAAATAAAACTGTGGAATTGAAAGACAGCACTCATCAGGCTCCAGAAATTCAATTGAAATTCCTGCTTAAATTTGTACAAAGACTAAATTTAATTGGTCAAATTGTTACAGCTATTTGCTATCATGTTGAAATCAAAGTACTCCTTTGTCCATAAATGCCACAAATTTCACTTCCAGCCACCAAATAAACACGATTACCCTGTTTCTTCCTGTAACCAGCCTTCTGTTCTACTTTCCTAGTGTGTCGTTCTGTACGTTCCTGGCCCACGAGTATCCGGAACAGATCCACAAGATGGTGATGATCAACGGAGGCGGACCCACAGCTTTGGAGCCCAGCCTTTGCTCCATCTTCAACCTGCCCACCTGCGTGCTTCACTGCCTCTCACCACTGCTGGCCTGGAGCTTTCTCAAGTAAGACAGACTGCAACAGGACAGTAGCAGACACAAAAAGGTTGTTTTTGGTTCACCTGTCCACAGTGAGAAGACTAAAAAATTATTCACTGATGTGAACAATTGTATAGGCCCAGATCATTTCCATTCATTTTTCATAAAAACATATAATCTATCTGTTATGCTATTTTATATGCAGTATCATCTGAGTAAGATATGACTTTAAAGTTCTTATTGAATGTTAATAGGGTGTTATTAAATATGACACAATGTAACTTAAAGCTGCAACATTTGACTTTTATAAATAAGAAGCGATAATCAAAAAAGAATAGAAGCTTTAATCAAAAGAATTACCAGTATTCCAACTGAGATGTGTGGGTACACATTTGTGTTGCTGGCCACAGGTAAGAGTGATATGTATGCTAATCCTACCCTCATGTGGTACAGTGTGTGTTTATTTTTCACAGTTTGATGTCATATGAATCATCTTTCCTTTGTAATTCAGATGAATCGTGTCTGCTCTGCCCCCTACAGGGCTGGCTTTGCTCAGCAGGGGGCCAAGGAGAAGCAGCTGCTGAAAGAGAACAATGCCTTCAACGTGTCGTCCTTTGTGCTGCGCGCCATGATGAGTGGGCAGTACTGGCCTGAAGGAGACGAGGTTTACCATGCTGAGCTCACAGTGCCCACCCTGCTGGTTCACGGCATGCACGACAAGTTTGTCCCCGTCGAAGAAGACCAGCGCATGGCAGAGGTAATGGGGCTTCTACAGTCTCTTGAACACAGGAACCCAACTGAGAAACTGATCCCACCAAAGGCACTTCTGACATAAAAAGAGGAATCATTTAGTAACAGTGACATGAGAGAAACAGAAAAAATTAGTAGTAATTATTTTTCTAGATTGATTAGACTGTGAAGTCAATGCAACTCAGAACTTGGTGGAACAGTCATTTAAATGTAAATTTCCCCGACTTCATGATCCCACATAAATCACTGAAACAAAATGTGATGCAGAGATCTGGGATAAGGATTGCACTTTGGCACAAAACAAAAAGTGTTTCGTTGATGACCCCAAAATTTAACTTTTTTCAATTTTTAACTTTTTGTTAGATCCTCATAATGGCATTCCTCAAGGTCCTGGAGGACGGCAGTCACATGGTCATGATGGAGTGTCCTGAGGCTGTCAACACACTGCTGCATGAGTTTTTCCTCTGGGAGCCCACCACCCCTCCACCAGCAAAGAAAGAGTCCAAGACACGTCCAGAGACTGCCAAAACCCAAAGTGACAACACCAAGGCCACATCTGAGCCTGCCAAGGTCCGACCAGCAACTGCCAGGGAAACCCCATCAAACGGAGATGCAAAAGAGATGCCAGACAGCACAACCAAAAAGTGACCAGTGATTAGAGCTGAAACTTGCAGTGGTTGTGGCTCCATATCATCCCTGACCATGCACTTTATTTGTCCTGATACAATGAACTGGTTAAAGCTGTTGAACCTGATCATGTGCCAGTTTAACTGGGATGGTCCAGTTGAAGATTGGCCTTGTAACGGGGGACGCAAGAGATGGTGCAGTTACAGTATGTTAGCTGAAAGGCTGAAGGTCAGAGGAGAAGGAGAGGCAGTAGTGTAAAGACTAAAAGATGGTGCATCCTTCAGCTCACAGCAGGATGGAAGATGTGGCTGTGGTGACGATGTTAGGGAGAGTGGATAAAGAGATGGAAACAGCAGCATACAGACATGAGGACAAGGGTTAGAATTTGACTGTGGTCTGCCAGACAGACAGTGACAGGGACATTTCTGAAAAGACAACACTTGAACGACTGTTCAAGTTTTTGCCATTTCTAAAATGTGGAAAATCAGTTCATTTGGTTGATTTGAAACATACTCGTGGTTGACTGCCTGTTACCCTGCTCTATGTAAAGCAATGGCAGGGTCTAAACCTATCAACTAGCTTGAAGCATTAGCCTTCTTCAGGTTTACTATGACATTGTTACCCAATCTGAAATCTGTTTGCTACTGTGTCTGGGTCAGACTGTGTTTTCCATTGCACATAACAAAATAATGCAAACCTCACTTGTTGTGGACAGAGTTTAAAAGTGGGAAACAGTGTTTAATGCTATATACAAAACAACATTGAAAACTAATGTGAAGACATGTACTGATTAAAAATGTACATTTATTATTTTGGCCTTTTTTTTTTTTTTTTGTTCTTAGAAATGATCCAGTATACGTTTTTTAAATAATGCATTAGAAAGCTCATGAGTAGCCTTAACTCCTGCTCATTATATTTATGGAATTTAAGCATGAGGAATGCAGGAAAAGGTGTTTTGTGGGTGATTGCTTGTCACCCGTCAAAGCTGAGAAGCTACTTCCTAGCTCTACTCTGAGTGTGCTCTGCCAAATTTAGCAACAGTGGAGACTCAGCAATGAATCATAACCTTATGTGGACATATTGGGACAAATCACATTTACATAATGATGTTAAATCCATTTCACATCAGAGAGGTGGAAAAGCAGAATTTAAAGCTGACATCATCATCATCTGATTTGACATCTTGGACAAGTTTTTTGCAATGTGGCCATGTGCTACAGTATTGATAATTAAAATGTCTGCTACGTTAAATTAGTTATTAACATTGATGCAGTGTTAGAAAGCACTTGTTTTCATGGTTCCTGTGGTTTACCAATAAAAGTCATGCTGAGGTGTCCTCATGCACCGCACTGACAACATCTATGTATCATCACGCCACATATCTCCTTACAAGTCCACAGAGCAGTCAGTGTTAAGAAGCTCAGTGTCTGTTTTTTGACTAAAATATGTGTGGATGTCTTCACATACTGTACTATAGTTTTGGTATTTGTGATGTTCCCAAACCTCTGAGCCTCAAACTCTGAGGTTTGGGAGGACATAAAGCACATTTCAAAAGAAATTCAGGTCCTAGAAGGTGTGTATAAAGCACAGATTTGTTTTTTTTTTCTTGATTCTTTGGATTTTATGTTTTTTTACATAGAATATACTTTTATACATTATATTTTCATGTGTGATCGTTATTTAGGGATAAGAAATTCTATCAGAGTCAGTTTAAGCTGCAGCTTCAGAGAAAAGCAGCAGATTGTTTGCTTATTATCATCCAAACCTTGGATCTTTGCATCTTATATTTTATATAACTGTTTGCCTTTGACAGTGATTGCACAAACAAGCGTATTTGAAAATGTGCAACTTACCAAAGTAAATTATTATATTTATACATTTTCAAGTGTTTGCAACTGTGTTTTTAATTTTGAAGATCATATTACTTTATGGCAGTAGGTATTCAAAAGTAAACAAAAATTAAAGTTAAAACTGGAGGAAAAAAAATATTTAGTATTTATTTAGCAGTAAAATACTCAAACCCTCACCACTATGGCATAGTGAGACACATAGAGTCCTGCCTCTTCAGACCAGTGCTGCTGAAATAAAGGAAACTGTTCTAACTTTGGTGGAAAAAGTTGTGTTCTTGTTGCTCCTGTTGCTCAATCCATGGCTCAATTGCCAGTATTTACTCAATCAGTTATGTATAAGCTCACTGAGAAAATAGGATTTGGAGCCTTTAAAAGAGGTTATGTATTAAAGATGATTTATGATGTCAAGCAAATCTGTAAAATGGCAATAGTTAATAAGTACTCTGCTTAAATTAGAATCTTATTGAAAGTCTGTTTTAATTGAATAGCACAATGTCACATAACAAATTTTGAATAAATGAGTAAAATATAGCAGATATACATTCTTGTCAGTTCATTAGGCTCCATAGGCGTACCCTAGCTAAAACTAAGGCAGTCCAATACCACAGTGCTGCAATAAATCTTCCTTTATGAAGGTGTTCAGGTTTTTGTACAAACATTACAGATATTATTTATGGTGCTGCTGAATTGCATTGCCTTATACTGGCAGGTATTTCTATGGTTTTGTTTTACATGAGTGAGGCACTGCAGAAACATTTTCTCTGTACATTTAAGCAGTATAGTTCAACAGCAGCACAAACTACAAATGATCATACATTTCATCAGCACCTTTTTAAAACAGTTTGAACAAAACCTGCAGCACTATTGTATTAGACTGTATTAGCCTGGTGTACCTAATAAACTGCTAATATAGTATATAGCCTAACTGTGGACTGAAGCATGTGTTTATTTAGCAAGAAAAATAATACTCAATGTAACTCAAACTAAATATGCAGGTTATGAAAGAATGTATCTACTGCATATTTGAAATTTAGTTGTCTATCACTATATAGTAAATCCAAGGTCTCTAGTTTGACCACAGCATTTCTAACGAAGTTTGCTCACAGGAATTGTTCGAATCCCTACAGAATACCTACTCAAATATTTATAACTTAGTCTAAATCATACTTTTGGAAATTGACATTAAACTGTTTGATCAAATTGTTTAACATGTCTCAATCAGAACAACACGTTGTTAAAGCTTTACAATGTTTATACATTCATAAATGAATCAAAAGAAAGCATTCAACGGAAGCACTTATTCTCCAAAGTAAAAGGCACAGCCATGCACCCGTCCGCCCTCTCAAGCGTCCACAGTGACAGCGGGACCATTACTGGTATCCTCCAGTGGTGTGGTTTCTGTGGGGGCGCTGGAGTCCTTTTCTGGCTCTTCTTTTTTGTCTTCCTCTTCAGCAGCCGCCACCAGAGGGGTGTTCTCTGCTGTCCCCTGCTGATCATTGCTGGTAGTGGTGGTGGGCTTGTCCTCCTTTGCCTCAGCTGGCTGCTCTGCTGCTTTGGTTTCGTTCACAATCTGGACAGAGTCGACTGCAGGGGCTTGTACTGCTTTCACTTCCCCATTCTGGACTGGACATGCCGCCTCCAAAGCTTCATATAGGAACTGGTACTGTGCCTATGAAGGACAGATTAGGACAGTGGGAACATAAGAGACATGATGCAATGTTGTACAAGTAAACCCTTCTCTGTCGCTTTAATTATGAAACCCTGAGCCCTCATGCTGTGAGGCGATAGTGCTAACCACTGCTGCACTGTTTCCCTGCTGCTGTAAATAAGCTCTAAAGCACATAATAGTCACTATTGATAAAGAACTGCACCATTTCCACTTGTTTGTGTGACATTAGCTAAAAACAGTAATGCTCAGTTGATTTAAGGCATTACTTAACTGTGTTTAAACTAGCATAAGAGTTATCTTAGTGTCAACACCTTCTGTAAGCCAGACAGAACAGGGAAGTCAGACCGCACTCAGAGCTGAAGTGTTACATTGTTGGTTTTGTCTCTTCATGGGTTTTACTTAAAAAATATTATAAATAAAGAATTTGAATTAAAGGAAAGAGTTTATTGCTGGATTATTTGCTCGGAACAAACTACCACAATAGATCAATAAACACATACTAAGAGGGACATGAAAAATTCTGATCAACTTCCAACCTCTGCAAAACCAACCAAGTGCTATATGGTAGTCAAAGCAGTGAAACAGTGTCCTGAAAGATCCTGGCTTCCTTTCTCTTACCAGATTAAAGAGCATGGCCTGTCTCTCCTTGCGTAGGGTTTTGGTCACCTGGAAAACATCTACCAGCTTCTCAATCTCAGCGCTGTCCAGCAGGTTCCACAGAGCACAGAAAACCCCTGAACGGGATGAGCCATTGCTGAGGAGAGGGAGCACAACATGAGCTTTTTTTCACTACAGCTACTCCGATTAAACATAAAGACATTTACCCTTAATTGATACTGTAAATGACTCAGTGATGATTGAAATTGACGCGTCTGGTGTCCCACAATACTGTAGGTTCTGTCAATTTAAGAAGTTAGAACAAAAATCAATTTTTCTCTATGTACTTTGATCTCAAAAGGAACACCAATGTATAAGTGCTGTTAAATAATCAATGACCTATACTGAACTTTTTGACTGGACCTCACAACACAAAACCTGAGCAGGCAGGGAGGTATTTTCTTCTGAGATCACGTGTTTAAAATGAAGCATTTAAAACGTTGCAAATTGAACTGGATGTGTTGTTCGGAACATTTTGTTGACTTACTTGCAGTGGACCACGATGGACATGCCTCTCTCTGATTTGCAGCCGCTCCTGATGTTCTTGATCATGTCTATAAAATCCTGAGGATTCTCTGGCACTTCTCTCTTCACCCACTTCAGGAACTGGAAGTGTTTCACCTGCCGACTGTCTTTCCTCTGTTGACAGAAGTGGCGCTGAGTTAAAACAACTTGTGACACTGAAATGTGCAGACACAACACAGGCCGATACAGAGCAGACCTACAGGTTGGGTGGTTGTGTTACCTTGACATGATGGATCAGCATGGTGCGACAGATGAAAGTCGGGGACGTGTCTGTGTTTACCACCTCCACCTCAAAGTCTCCAAATACTTTCTTATCGTTACCCCAGTACACACAGTCAGACTCCTGGGACCACAAGAAAACAAGTGTTTTTATTCAATACTCTATGTAACAAGAGTGCAGTTGTATAGTGCAGAATATATGTTAAGTTAAAGGTTTGTAGCTACAACAATATATATTATTATATGCATTGTGCTTTAGGTACCATATCTCCCACACTGCACTCTGAGAGCATGACAATAGTAGATGCCTTCTTCTGGTAAACCATCAACCAGAAGTCAGCCATTGTGTCTGGCAGTGGAGTCTGTGCTACAATGAAGGCGCGTGGGCCCCAGTAACCCTGTGTGGGCAAGAAAACACATCCATCTATTGTTGTACACACTCCAAACAAATAAGACATGATACATTTAATTAGATTTGTTTTAAAATCCAGCCGGCTGCATAGAAGATGGGAATTCACTTAGAGTTAATGAGACACCTGCTACAGCAGGAAAGACAGTAACAGGAACGCAGTTTGTTATACTTTAATTAAACAAAAGACTCTTATTTTGGCATGCAGGCTATAGTCAGTCACTTTAATGCAAAAAAAAAAAAAAGTTAGTAAATATACTGAAAATGACCTACATCTATGTATGAGGCATTGATGTATTTAGTGGATTCTTCATCCTCTTCATCGGATGACTCTTCTTCATCATTTTCATCATGGTCACTATCATGACTGTATCCTTCATCTATTTTCAGCAATACTCGGTTGTAGTCGTCTGAGGGTGGCAAGGTTGTCACGTTATAACACAAGACATTTAGTACATTTACTCTGGTATATGATCATATGTCTATAAACATACTGCACACATGCACTGACACATTCTACTATAGTTGTTATTTTATAGTGTAAAACATAGTTTCTCCCCGTGATGACTTGATACTTACATGGGATGACAGATGAAGAGCGATTCTTCTTAATGTTTTCTTCTGTGATCCCTGTGTTGAATGTCCTCCAGGTTTTAAAAGTGGGGAGTCTCTGAATTGTACAACAAAAATGTCATTATTGAGTCATTTATAGTGATATTTCTCATCCATATTCATTAGTTAAAGGGAGGAGAGGCTAAAAAGAAAATGGACTGGGCTGGGTAAGAAATGAAAATTTGAATAATCTCAGAAATGCCAGTATTTGAATGAAAAGATATTTAATGTTGTTCAAGAGAAATCAGAATTTTATTTCACTCACAAAAAAACAATCATTCTCACAATACACTACTGACATACTATACATACAGTTATAGCTGCAAATTAACAGTCCATTTACAGTATGTCGTGTTTATGGATTTACTTTCTTTAAATCAAACAATCATATCTCCTCAGATAAATACATATTTTCTAAATGCTAAGATAATAAAATGCCATACCTCAAACTCCTCCTCCAGTAGGCTGGGTTCACTGTCTGAGCTTTTCTGTTTGAGTGAGTTCACTGCACTGTGGAGCTCAGACAGAGCAATCTCACTCTCTCCAAACTGGTTGTGCTCTACCAGAGCCTGATGAATCAGGATGTACTGGGACTATTCAAGGACAAATGTGCTTAATATACACATAATGCAATTTAACCCTAACCAATATACAGACAAACTGGAATTGAGCTAAACAATAAATATTTTAAGCCTTTAATGTCACAGTGAATAAAGATATTCAAATCATATATTCTAAATATAATATGCACATGCCCACACAGACTGTGCACAACCTATATTTGCCTCTGCCCTCTGTAGGTGCTAAAGAGATCCACAACAACCAGAAATAAGATGAGTGTCTTTCTGGTCTAACTGTCAAAAATAGTTAAACGAGGCATGTCAGGTCACCCGTACAGCTTCTAATTAATAACTGAATATTAAAAAATGTAAACATTTAGTTTTTTAAAATCCCAGTTACTTGTTTTATATCCATCTTTTTTAATATAGTTATAGTTTCAAGTGTTTCTACAGGTTTTCTAATAGACATTTATATTTATATTTGTGAGGACACTCAGTGACATAATACACTCCCTAGCAATTTACTTTAACCTTAAATTAAATGGCTGACCCCAACCCTTACCCTAACTCTAAACCTAATTCTAACCCAAAGTGTCCTTGATGTGCTCAAACTGGTCCTCACAAAGACAGAAGTACAAAACACACACCAAATGGTTTTTATACCTCATGGGGACAATGCATTGATTTACATTAATTTCCTGGAGGCTGGAGACACACACACTGTCAAAATATGATGTAAAGTGATAATTTACCTCTACTTGAACCATGAGACATCGCTGTCTGCGGAGTCTGACTACATAACCATAGATATCCACTCTGCCCTCTGCCTCTAGACACTCCATCATGGCGTCAATGCCAATGTAGGTGCCTGTCCTGCCCACTCCAGCACTACACACCAAATAAAGACACTGCATTAATACATCATACATTTGTATCAGTGGCATGCAAAGTCAAGGTTAAGAATTAGTTCAGAAGGAAAGCGAGGTAATGTCGCCTTTAAAAATCAGCATAACAAAATACAATTTAAACAAATCTCTATACATATTTATTTAGAATCTGAATAGATATGTATAGAGATAAACAGGCATTTCAGTGGTGAAGTAAATGCTGAGACAATAAACACATAATGTTTAGATTTGTCAAAAAGGATCTGAACAATGGGAAGTGTGACGATAATAGCGGCAGAATTTGGGACTGTTATTAGTAAATTAAATGTTGTTCACATTGCTATATTGAAGTGAACATTAGCTGAGTATAAAATGAGACCTCGTCCATACCTGCAGTGGATGACAATGGGGCCACTGAAGAAATTTTTGAACGCATTGACACGCCGCCTCAGCTTCAGGAGGAGGTGAGGGTCTTCTGGGACCCCATGGTCTGGCCAGCTCATAAACTGAATGTGAGTCACCTCCCTCTCTGAGTTCTTCTCTTTCTTCTGAAGAAACACACACAGATGATTATGCAAACACACACAGAGATCTATTCATATTAAATTAAGAATTGTGATGAAAATAGAAAATAGCACATTGGCCTTCACACTTACACAAGCACATGCATATATTCACAAGTTAACACTAAAAATGCGCTAGTGTGCCCATACGTGTAAACATAAGTGTAAACATACATATGTATACGCTATTTTATGTTTGTGCAGATTTTTGATGGAAACTCACGTTGGTTAAGCTGAGATGGCGGATGGTGTAATCTGGACAGTGGTTCTCTGAGCTCAGCTTCACTATGAACTCCTCAAAGATCTCAGTCTCTCGCTGAGGAGACGGCCAGTACTGTGCACACTTAGTCTGTGACACAACATGAGAGGGGAGAAAGTGACACACCAAGCTGGCTGATCGAGCACTGCATGTGCAGCTGAAGTATGTTAAAAAGCAGACTGCTACAAGTTAGGTACCCTTCTCCAAGAAATGAGACCGCAGCATGTGCATGAGTGTCAGTTGTGGGCTGGTCTATATCTGATACAGTATATCTGTCAGTGCACTTACACTATGTGAAATAACATATACAAAATATACTGTACAATAAAAGTGTTCTTACCCGGTTCCCCTCTTCACAGCGTGTTACCATGACAATAATAGAAGACTGCTGCTCCCAGACCATCCTCCAGAAGTCAGTCACACTCTCATCCTTTGGGCCTGCAACACACACAGAAAATATACACACATGCATGCACACTTAGTATAAACATACATTAATGCAAGTCACTGCCTGAGGGTGTGATAAAAAAAAAGAACATGACTTTACCTTGAGCTGCAATGTATTTCTTGGACTCCTTGTATCCCTTCAGTAAGAAAATAAATATGGTCACTACTATTTAGTCCTAAAAATTAGTGACAGGAATGTCCTCACTATCATTGTTATATTTTTAAAATTACTTTGATTTTGTTATTCTAAATCTGATGGCTTCAGCAGTTGTAATAAACAATAAAACAATTATGGTTCTAGTAGAAGTAGTGTGCAGTAGTGAGCTGGTGTTCGTACATCAATGAAGCTGGCGTTGATGTAGTCACAACCTTGGTCTCCATTTCCTGTGGTCAGCTGGACACGGTTATAATCGTCTGGTTCAAGACAGAAATAAAATCTCCTTGAGACTGTGGACACCTTAACAACCTTAAACACCCTTAATGAAAAAATGTAGCTAAATGTAAAATTGATTTCAGAAACATCTCTGTACTCCATCCATCCATCCATCCATCCATCCATCCATCCATACATCCATTATCTATACCTGCTTATTCCTTAACCAGGGCCACAGGGATCTGCTGGAGCCTATCCCAGCTCTCTTTGGGTGAAAGGCAGGGGTACACCCTGGACAGGTCACCAGTCCATCACAGGGCCACATAGAGACAAACAACCTCACACACTCCCACTCACTCCTATGGGCAATTTAGAGTCACCAATCAACCTGATACATGTTTTTGGACTTTGGGAGGAAACTGGAGTGCCCGGAGTAAACCCATGTGCTGTTACAGGGAGAACATGAAACTCCACACAGAAAAGCCCCTGATAGGTTGCGAAGCTGAGCCCTTCTTGCTGTGAGGCAGCAGTGCTAACCACTCAACCACCGTGCTGCCCTATCTCTGTAACACTACATCAAAAAGTGACAAACCCTTCCTAACCCTAGTTACAAGGTCCTAGATCACCTGATAAGGTGAAGCTTAATAATAAAACCAACAAAGCCAGTAAAGTTATAGAAAATGCATTTGCCTAGAGTTTTTATATCTTTTATCTAAAAAGCCTCATATGTTGTTGTGCCTCGTATGCTAATGTGCTGACTCACATGGCAGAATGTCCACATAGCGGTTCTTCACGCTGTTGTTGGGCTTTTTAGCCTCTTTCACTGTGTACCGTGAGAAAATTCTGGGGATGCTCTGGAGGGATAAACAAAAAATATCATTTGTAGGTAAAAAAAAAATGCACATCTAACCTCATGTCTAGCTCTCTGGTTGTAATCAATCCATGAAAGAAAAAATATCAGTAATAATGTCTCCCAGAAATGAACTCAGATTTACCTGAAACTCAGCCAGGAAAAGTCTTCCTTCGTCAGCGAGCTTCCTCTTGTAGGTTTCCAGCAGAACCTCTGCAACTATTGGCTCAATAGGCAGCAGGTTCTCCTCATCATCTACAGCAGCAAACCATGCACAAATGGAAAACATGTTTAACACAAACAGGAACTTCTGCACCTCCTACTTGGACTTGTCATAAGTGTAGTTTACATGAATGCACTACAGGCATTTTGGGTTATTAAGTCATTTTTTAGTGGATACATTAAGACAGCATCTTAAAACCTTTCTACAGACATGTCTTTGCGTGCAGTTTGACACTGTCTAAATTTATGCTTTTATTTGCCTTTGAATTGTGTCTTATTCTTGTTCTATGTCATATACTATTATTATTGTTTTAAATGTACCCAACAAGACAAAACAAACAAACAAACACACAAACAACAGGACAGCTAAAATCT
The DNA here is from genome assembly GCF_900324485.2 of Mastacembelus armatus. Taxonomy (NCBI): domain Eukaryota; kingdom Metazoa; phylum Chordata; class Actinopteri; order Synbranchiformes; family Mastacembelidae; genus Mastacembelus; species Mastacembelus armatus. Next base: position 7,260,950 of record NC_046636.1, read on the forward strand.
ACCAAAAACTACTCACTCGCTGTTGAAATAAGTCCTATGTTCTCACTCAGGTCACTGCAAAAAAGAAGATTGAAGATTGGTTTCAAAATGTTTGAGAACAGCAATAGTTTTAATTGCTATTCAAATGCGAATTGCAAAATATTCCTTACTGGGACTTTCTGCGCTTCAAAATGTAGATTTTGTAGCTGACGAAAAGCAGAGCAACAAATGTGATGATGATGAGAAAGACGAGAAAACCAATGACAGCTTTGTCATTATCTGTGAAATGATGATTAAAAGAAAAGACTGTCAAAGGGGTGGCATTTATGTCAAAGATACAAAACACAAAAATTGTTTGAACATAGATGGCATGAAAATTAAAATGTATAACATGATTTAACTAAATATCATGAGATGATTTGTGGTGTCAATTAAAACAAGACTTACATAGAGTAGAAACATCTTTTCTCATGGGCTCGCTCTCAAATATTCCATTGAAAACAGTCACCTGGAAATATATTTAAAACATCCCTGTATCAGGCATTATGGCATTTGGAAAAATGAAAAAAGACACAATTCATGGAAAATGAATAAAACTGGAATGAAAAAAGATGATACAAACCTCCACTGTGTATTTTGTAAGGTAGCTCAGATCTTTGAATTCAGTATTACATTTTGGACCATTTTGCGAAGCCACAACGTCAGTGCCACCTGCATAACGAAGACGAATTATGTATCTCTCCTCAGGTCCATTCAGATTTTTGGCTCGGTCACATGTTACTTTAATCACATTATGCTCTGAAACATTCACATTCAGCTTTGTGATTTGATCTGGTCCTGTAAGAGAGTGAAGAAAAATATATTCAACTTCAGATACAACACTTTATGCATATTCACAGTTGAAGTAATATTTTAGTTTTCTATAGCAGCCATTTCTGTAGTTAGAAACATTATTAGTGAGCTGCTGTATTAGTTGTCCTGGACATCAGAAGTGATACAAATACAAATTGAGCAAAGCAAAGAAAGAAATGACATTTACTGTTTAAAACCAACTAAATATAAACACAAAGTGAAAAGGAATAAAAGTAGTTATTATTAAAAGTGATTATTTTAGGCTTTTACTATTACTTGTTATTAACTTTATCCCACAGCTGTTATATATTTGGTAGAGGTTGTAGAGTGCCCTGACCTGGTCCTGCTCTGAGGGCTGGACTGCATTTCATTTTAAGGTGAGATGTTTAAATGAAATACAATAGAAATATTTAGTGACATAAGGCTGTCGGGACTTACACTGACTAACTGACAAATTCAACTGATTCATTTCCAAAAACTCACCTGTGAGATGGAAGATGATACACACATGCAGAACAATTTTTAAAATTGATTTTTTAAAGACTATAAGAAAATATGATTATTATTCAGTTTTAAAATGTTTTAATGTACGGATTACAATTTAACACTGAAATGGTCAGTAATTACTCTGCTGCCACACTGCAGACTAATAAGTGAGCAGTAAGATTTATAAATAGGTCAGGACTGACTGAAGCTACAGTCACAGAGAATTCAACTGAGAATAATGACTTTTATTGGAATTTCAATTCTATAATTACTGTATATTCCTGACACATATGTATGGTTCCTATTGTACTGGTTGGAGCTACATTGTAATGATTATTATAATGGTTTGGACTGTGTTTCTGTACGTAATGTACATTGGTATTGCTCTCTGGAAATGTAAATCAAACTATTCACTAGAAAAATCAGAAAGAATAAAAATTCTGATAAATTACATCATTAATTGTAATTTTCATAATGATCAGAAATAGAAATATGAACTTTTACTTGATTAATGTAATTGGCTTAATTAAATAACTTCATATTCCAAAAAAGGTGAAGGTTTGATAAATACCATGAAAAAATAACTGTACTTTACCAATAAGATATTTTGTTGGTTACTTACTTCCAGGATCAGTTTCCAGTTTAACTTCAGGTTGTTTATTCACTTTCTTGTTATTGTAGGTGGGTTGGATGTCACAGGTATAGTTTGTGTATGGTTTCAGTCCAGAAATTTTACATCTTCCACCGTTAGTTTCTTCGTGTGTTTTTCCTGTAGCAGTAACATAATTTTCATCATCTGTTTTGTTGTGTTTAATGACAGCAGGAAAATCAAAGACTTTATGTGACTGAACCTTAAATCAGAGAAAATATACAACAGCAGATTGATCTGTTTGTCACGTTACCATCTCAAAATCATCCATGTGTCACTGCTACTGTAGATCAGTGACTCTGGTCTTACAAGCGAACACTTTAACATCCACCATGGACTATATACCAGCAGACTGAGAAACAGCTAATGCCACACTTTTTGTGGATATGGAAACATATGAAATTAAACTGTGATGTTTCAGTTATTTCTGGATCATATTTCATTTCTATTTTAAGAATCTTTTTCATAAAATTGTGACTTATTTCTATCAGCCAAAGTCATTTGTGTCACTAAGCAGGCTAAAGTTAGCATGTGGCTCTAGAAGTTCAGGAATGATTCCCATTTTCTCAGTATGTTTGACTATTTAGGTAAACTAAACTAAACAGTTAAAGGAGCTTCAGCAAAGTTCAAAAAGCACCTTCCTGTAAAATGAAGAAAATAATTAGAATCTTAATCTAAATAATTGAACTTACCCTTCTGGTTGGAGTCAGTAGGCCTACAGCTGCATTCATAAGAAAGCTTCTTCAGGTTGGAGAGGACATTTCTACACTTCTGACTGGCTGTGTTCCACCTCAGCTCAATGGAGGTATTGGTTGTGCTGTTCTTTGTGTTGGTTATTGTGAGTTCTGTTGGAAAACATCAGACATCAGTAACAGTGAACTGAGCTCTGGTACTATACAGTAATTCACTCCACAGTATCTGAGGATAAAAACTTTTATTGCACTGAGGTGAAGTGAACGTCAACAGACCACAGTCGATGTTAAACTTGATAGCAGTTGTGACTTTTATTGGGACGTTGTTGTTCTTGATCAGACCAGTACAGCTGTAATCTGTGTAGGGCTCCAACTCTGACAGTTTCTTCTGCTCAGCAGGATTTCGATTTTCTGAGGAGACACAAGGATGACAACTTTTCTTCAACAACTAATCTTTTTACCTCAGTAACTAGAAGCAGTTGATCAGTTGTGGTTAAACTTCAACTTAAAACCAACCAGAATGAAAACGTTAGTGACCATGTTTGTGAACACAAACAAGGAATTTGAGTCTTTCTATTTACCTTGACAGGTGTAATCAATGGAGAGGTTTTTACAGTTTGGAGGTAACTCAGGATTTATTTTTGCAGGAAGTTCAGTGGGAATGGGCTGATTTATTGTAGTTTCATCTAAGAAATCTGTAGGAAAAAGAAAAGAGCACATAGTTTAGACTGGAGGAAAATAAGTTACAGCACATACTAATCAAAACACAGGTAGAATCTGTTGTACACACCGACAGTGATGCTTTTGGTGATGCTAAAGTTCCCACAGGTGAAGCTTGTAGTAAAATCTGAACAAATGTCATTGGAACCAGGTTTGACACAGAATGTTTTCTTATCACATCGATGAGCTGGAATATTATTTGGTGTTGATAGTGAAGAGCCGATGTTCCAGTCACTTTGGTAACAAACATATCCAGGTTTGCAGCTGCGGCTGCTAACTTTAATGTCAACTTTATCTAAAATACACAAACATGTATTTTATAAACAGACTCATGTCTTAAATGTGGAGAAATGTGAGATACATTAGAACAGTATGAATTATTTTTACTCACTCATTTCAGACGTCTTGGTTTTATGTCCATCACTGTTGATACACTTTATTTTGTCAGGTCCAACAGTAAATGTCACATGATGCTCATATTCAGTACAGGGCTTCAGCTGTTTGATTTCATGTGATTTGGTTTGATCGGAAAGTTGAAGTGAGGTTGTGGATTGGCCTTCTTCATTAATGGTTATGGTGTAGTTACCAGCAGCAGAGCTTGTAATGTTAAACCGGAAGCCAAACTTTATGGGTGTAACATTGTAAGAACCTGAAAACCAGATCAACAGATTTATAAAATATCTTAGTTGATATGAACCAAGTGAAGACGTCTTTTTAATCTCACACACTTTGTTCATGTTTTAGTTGAATCTGTTCCTGTGATAGTTGAGAATAAAACACTTTCTGGACACTCACTGTAAAAATACACTGTCACTGTATTTGTTTTAAAGTAAGAAGGAAAAACAGACACTTGATACCAAAATAATTTCACTATGTTAGAAAACATGATCTGATACTCACACTGTGGAGGTGGGACTGGACGATGCATTACCACAGAAGAAGAGATGAGAAAAGAGCAAAACAAAACATTAATATGATTATTCAACAGGAGGAATCTAACAAAGTTTTACTTTTACCTGTCAGAACTACTTGTAATCCCTACCTGACCAGTGTCAGTGTTAGTGTCCATTGTCTGGACTAATAACACTCTTACCACAGTCCTATATCAACGACTGTATTGTATATATGTGTATAGTAAAGGAGAATATTCCAACCTGTGGTAGTCGCCTGAGAGACTGTTTGGTTGGTGACTGAAGTGGTTGTGGGTGAGGACTGATTTGAGATGCTTGGAGGAAGAGTAGTGGCTGCAGGATGGAGAGCATGTTGGATGTCAAGTTCACACTGAAATACTTCACTGCCAACAGTCTTAGCTGATATGATACTTACTGTAACAACCATTTCAGGATTTAATCATGCTAAATGTACTTTGGCTAATAGAACTGTAAACCCAGGCTGAATACATTACCAGACACAGAAGCTGAACTGAGCGTCTGATTTGAGGGTTTGAGGGTTGATAAGGTGAGTGGAGGTGTGGGGGCAGTAGCTGAGGGGTCTGAATGGTTGGCAGCAGGTGCTGCCTTGGTGACTGTAGGTGAGGACGTTACAGAGAGGCTGGGTGAATTTGTGGTCGTGCGTGTGGGTGAGGAGGCTGATTGAGATACATTGCAGGGAAAAAGATCAGAACAAACAATATCACAATGATTGTTCCTACAACTTTAAAAGGTGCTACATGAAGATGTTCACATAAATCCACTTTCTTGTTACAAAGATGGTGTCACTACCCATTTCTCCTTCCCGTCATATATGTCATCTACACATTTGTTTTAAAAAGACAAAAGAGAAGTTCAGATATTCACAATTCCAACCTGAGCTGGTGGGGTTGGTGCCTGAGGACCCTTGTGAGTTGTCTGGAGGATGGAGAGCATGCTGGATGTCAAGTTCACACTGAAATACTTCACTGCCAACAGTCTTAGCTGATATGATACTTACTGTAACAACCATTTCAGGATTTAATCATGCTAAATGTACTTTGGCTAATAAATAACTGGAAACCCAGGCTGAATACATTACCAGACTTAGTGGTTGAGGTGAGTGTAGGTTTGGGGGCAGTAGTTGTCTTGGTGACTGTAGGTGAGGAGGTTACAGAGAGTCTGGGTTTAGTGGATTTGTGTGTGCAGGTAAGAGGCTTGAATTATCTACAATCCAGGAAAAAAACATCAAGACAAACACAATATCCTAATGTTTGTTCCTGTAAAGAAAAAGCTGCTACATGATGAAGCCCATATAAATTCAGTTTGTTCTTGTTCCTGAGATGGTCACGCTTCTCATTTCTCTTCCTCTCACTTATTTCCCCTACACAGTTGTTTTAAAAAGAAAAATGGACAAACATTGAAATATTCAAAACTGGCTGAATACTTTACCAGACACACTGGTTGAAGGGAGTGTCTGATTTGAGGAGTCTGGTTTGGTGGTTGGCGAGTTGCGTGCAGGAATGTGGCCATTTACTTGGGGACCTGAAGGTTTGGCAACAGTTGTTGTCTTGGTGACTGTAGGTGAGGAGGTTACAGAGAGTCTGGGTTTAGTGGATTTGTGTGTGCAGGTAAGAGGCTTGAATTATCTACAATCCAGGAAAAAAAACATCAAGACAAACACAATATCCTAATGTTTGTTCCTGTAAATAAAAAGCTGCTACATGATGAAGTCCATATAAATTCAGTTTGTTCTTGTTCCTGAGATGGTTACGCTTCTCATTTCTCTTCCTCTCACTTATTTCCCCTACATAGTTGTTTTAAAAAGAAAAATGGACAAACATTGAAATATTCAAAACTGGCTGAATACTTTACCAGACACACTGGTTGAAGGGAGTGTCTGATTTGAGGAGACTGGTTTGGTGGATGATAAGGTGGGTGTAGGTGTGGGGGCAGGAGTTGGGGGTTTGGCAGCAGTTGCTGCCTTGGTGTCTGTAGGTGAGGAGGTTACAGAGAGTCTGGGTTTAGTGGATTTGTGTGTGCAGGTAAATGGGCTGAATTATCTGTATTTCAGAAAAAAAAATCAGAACAAACAATATCACAATCCTACAGCTTTAAAAGATGCTACATGATGATGTCCACATAAATCCAGTTTGTTACAAAGATGGTGTCACTAACCATCTCTCCTTCCTCTCCTTCATGTACCTCTACACATTTGTTTTAAAAAGAAAACATGACAGAAAACAAAAGCTCTAAATCCTGATTTTTTCAACAATTCTCTGTCTCTTTGGCCAAAACTGTGTCACCAACAGCAAAGTTGCCTTATAGAGACCAACCTTAACAGGAGTATGACAACAGTGGAACAGTACTGGCATAACTTTGTAGGAGTAGCAAACCCAACTTAACATCTTATTGACTAACCAATAAAAACTAATGCTGAACTAAAGTCAATGAAGTTTCAACCTGAACTCTAAAAGACAAGCTGCTATTAGAAAATCAAATGAATTCTTTTCACTGGATTAATAATCTTGTTCCTGTGATGGAAAAAACTGCATCTGCACCTAAAAGGTGTTTATATGTGTCCATGTTTGAGTATCATTACAACCAATCTAAGATACAGTATAACTGGAAAAATGGACTGGGAAGAGGTTAGTCCAGGAGAAAATCACACAGTCAGTGTAGAATCTGATTTTCTTCTTAATTGACACTTTGCTGACATTCCAGGCAGGAAGCAACATCAAGCAAACAAACAAAAAAGAAGCAATGCATTATTATATGACTTCATGGGTATAAATAACATAACTGATTTATAGCCCTCACTGCAGAGATGCAGTTTTATTATTAGTTTGCATTTGCTCAGCATAAAGCAAGCCAATAAGGAAACAATAGGAAAAATAGCCAGGAGTAAAGATCAACTTCATGCATCCTTTGATTGTCCGATTACTTTCTGCATCGGCCTTGAACATGAATGAAACTCACCTAGGGGGACTAGGCTTTGGTGCTGAGGGAGTGTGAAGAGTAGGAAGTAGTAAGAGGCTGAAGCACAGAGGAGGCTGGTGTGGCACAGGGTATGGCAAAGCTGGTAGCTTAATTAGAATTTTAAACATTCATTCATTAAAATAACAATTTAATGTTAGGTATTACATTAGGTCATTTTAAACTCACCATTGGTTTGACCTGGAAATACAAAGAAGAAAAAAACATGTAAATAATTGCAACTTTTTTTGTCTTGTTGTGCATCTGAACATACGACAACAGTCAACATCTGATCTATAAATCCTATTCTATATAACTTCTTTGGAGGGCCACATCGTTCTCGGCTGAAACAAGGAGGCCATTTTCATCTGAGTTTGTCTCTCTGACGCAGCATGGTACAACTCGGTTGCTATGACAACATGGCAAAGAACCACACTTGCTATTTCAGAAGTCAAACCACTACTTCCTGCTTTGCACTAAAACCTAGAACCACCCCATATTTACAGAAAAGGTTTCAGTTTGGACTAAATGTTCCTTATCCTGAAGCATTTCATGACTGACTGTCCTGTTTATATCCTCATTTTAGTCCTTAGAAATGCAAACAAACAAACAAACAAACACAAAATCTTGTTTCAAATATTTATTCTTCACACTGTGTGCACTCATTCTAGCTTAAAAGCATGTACATCTTTAGAAATGTCAATATAACCTTGAATTTAAGAATGAATTTGGTGTAAGCAGTTCTTCTTGTCCAATTGTTCTTTATAACAGTAGCAATGAGATGATAGGAGACAAACAATGAGTCTCAGGATGTGGTTTGGCGCCTTCTTGTTTCACTGTACCGAGCTGAGATGCACGCTCTCTGCAGACACATGTCACTATTCTATGCTGCCTATTTATGTCAGTATGTGGTGACTGATTTGAATGGTTTCAGTGAAAGGTTTGAGAGGTGCAACTGTGCTCTATTGTTATTTCAGATATGAGAAAGCTCGTGTAGAAAGAGGTATCCAAACCATATTCAGCATGTATTTAAAATGTCCTTTAAAGATTTAGATGATGTGTTCTTGGTCCTCGAAATACTCGTTCAGTGTGTTTAGGGCCGAGTGTCAAAGGTGTGACTTTCTCAAGAAAAGATACCAGCACAGACAGTTTAGTTAGAACCAGAAATGCGTGAAGACGGCTGTTACCAGATTTGGTTACTTGCACGACATTTAGTTAAGGAACTAATACAGTGTCTAAATTTGTTTCTTTCTATTGGTATTTGTTTTTGTCTCCTCTTCCTTCTAACATTTTGCATTTACTGCCTAGCACCATCCCTTGTTTTTTTTTTTTTTTTTGTGACAAGCAACAGAGGCTGCTTCAATCATGCAGCACGTTAAACATTTCTGACCTCACTTCTTCATTTCAGACACCACACTTCTTCTTTTTTTTTTTTTTTACATCAATTCTCAAGACATTTACTGCTCTGTCTCAGTCTGCTTGGCCCACGCTGATCTGCTCTGTTCTGCCAGGAAATGAAGGCAACTCAAAATGAAAAACGGAAGTGGTCAAGTTTTTGATCACACAACTTTGTCCTGCACCAGCTAAAGCAAACTTGAAAATCTGCATGTGGCAGAGCTGGTCTCACCCATGATGTATTGACTTTTGGGTTAATCTGACGCTACATTTAATGAAACCCCTTCATAGAACAATGAGGAATAATTTTGACATTAACTTCTGTTACTGACTAATATCAGGGTGGGACTATGCTATGGTAGAATACCATCATATCCTTGTGATTCAAATACATATTTCATATGATAAACTATATGTATATTTTTATTTTAATGCTGCTGTATTAACCAGGTCTTTCTTGAAAAAAAAAAAACTATATTTAAAAAAAATGACTTTGTTTCATGATACAAAAACATATATGTAATTAAATTAACTGTATTTATTATTATTTACAATTACCTTTCTATATCCTACAGCTATCTTTTAATCTTATATATAAAAAAAACAAAATAAATTAAATGCTATTATAAATGCTATTACTTTACAGGCCATATCGGATGAAAAATTCATATTGTTTACAAATGTTGTTGTAGATGATTTTAATTATTTTGTAAATACTTTTGCATGGGTTCATGTACTGTATTACAATGCATACTATGTTTATGTTTATTATAGGTTTTATGAATATGTATCCAAAAAGTAACTACTAAAAATTTCTCTGTAATACAGTGGCATAGAAAGTTATAGAATTACAACACAAGCCAGTGTAATTAAATGGACTTATGTTTTATCCACCACTATGACATGAAGCTAACTAAATGAAGCTGAATGATTTAAAGGTGAGCACTATCTTACAATGGCGATGCTTTTGGAGCAATGTTTTAATTGTGAAAAAACAATGGTGGATCAATGGAAAAGTAAAAACGTATAAATAGAAAAGGTCTGATGCACTGTACAGTCCCATGATGACTCACCTCACATACTAGCTGAGAAATACTGACCCTGACCCTAGATTATGTCAATGCAGTGAAACAGAGTGATGGGTTCATTGCAGCTTTTGAAAACAGTTGCCTAAGCTGAAAATATCAAAAAATGTTTGATGTGTTGAACAACAGCAAAACTCTGAGTGATGCTAGAGGCGGAAAGGTAGGTCCCGAGTTATCGCAGGCACATGCACGCACACACATACACACACACACACACACACAGATGTGTATCATAGACATCACCCAAAATCACCAAAGTTGAAGAGCTTGCAGGGACACACCCCAAAAAAAATTCTCTCATCTCTGGCAGACATACCCCTCAACCCCCCAATGTCCTGACACACACACACACACACACACACACACACACACACACACACACACCAAAGCAGAACAGAAACAACTAAAAATTCCCAAAGCTTTGTACCAAATGAAACATGTTTTAAAGAGACCCTCGTTATTAACAGCAGCCTTTGATGAACGTAAGTGTTTATTCTTTTGCCAGAGGTGCTCATGAACCTGTCACTTTTGGGCTTTATACATCACAAGTACGCGCTTTTGTACTGACTTGTGTTCTTGGGTTTGGAAAGTTAAAGAAAAGTGAAGTAGCACAAACGGAGACACGGCTCAAAGACATGCTATGCTGTCATTTCTGCACTTGGTTGTTAGGTTAAATTATTAGACATTGTGTTGTGATGTTTTCCGTTTTTCGACAAAAGTAAATTGTCAAGCATCCCTGCTGACAGATTCATGTCGCATCAAAAGTATATTTCACTTTTTCTCATGAAGGTGATCACATGATCGAGTTGGCTACCATTCAGGGTCAGCATCCCTTAGAGGTTTTAATTTTTGTTTTTTGTTTTTTTTTAGTTTCAGATGACACACACTAGAACACAACTTCATAAAACATAGCTTCCTCCAAGCAATGCCATCAGAAAGAAAACCACCCAGGGAACATTGCGTTACATCATTACTTACAGTTGGTCAAAGCGACGATCCCAGCCAGGAGCAGCAGGATCTTGAGACCACGGAGACCTGCCATGTCCAGGAGTTAGGGGGTGTACGGCCACACACCGTACAGTGCAGTCCTAGTGGAGACCAATGGATAGATATATTCACACGCCTAATCGAAGCTGCGTTTCCAATTCCAAACTCAATTCTAAGACAAAAAAAAAAAAAAAAAGTCCAAATTTTATTAAGCTACATACGTTTTCCGCCTTATCAGTTGATGCAGCTTCCTGGACTTGTTCTCCAAACCCTAAAACTTCGCCTTTGGTTTCAAGTCAAGTAAGTAGAAGTGATGTCACACCAGCCTGCCTTCACCTTCACGCTTAGTGACAGGAAGTTTCAATTCGCTATGCCACTAAGAACAGGAAGTCTTCTCTCTTCTAATCTTCACATGCTTTTACTCAAGTGTGAAAACCCCCTACAGTACAAAAAAACTGTCTTTAGCTTAATTTGAGGATTGTGTTTGACATAGCAAGACATAGGGTTATCGCTTCATACAAGACATTTTGTCTAAGTTCATACAGGCAGACACAGAAATGATAAAGAACAGGTTACTGTCTTCTGCCTGAGTAATTTGTGATAGACTCTTGTTTGAAACTAGAGTCTTCATGGGTAGTTGTTCATCTGAGACACAAAACATACAGTAGTGAAATTTCTTAGAACACCTCTTTATTCTCAATGACTCCTCCCAGCGTTTAGACTTGCAGGCCTACAGCGTTGGACCATGGAGTTTAAACTGCATGAGGAACCAGCACCGCAGTGTGAAAGAAAACAGATGCAGTCTTTCCTTTCTTAAACTTTGTTGTAGTAATTTTTTTTTTTCTCGTTCAGTGTAAAGACGAGAAAACATGCGGCCATTGGCAGCAAAAGTGAATTTCTTCTGTGTGAAATACATTTATAAGGGATGTTAGATCTCTTCAGAGTCATTGATCGTTTGCGGTGTTTGATCATCGTGTAGCTGCCTAGGATCCCAAAATGCTTTACTACTGTTTACATACACAAAAAAATAGGGGATAAAAGAGGAAGGAGAGGCGTGGAGAAACTCTCCCGGGAGTGAGACTCGAACACTGGGTGGTGAGCTGATGTGAATCAGGATGAAACGCACTAGTTCATTCAGTAATATAAAAATAATACATGCAACTAAGCAGAGCCATTTTCGAGTTTAGACAGAAGCTTTAATCCTGCCATGGTTATACGGTTGACTCTCTGTGGTATGTACATTTTACAAAACAAAGACAGGAATACGCAGATCATGTCGAACATTTAAGGTCTGTGTTTGCACACTGACACTTATACTTTCTCCCACAACATACGGTATTTCTGTGGAAATAACTCTGAACCTGAAAGCCAATAGGAACATATTGTGATTCTGACAAAGGACTTACATTTTTAGTCTAAAGATCTAAATATGGATTTCCTCCTAGACAAGTGAAACACATGATATTTGGTGATTTCTAATTCTGAAGAATCTTGTAATCAGGAAGTGACACTTAGGCAAATAGCATCACATCCATGCAATGTACTTTTTTTTGTTTCAAACACTGCATCCTCAAATACTCTTTACGGTAATAGACTTTCAATGGTGTCAGGTATTCAGATCTATAATAAGTATAACTGCAATTCATTAACAACATGCTACCTTTAACTGTAACCTATTGTTTGCTGTAAAGATGGATAGTGGACTGTATATAGAAAAGGGGGATAAATTGCAGCATGATTGCATCTTTGGCTGCTGCTACACATACTCTCAATGAAAAGAATACAAACATGAAAGTGCATCAATGTGATATGATGCAACAAAAATGACTTCTAAAGCTGCTGAACTCATTTTAATGTATTTTGAGGTTTAAAATGCTGTTGACACGACAACTTCTGCAAGAAAAATGTAATTGTTCGGTTGTGTAATCATTTTTAATATTCATACTGACAAACATGGCCCCATTAAATAAATCCAAAAAGGTGATCCCGCATCCTTCCTCTTTTGCCACAATAAGGTCAAGAGTCCACTTGCATGCAACAAAAAAAAAAAAAAAACACAACAAAACATCTAAACAAACTGCTGTAACATTTCCATAGAATTCTCAGGCTCTGCAGAGGGTAAATTTTTCCATTTCTACTATTTTTATGGTTTTATAAATCTGATGACCTTTGCAGCCTTTGGGCTATTAGGAATCTTTGGAATTGTAGTTTTCTAAAGGATATTTTTAGGGCGCTTTGTGTTTTTACACCAGGACATTAAAAGCTACCTACCACTTTGGTTCACACTGAAATACTTCTGGATACAAATTTTACAACTACTGGAATTTTGTACAGAGATTCATGGTCTCCAGAGGTTGAATGACTTTCCAGTCATCCTCAGCCATACCTCTGCAAATGCTATCATGCTAATATACTAAAGTATGATGGTGAATATTGTAAATATAATATTAGATATAATAGATATAATATTATATCTGCTAAACATCAACATGTCACCAGGCCAGCCCTTCACTGTAGGGCTAGACTCTAAAAGAAAGGGCTGCATGTCGACAACCATTTTAGCATAACAGGTCATTAAACCATAAATAAATGCAACACATAAACAAAGTTCTAGTCAAAAAAGCAAAAAACATGTAACACAAAATGAACAATGAAAGTTGTGGCTCTGGCTTCAACCTCCTGAGGGGCCTGAAGTAAACACAAACATGTCAAACCTGGTCATCACTCAATGACTCATTCGCTATTAAAGCTCTGTATGTTTTTTTTACACAAAACTCCAAAGCATAATTGACATTAGTGTTCATTATTCCAAGCACAAGTGAAGTTTAGCTTTTTAATTGAAGGATTGTGTTTGACGTAGCAGTGTCTTCTGCCTTCTGTTTGTGTCTTCTGCCTGATTATGTTAGACTTATGGTTCACTATGCACAAGCTGGCATAGTGAATAAAAGACTTTTACTCTGATCGGAATCAAACATTAACATGACATGCTGCTGCACACTGTTTGGCGTTATACTGCTATTTCACAAATTAACCACAAATTTAAAACAGCAGTCATGAGAAATGACAGAGTCGTCAAGCCACTACACCCTAATGAAAGACAACTACTGGCCTTTCCTTTTTTCTAGAAACAGTCAACTATTCATATTAGTTAAAACCAGGCCGACATCATTCGGACAAGATACAAAGCAAGAGCCACTAGAGACACAATGACACAGTCTATGGACCTTCTGCCTGAAACTTACGTACATTCCTGGCAGATCATTGTGTGGATAGTAGCAAAACAAATGTATTGAGCTTCAGGCTCAAAATACATATATGCACCTACAGATCAGGAACTTTCTTTGTTATGTAACTGTATCTGTTCATGTATGGATGTGGAGTTTGGTGCTGTGCATAGGTATCCAAGCATTTGACTTTGTGGCTTTAGTTTGACTCTGTGTCATACTCTTAGTCACATTTGACATTCATATTATTCAACAATGACCGTGATCTTCCATGATCAGGGAAAAGTTGTGGTTTTTGCAACAATATCCTTCTCAGTCATTGAAAAAGACAGTTTTTTGTTTTGCTTCAAACGTTTGCTTCACTAAAAGGTGCATTATGACTGTACGCATGCTGGAAAACTACAAGATCCCCTATCACACTTGTGTTGATTCCAAGATTGGTTTGTTTTAAGTTGAGATTTAACTTTTCCCTTTCATGAGATAAATGAAAAAAAGATTTCTAGTTTCAAACATATTGTATATATATATATATATATATATATATGTACATGTTACATATAGAAAAGAAAGAAAGAAGATGAAAGATGAAAAAAGATGAAAAAAGATGAATATACCCAGAAAGGGAAACAGAAAGTATGCACGTGGGCTGAGAGTGTGCTTCTGAACAGGGCAGGAAAATGGTACACAGTCATGTAAAAAAGTTGCCGATGAAGACAGGATCGTTGAACTAGAGACAAAATAAAGGTAAACAGATCAGCAGATGTCATACTCATGTCTACATGTAAAGTATGAAGCTGGTGCTGTGAGATGATTAGTTTATCTTAGCTTACAGCATGGAAACAGCTGTTATCAAAGGTAAAAACATCTGCCTACATGCAGCACACATCTAAATCTTAGGGTTTTATCATGCGGTGTCTAGTATATCTGCACAAATATAAGGATAAAGCAACTGCCCAATAATCTACCACCATTAACTACTCTGCCATTCACTTTGTGTGATTCAAATCATTAGAAATGTCACAATATTTTACCTAAAGTGTGCTGGTTATGCAGGTGAAAACCCAATGAAGATATCCACGTTTTCTGTATACATAAGAGAGTGGCAAGGAAGTCACAGCTTATGCTTTAGAAGAAACAAAGGGTTTATGATAAGACCATGTGACATTTTTAACTAAACCAAAACTAAACCTGGACAGGCCCAGTGAAAGATTTTTTAGTAGCTGCCTGTTTCACATCCATCAGCCAGAAACCTGTGAGGCTACAAGGCGAAGGGAACCTAGACAATCTATTTCCTTCTACTTAACAGAACTTCCTTACTTTGACTCAGGGGAAATACTTGTCTTACCTTAGTTTATGTGCATTCTTGACTTTTTGTATAAAGAATAGTGCAGTGTCAGCCTATCTTTACTAGTGACATTCACTTCACTTGAGAAAGTTTTAGTTCTACAAAACAGGATGAGGGCAGATATTTTCAAGTGATATCCAAAGAGAAATGTCATGCTCAAATTTCTTGTATTAACAGTAAAATTATTACTGGCATCTATTTTAAGCTCTGGCTGTTTATGTAGTGGTTGAGGAAGGGGTGTGGTTTGAATGGGAAACTGTGTCACAGCTTCCCCATTTTTTTTTTTTCTTCTTCAATTTCTACAATCCTGGGTTGTTTCTCAGACGTTTTACCTAACTTCCTTTCTTGTCTCCCTTTTTCCAGTATCCCAGCTTTCCTCTGCTCTCCTCTGATCAGTGTGACAGTGAGGGCGGCAGAAGAGTGAGGCCATGAACTATGTATTGACTTTTGTGCTGTTCGTTCCTCTGTGCAGTCACAGCTGTGACCACAGGGAGGTGAGATAAAAATGGATTGCAAGCAATGCATGTGTGTGCCATACTCAGTTGCATGCAATTTTTCCTCCTCTCTTTGCATGGTGCACCTACACTTTGTATGTGGGTTGAGGTTTTTCAGACACTCATTCTGCAGTTTAACCTTTTCAACAACTGCCTATTGTTTTCTGAACCTAATTTTTTTTTAGATATTATTTAAAGATGATTTTATGGGCATTACAAAGATGAAATTTTATAATAAAAGTTCCACATGACAAAGGGGGTTCTTATTGGCATAGTCCTTTCTCACAAAACTGTAGGACAATAATACAACAACAAACAAAACCATCCATTAAAAGAAATACCTATCCATGCTTTCATTTCGGCTTCTCTCCACAGTTCAATTGTAATAGTTAAACTAAACAGACACACAGCTTGTGCTGTATGTATCACAAAGGGGGGTGACAAGTGTTAGAGATGGTTGTCAGAACAACCTCTTTTACACTTCCTCTTTTTCCTTCCTGTCTCTACCCTGTAGCAGCTACACTAGTGTGACTACACACTTTCAAGCTTTATGCATCCTCCCTACTGAGTGTACCATTTACCTTAAGTCATAACTTTTTGTTTTGACTATTAAAATATTTCATATGTCTTCTGATTCTCAAATCTTCACTGGGAACTAGTAGGCTTCATGTAATCTGCCTCCATCTACAGAATTTCACAAAATGTCTGTGCTGTCTGTGATGGTGAAGCCACTAAAAACCACTGGAGGGCAGTGTGGTTTCATGTTGCATCATAGCCTTTTCTACACACATCTTTCTTCTCGCCTTTTTTATTTTTTGTTTTTCGAAGGGCCAAGTGGCTGAATGCATTTTACACGCACACACACACACACGTACACACAAACATGTGTACACACACATGCACACCCGCTTGGTGTTGCGATTTGGACTGCTTTTGGTTCCTCTCTGCCGGTGACTGACAGGCTCTTAACGAGAGCAGCCTAGAGCGTTTGCCCTCCAGACCTGTACATCAACCATCAACATACAACGCACGCACACACAGTCATGCACGCTCAATCCCATATTTATACACACACACATTCACCCTCTCTCTGCATTCTCTGTCCTATCTCTCAGGCTCCATCAGTTTGTCCATTGCTGAGAGTGTTTGACAGTCACTGGGAGACGGTTCGAGTTTAGCAGCATTATAATGTTTCTATGAAGCACCCTGATCCAACACAGAAGGAATGTCAGCTGCACCATTGTTCAGTGTGGTTCAATACAAACACATTGCAACGCCACACAATACCAGTAAGAGGCAGCAGTAGTGCATGTGCGTACATGTGTGCGTTAGTGTGTAGTTACTGCGAGGGCCACAGTGATGAGACGGCATAGCTGGTGAGGTGAAGATGGAAACCCGGAGCAGCACATTTTCTTCTCCCAAACACCCCTCCATGATTCATCCCTCCTCTCACCTCTGGTCCCTCTCTTTCTTTCTGCAAAAAGAAAACCCAATTAAAATACTATGTGGATAGATACGATGAAGAAAGACATACCTCCTCCATGACATTCTCTATACCCCCCGCGTGGTGACAGATCTGGTGCATTCAAACCAAGGTGAAAAAATGTGCAAGCTCCCGCCCTCCTGCTGTCATTAAATGTTGATGTATAATATCAAAAATATATACACAGAGCACATGAAGACGCATGTATAAATCAAAATCTACCACACATTCACCCACACGTACACATACGTACATATGTTTGTATATGGTTGTGTGTGTCTGAGAGAGATTCCCATATGCCAAACAAATACCTCATGCAGCAGGAGGTGGAGGATGCATCCATTTTTTACTTTTTCTACACACACACTCATACACACACACACAAATTCATGTCGTCCATGTATATCTCTCTGCTATCCCTCTTCTCTTTCTCCGCTCTTGTTTTCCTCTTTTCCTGACCCAACATCCGGCCCTCCCAGGAGATTCTGTTTTCTGCTTCCAGACTGGGCCTGCATAGCACACACACACACACACACACACCCTCACACACCCTCACACACACACACACACACACACACACACACATACATATACATTCACTAGCTTTGTCTCTCTGTGGACATATGAACTGCCAGTCAATCCAGCAGCAGCTCAGTACAGACCTCACTGCCTCTCTGTTGTGGGGGTCAGGGGCTGAAGATAAGTGTGTGTGTGTGTGTGTGTGTACATAGAGAGAGACACAGGGTCAAGGGCCTGTGAGAGTGTGAAGACTCCTCTATTCAGGCCTACTAAATACTGTATGCCGCTGATATTTACCTGCTTCAATTTTACAACAAAGCCCCTCAGGGGCGTGTGTGTACTGTACATTCCCAGCACAAGGTGAAAAAAAAACTCCACAGCTCGACTCTAATCTCAGTCAGCAGCAGCACAGGTATACAAACATCCCTATTAAACATTCCCACCCTGTGAAGAAATGCTGAAGGGACTTGGTTAACTGCAGTAAACAGTGAGCCCTCAGTGAGAAAGACCAGAGAGACGGCAGTAACACCAGTCTCTCACGCACACATACACTCGCACAAATCCAGTTGTGGGCTTTGAGTGGCCATTTAGAAATCTGGACGGCAGTTCAGTGACCCAGCACTAACGAGGCAGCTAGCGCCGGCCTGTGAGGAGTATCGCCTCTTATCTGGCGACCACACAGCACTGGCTATCTCCAGACCACGTTTGACCAGTGGTTAAACTGATTAGCACGTCGTCCACTCAAGTTTATGTTACAGTTACAGTAAGCAGAGATATGCTGATGCACACGCAATCCGCTTTTCAGGCTTGGGATGGGATTTTAGACTAATTGGGGAATGTGAGGTATCTTTTCTTATATGCTTGCGACAGCTTAAAAGTGCATTTTTGCCAGTATGATATTATAGTATTGCAGAAATGCTGCACTAGCACTCTGACAGGCAAACAATAGCACAGGCCCTCCACTACTACAGTATCTGTCCAGTTGGATCGGATAAATGGTCAGTGGTGGAGAGATGGCAGAGTGGACATGTGATGGCCAAAGTGTCAGAGACTGGGGATTCACCCGTTTAATGAGAATCTATGGCCTGGACTGATATAGGGCTTGGCTGAGAGGCCGTGACAAGTCCTAATGCTCACATGTATAAATGATGTGGATGGGTAGAGGGGGGTGTCATGGTAAGATGTGGTTGCGTGGAATCAATCCTCAAGAGTGCATGGGTGGCGTTTAAGAAGAGGCCAAAGACTGACAAACGACCAAGGACATGAAACCACAAAATCCACACAGTGAAACGAGAGCAACAAAACAAAAAAAAACAAGCATAAGAAACAATGGATGGCTAAAGAAGCATGGAAGGAGTAACACTTCATGTACTTTTACAGTGAAATGCGTTTGTCATGTTGGGAAACACCATTTTTCATTTTCTTGCAGAGTAAAATAGATGATATTTGCCCGTTTAACATAAGACCATAGTGGAGCTATGGTAGCTTAGGTTTTATGTGCCAACCTGAACCAATTGCTGGGCAGCCAGTAAAGAGTCCAAGTCCAAGAAATATATCGACTGGCTGATAAAATGGTGAAATGTTCAGATTAAAGAAACAAGGTAAAATGTGTTCAGCCTTTGTGCCACGCTGTGCTAACCAATGGACATGAGTGTATTCGCCAAAATGTTGAACTAGTCCTTTGAGGACAAAGTGACTTTCACTGTGTAAAAATAAAGGCAGACGTGTAAAAACACAAAGTATAGTTTTATTTTGATTTCTCTTGATTGAAGTGGCACATTACTCCCCTGTGTGCTGGATATTCATATTTGAAACAACAATCCACACAACTCATGCAGGCACACACACGCACACGCACACATATACATACAGCCTTTGTTATGTTGAGAGCGTTTGCCTCTGTACGATTCCAGTAGAGAGGGGTTAAAATCCAATTGAGTCGATATCACTGGAGAATAACACATTCAACGCACAGTGTGAGGATGAGGGTGTGTGTGGTGGAGTGCGTGTGTACATTAGTGTGTGTGTGTTTGTGTGCGAGCAACACAGAGCCTAGGGACTTCCTCCCTCTTCGTCTGTAGCCCTCAGTTGAAATAGAATTGAATA
This sequence comes from Mastacembelus armatus, assembly GCF_900324485.2. Lineage (NCBI taxonomy): Eukaryota > Metazoa > Chordata > Actinopteri > Synbranchiformes > Mastacembelidae > Mastacembelus > Mastacembelus armatus. The sequence continues at coordinate 7,280,850 of NC_046636.1, forward strand.
GTTTGAATTCTCAATGGTAAATGTTCACAAAGTCAATACCAACTGTTAAGTCTCCCCTGCATTGGGGTTAAGGGCATTACCATTTCTGAGACTTCAGGAAAACACACACACACGTAGACACACACATGCACACTGACAATGAAGGCACACTCACCAGATGCCCCATGAGATGATAAAATATTTTTGAGTCTTTTACAAAATGCTTACTATACATTCTCCTTAAAAATTCCCTTTTGCTGTGACATGTTCATCGAAGGCTTGTTTTCATTTTTGTTCGCTAACCTCACAACAAAGATCCTGGTAGACAATTTTAAAGTGACATCAACGCCTGAGGGACGGCGGTTTCACTGATCTGACTAAGCATCAATTTCAGTCCCCGAATGTTTAAGCACGCAGACGCAAAAAGGAATCAAATTTATATTGAATGCATAAAATACATAATCACAAATGTTTAATGTGGAATACTAGAACATAGCTGAGAGTTTCGCTTAGATCTCCTCCCAAAGAATAAAGCAATACATTTTACATTTTGTGTTAATTATGCAGGTTCAAATCTGTGTTTGGGGGCTTATGAAGGTTGTGATAGAGTTGTTAAAACCCATAAGCCACTTGGTATTTCAAGGATAAGCCTGTGACATTTTAGATTTTTGTCACTGTCAACAAATAAAACACCAAACTTTCTCACTTTTCTATCCTGTTTAGGCCCATTTGTTTCTACTGAAGACGTGAATCTTTACAAAATGATCATATGATTTCTGAAAACAGACTTTTAGCAAATGTTACTCAAACAGGGCTGAATAATGTGTTTTGTTAAGGGGCTGCAGATTAATGCATATTCTGTGCTCTAGTGAGTATTTATGGCAGCAGGAAGGCGTATGGAGGAATGTCTCAGATAAACTACAATTCCCATGTTCATCATAAGGAAGGTAAATGTCAGCTAGTGCAACAGAATGATTCATTGATGTGTTTTTAATAGTTTTGGGCAACAGACAGTCTTTGGTCAATAAGCCATTTATTTTCTGCCTACATAAACAATACATTTTAATAGGATTAATGTATGTGCTTTTGGCCTTTACAAGGGATATAATTTATGGGACTATTTCTTTAAGTGTATCAGACATACAGCATGTCTGTGTGTGCTGGGCAGACATGGAAAATGTGCGACACTCAAGGTCTGATTAGCAAAGAATGTAAATTGAAGACTGTGTTTTTGCAAACATTTAGAAAGTATCTGAAATAGCTCTTCAGGTCAGATCAGGAGCAGGCTGGTACAGTATGTGGTAGTGTTCACACAGTGCTTCTGTGCAGAACCATGATACGTTAGTTTGAGCCAATTTGCTACTCAGTGTGGTAGCTAGGTTTATGAGCAGTGCAGCCTCTAATACGTCCTGCTGGTCATTAACAGTAAGCCAACATGGACCTTTTACCATGTTGCAGTATCTCATTTGAACAGGAAGCCATAAAACCCCAGGCTCTGTCACTCAGTGTCATTTAAACCAGGACTGATTGGAACTATCTCTGGCCTTTGCTTTCCCACCTTCCTCCCCGCTTGCGTTCTTCCATGGTCGGTTCATGAATAATGAATGAGGAAATATGCAGGCTAGAGCTCTGATATTAATGGAGCTGAAAAGCCGAAGGAGAACCATTCTTTGTGCTGCAAGCCACTGCTTTCCTACACTGAGGCTGCCCCTGCCCAGTTGCTTGCCCCTTTTTTTTTTTTTTTTTTTTACCTTTCGTTTTTCTTTCCTATTCTCCCCTTCCTTCTTTTTGCTGTCAGTGGGCCCAGATGAGTTAATGCTCAGTTTCTCTTGCCTAGAGATATTCGCTTCTCTCCTGGCTGTCACTGTCGGGGCAAAGGGTGAACACAGACTTTGAAATGAGAGAGGCTAACTTTCAAATTATAAAAAAGCAGACGAACGTGGGGGAGACAAATGAAAAGTTGACTTGGCTGGGTATGCAAGGTGGCTATTGTCTGTCTGTCTGTTAGGCCGTCTCTCTGTCATTCAAGGGCATCGCAGTGAGCTTCCTCCTTTGTTTGCCCCCGTTCTGTCTTTCTTCCAGCCCTTCCATGATCTGTCGTATCTGGCCAGAGAAGCCCCCAGCCAAACTGTGGCAGTCAAGGGCGAGAGGTACACTGCAGTAGGGTGGAGAGCAGTTTACTGAACACTGGTCTCGGCAAACATTTCTACATAAGTGCAAACCTGATACTTCTTACTTTTAAACTTTTTTTTTTTCAAATGAAATGATAATAATGATTTAATTGGATGTTCTTTTCCAAATAGCTCAATTATTTTGATTTCCTTTTTGCACTCGCTTTGTTGAGACTGACTAAAAGAGGCTTGATAAAACTGTACATGTGGCACGAGTGGGCTGGCAGGCAGCAAAGTCTGGCCCCAGGCTGGCAGAGTCGCTGCCCATCCTTGGATGACTTGCCCAAATAGGCCAGAGGGCACAGATAATGGGCAGAGTCATCTAACCCTTTATTTGTGCCAGAATGTCTCCACATTCAACAATGTTCATCCACCCCTTATATGGACAGATGCAGACAGAGAATCCCATTTCAGCGATCCAGAGAACTGTGAATTGGCTTCTGATTGAGAGGTATGGTAGACAGGCCAGACTGAGCTCCCCTCAACCTTTGACCCAGTGTTATCAGCTTGTCAAGCCTCATTACTCACATAGTTCACAATTCTTTATCTAAATCTTATTTCATTATAAACTCATTTTGCTGGTCAGATGTGGGACGTTGTATAGAAGGCATGGATTTGCAAATCTACTTTTGAAATGTAATAAGTGAAACAAGACTCCTAAAGCTTTCACATGGCCCAGACTCTGCACAGACAGCACATTTGAACACACGTATCTAATGAACAAAATGGCTCCTATAGCAGTCAGTCAGTGTAAACATACCATCAGTATATTCAATATATCCGCAGAGCCATTACTGTTTTCATGCACAAACTTCGCACAATTTTAAGTTTGCACAACTTGTTAATGGGACTTTCAAGTTGGCAGCACTGTTTTGCTGTCCACATACTCCAAAGACTCACATGAAATATATATCTACCATGAAGCGAGGTTTTGATCTGGGAAGTGAAGCAGAGTGTCAGTGAAATAGCGGTAAAAAAAAAAGGAGTATAGTTCAAAAAGTTTAAAATTTAACTTTTTGTGCTTACTTGGGTGAGCGTTTCAGCTAATTACGCACAAATCCCTCACGCTCACAGCTCCAATCCACCGGCACCGCTGTCTCTGCAGAGGACAAAGAAAACAAAGGAGACTGACAAACAAACAGTGAGTGAAAAAATATAAAAGAAAGGAAGCTTTCTTTCCATATAGCAGCTGAGCTCAGGCGACAGTGGCGTTTAATCAGTTGGTTTTTCCAGCGCCGTCAGCGTGAGCAGCCTCCGCGGCGCAACCCTCTGATCAGCGCTGGGAGAGGAGCTCCCCGCCGAGATGCTGCCGCCCCTGAACCACAGGTCAGTCCTTGGTGAGGAGGTTTCGTTCTGCTGTCGCCTTCACAGTATCATCTCCTTCTCTCATTAAGATACAGCGTGTGCCTGTCTGTGTATGTGCACATGCATGTGGGCTTGTGTTTTTTCTGGATGTGTTTGTGTGTGTGTGTGTGTATGGAGTAAATGCACCTCAGGACTAGCCTAAAGGGGATGTGAATTCCTGGCCTCCACTGAGATCCGGCAGCACAACTAGGATTTCTTCCAGTGCTGGTGGTGGTGGAGGTGTGGAGGTGTGGGTGTGTGCGTGTGAATGTGTGTTAGAGAGATGCAAAATGCATCAAGTGACTCGGTGCCTCGGGGTCAGACACACACACATGCAGAGAAGGAGCTGGTGCTGCAGCGGGGTAAACAAGAGCAGACTGTTAGATCTCATCAGCCTCATCACACGCTTTATTATGCTGATTTGGGAGTATACTGTAAACTAATCAGGAATCCAGGAGTCACAGGGGGGCACTCGGCTTAAAGGTTAGGCGTATAGAGAGAGGAAAACTTACTCTGCCTCTGACTTCTTAACTTTTTTATCTTCTTATTTCCCTTTTTTTTTTTTTTTTTTGCTCACCAAGGCTCCACCATTGCCAAGGCACAAGAAGAACTTGTGGCTGAAAGGTTACACCCTTTGACCCAGATTTGAAAGGTTTCCTTCATATCTGCCTCGGTTCATTTCAGAGGTGTGGGGTGATTGACTGGCAGTGGGGAGCTCAGCCTGGACCAGGGATTTTGAATGGAAGTCAGGACTCTGCCTGTCCCTATATGCTAATATTGGCCTTTAAACAAATTCACAAAACTCACTTCCAGCCTCATCTTTGTTCACTTGCATAAATGCATATGATTCTTATTCCGCTCCCAACATCTCCTCTGACTTCCACAACAATGCGACAGAGAACTGTTATAAAGTTCAAGACGTCTATTAATTTTGAGGCATCTGAATAACATTCTGTCTTTATTAAACCTGACGGCACGCTTCATAAATAATGAATCAAACGGTCCCCTCTCACTTTGTGGATGTGACTTTCTAAAATTTCAGTTTATCATTTGCTTTGATAAAACGTCGCTCGAGTCCGGGCTGAGAAAGGAAAAGCACAGTTTTAGATTAGCTTCTCGTCCCTTCTTGTACACAAATTCTCAGTGGTTTAACAAGCATATGGAAAGAACACGCACACAGAAATGAGGCAGATGAGCAAGTTGAGACAACATGAAGCAACCCATAGGTTGGGAACCACTAACCTAGTTAAATTAATTCTACATCTACAACAGTAAATGGTTATTTGAGCATCTGTGCATCAGTATTAACAGTCTAATAATGCAGTACGATAATATATTGTATACTGCAGTATATTACATATTAATGTCCGCTCGTTCTTTCACACTTATGTTATGTATTAGTGCTTAGACACTGACATGTCCCTTGCGCCTCACCCCTAAATGAACATAGTGAGGTTTTAATCACCCCACAGTGTTTAAGATAAGCTTTAGCTGTGACATGCACAGTTAGACATAGTACAATGTACAGCGAAATGTGTTAAGACAACACATTCAGCGTCTCTTCAGTCTGTGGTGATCCACACGCGTTTTAAGCTGCACCTGCATGCACTAGTGCAACTTGATATAATAAGCTTTTTGAGTGTGGGCTGTCATCTTAAGATTATGTTTGCCTGTGTGTGTGTGTGTGTGTGTGTTCCTCCGCTCTCCTCCATCTGACACAGGAGACTCCAGCAAGGCTGTCTGTCTTTTAGGACTCGTAAACAAGGTGCATGTTGAGAGTCGAAGGGTCCTGCTGTTTTGTGTCTCCTCTGAGCTGTCAGAGAACGTGCAGCATTGTAGAGCGGCAGAGAAGCGATGAGGAGAAGAAAGAAAAAGATGGAGGAGGACAAGTCAAGACAGAAGGAGACACATCAGAGGAGGACAGGACAAAAGAAAAACAACAGGGATACAGTAAGTCAGGAGAAAAGAACAATAAAGGACAAAACTCGGGGGATCAGAATCAGAAGACGACACTATGGAGCGACGGATAGTAAATTCAAAGAAAGGACACTAGAGAAGACATAACAAGAAAAGAGTTATAGACAGCAAGGCACAATGACAGAAGACAAATCCAAAAAGAACAGAAGAGGAAAAAAGAGGAGGACACAGGAAAAAAGAACAAAACCCTGTGAGACAGAAGGTAAATCAGTATGGGACAGGGCAAAAGAGGTCAAAACAGAAAAGAACATAACAAGGTGACAAAAAGGAGCCAGGTAAGTACAAAAGACACATTTGAAGTGAAAGAAAAATGAAATAAAATAAATGCTAATCAAATAGGAACGAAAGGCAGAAGACAAGAAGACAAATCCATGGAGGAATGATGGAAATAGACAGGACGGGATAAAAGAAAGAAAAAACAGAGGAGGACAAAATAAGGAAATAAAAAACAGGACAGAAGACAATAAAAAAGAGAAGAAAACCACATGCAGGAAAGTCAGATCTGTCCAATACAACACAGCATAACACCCAGAGTCGCATAGTAACACAACGTAGCACCCAGTGTAACACACTGTGAAGTGAGTGGCCAGCAGCTCCTATGATGACCTGCCAGCTGACAACACAATGTTACAGCTTCTCTCTCTGGGATTCCTATAAAAAGTGCTTTTTTTTTTTGTTTGTGTGTGCGCTAAAAACATTTTGGTTAGCTTGCACACACACACGCGCATACACAGACACACACACTGCTCACCTGGAGGTGGTGGGTGGGAGTGGGAGGATAGGGTCTGTGTTTAGCTGTGGGCCCTGCAGACAGGGCGATCAAAGGCTCCTCAGTCTTTGTCTGCTAACGTTGAATAGACAATAGTAAAGAGGGCTTGCTTTGATTTCAGCTCACTTTTATTGATCACAGAAGAGCAGGGATTGAAATATGAGAGACAGCCCTGAACTGGATTCTTCTTTAGCTATTGATTATATCCAGAACAGACGGCATTTCACGATGATCCAAGTTTTTATTTTATCCTCTTTTTTTTTTTGAACCATGAAAAAGTGTGTCTGGCTCCTCGCCTGTCTTTCAGGTGCAGCTAGTAATACACTGACTACTGGTATTTTACCAGACAATGCCTTGTCTTAAATCTCATTTTTAAGCTGTTTCTTAAAGTTGACATCCAAAACTTATCTAGGATATGCTGACAGCAACCCCCACTCTCTGTGTACTCTTTCATCCAGCCTCTTCTCCCCCCCTCAGCAACCTCTAAACCTGAGTTTTAGGAGGACATTTTGTTTCCATAATTTCAGACGAGGTACAGTCAGGACTCAGGAGGTAGGGAGATAAGGCGCAGGGGGCGGAGGGGTTGGCTGCAGCACAGAAAGGGCCGTGGGAACAAAGAAACCGAGCGTGACCTGTTCCAACAACACCTTTCTTCCTCTTACAACACCCTCCCATTCAAAGCCCTTTTCACTTGCATACATTTCAGAACATCTGTGTTTAAATCACTCCTGAGCCGCACGTTGCACGGCCTCAATTTGAGACCAGCATCAGTTTATCGTCCCAGGCTTTATTGTTATGAGGTGAGATGCAGAACTGCGTATGAGCTCAACTTGTTTGCAGGAGTGGGACGGTTTAAATTTAACTTGGCCTAATAAAAACAAGTCCGGGCTAGTACCACAGTAATTAGGGAGAAACTGCAATATTACACAATATTGCACGACCGTAACAAATTAAAATACGACCATCTGATTCAGACGTCACCATAATATGGGAAATAAGTACCAAAAAGATCCTTAAAAGCATTCGTCAAGCAGTTTTTCAGTTTTAAACACTTGCCTTATCCTAAGTGGCGAATGAACATTTCTGGGGATGCTTTTACTTTTTATTTTCTTGGCTGAGATAAGAATTTTCTCTGACTGAGCCTATGTGCAGCCGGCGAGGTGCCTTCATCTTTAAAAGTGACTCTTTAGGGCCTGTTTAAGTTGAGCTGACAGATGTGGTTATTTGGAGACAGCTCATTGGCAAGTTTATAGCCAGAGTGCTTATTTTACTAGAGCTGAGCACATGTGCTTGTGACAGTGAAGGAAATCTTTTCGGAAGTCTGGCATACGTTTGAAATATAGGAGACTTAAAAGGACATAAAACCCGACTGATGTTTATCACCCAAAAAAAATAATAAAATAAAATAAAATCTTAGATAGTTTTGTCCAAGAATACAAGATCATAATGTCTGACTGAATCAGTGTTCATCTAAAAATAAAACCTGGTTTTATTTCAGCATGTTGTCAGCAGGGTCTTAATGTTTAATTTGCAAATGTTTACATAACCACATTTGCATTATGCAAATTAAATCCTAATATTAAAGCATGAAATAATTTCAAGTTGTAAATGTAACTGGAATTTGACTGGTCTCAGTGAAAGTAAAGCTAATTGATATCAAGGTGCATAAACTCGACATGTTAAAATCGAATGTTATTTCCTTTATGTTGCTGTGAGTATTAGAGTCATCGTCCTTTTGTGTACACGAGGCAGGAAACAACTGTGTGGAGTGTTACACTGGTAGTTTTGGGAGAATTATAAGCTTTCTTTAAATATGACCATAGACACAGATATACATGCTGCACATGCACACACACACACACGCACGCACACACACACACACACACACACACACACACACACCCTCTCAGACCAGGCATGACATCTTTACAAGCAGTAGTCTAGTCAACACGGGGGAGAAGTGCTGAGGTGACTAAGTCTCACTTAGGAAGTAAAAACAGCAGTTGTGTGGTTTGTGTTGGGGAGGGGCATCTATACTTCACACAAACCCCCCCCACCCACCTGTAAAGCTTCTCTCTGAGGATCAGATTTCTTTTGAACAGATTTAAGACAGCATTTGTTTCTAATAGTTTACAGTTTGTGAAAACGCCTGATCCGGAAGGCTGGGCCGGAGCTTCCAAGTTTAGTTTTGTGGGGCGGCATTTTATAAACCTCCTGCAGAGCCGCTGGACGGACGAGGGAGAAGCAGTGCGTGTCTTTTAAGAGCCCCTGATGGGTTTAGTGAGCCACTTGGCTTTTTATTTTGGCTCAGCTCGCTGCAGGCTGCTTGTACTTTACTGTGCCCCCTCTGTGCTGGCCTGGTGGTTGCAGATTAAGGACATGCAGAGCAAGAGTCACTCATTATGCCAGTGTTTTGTGTGTATACACATACTTATTATGTGTGGTGTTCCCTGCATGTGCGTCTGCCTACACATATGTTAGTGTCAGGAACAGTGCTGATGAGTGACGCCAGTTGCGGCCTGCTGGGTGCAGCTTCCTGATAAACGACTGCAGGGACCGTCTTTCTTTACCTGAACCTCACAACATTTTCCCTGGAGAGCAGCCGCTGACAAATATTCTAACCTGAAAAGCAAGCAGGCCTACAAGACAACTGTTTCATTCTAAATATGAGTTTAACCTGTTTAAAGTTGCTCAAGTTCAAACAATAGCTGCTTTCAAATGATGAACAGGACTGTGCTGCTGTTCCCGCTTGTGTTTGGAGACTGTCCCTGGTGATTCTTCTCTCTCAGCAAACTAATATGTTTGAAGCTCAGGCTGCCATTGCCAAGCATGCGCCACAAGCTATTTCAAATGTGCAAAAAATATTGATATTCCGAGGCTTCTAAAAGCAAAACAAACAAAAAGAAAAAAAAGAAAAACCCAAGTCAGTGTCTTCTGGAATAGCCCCATTTTTATGCCTCAGAACACTCAGATATCACCTGGGACAAATGATGAGCTGAGAGATTATTTTACTGTGTTGACTTCCACACACACACACACACACACACCTACATACATACTGCATCTTAAAATCATATCTTAAAATCATCTTGTCCTTCAGTTCAAAGCCTATTTAAGCAATGAATGCTGTTGGGCCTTCCTCATTTTCTGTATTCTTCTTCTTAGTAATCACAGAGATAGGCCAAGCCTGGCTTACTTGAGTTTCAAATTTGGTTTTTACTTTAGCCTTTGCATTAACATAATTTTTCATATAGACTTGAACAAAAACTCATTAGGTCACTTAAATCTGAAAACGCAAAAAATGGGTTCACATTTTGTTTACATCTCTTTACTAATAAAGGCAAAAACAGCAGTGTGATGGTATATAAAATCTTCTCTTTGGCCAATGGTTTTAGCTCCTCTGTGTTACAGAGCTTGTTAAGAAAAGGGCTCAGAAAACTGCAGTGAAGATCTTTCACCACAAGATGGACTTAGGGATGCATGGATTTGGGATGTATGGCAAACAACAGAACTGCATGTGGCCTAATGTTTTTTCAGAAAATGTTTTTATTATTACACCCAAAATGCAGAGACAGTTCCTAACAATACATAAATACCTCTATAAGCGTAAGGGTCCATGAGGGTGGGGCCACAGATGCTGGGAAGAGCCAAACAACTCATGTATTAATTCCAGATATTTACTTTTGTTTGTTTTCACTGTGTTCAAGGCTCCATGGGAGCAATTTTTGCTGTGATGAAACTGAACAGCAATCCCTGTGGAGTTCATTACAGGGAAAGAGCTAGTGCCCACCCCCACTGCTCCCTGGCCAACAGGGATTTGGAAGACTCAGAGGGATGGGTTAGTTTGGTGGTGGAGTGGAGGGAATCAACAGAATGGAGTGAGGGTGTGGTGGGGAGAGGGTGGGGGTACTCAGGGGATGCAAAGAGGAAAGAGACCATAAACGCTCGACTAATGACCTCAAACACACTAACAACAGAGCAGAAATGCATGGAAAGGCACAAATGAAGAAATTCACCACTGGAGCAAATAGTAGGCTCTTGTCTTTGTGTAATATAGTAACCTTCATGCACAACAGCAACTCAAGGTGTTTCATATCAACATGCAAGCAAATTGATCAATTAATTAAAATCACAAGCAAACTAATCAATATTATAAAACTGTATATCACATACAGACACATATGAGCCATTTGCCTATGAAAACAAAATGTTTTACACTTTCTCTTAAATGAGGAAACAGTGACTGCATCTTATTCTGGGTACAGCTAGACAGCTAGAAGATGACCACCAGATGATCTGAGCATGCTGCAGCCGTAGTTCTTACACAAACACACTAATATGAACATATTACTCTACTCCATATTAAATCTCTCCATGGCTCCCTGTACAGCAGGGAATTAACTACAAAATTGCACTACTGGTTCACAAAACACTTCCCTGGTAGATAGTCCACCAGCACATTGACTGCAGTCCAGCCAGAGAGATTTAGTAAAGATTTAGTGTAAGAACTACGTCTGCAGCATGCTGAATGAGCTGTAGCGTTGAGACTGTCTGTCCAGCAAAAAGTGCATTACAGTGGTCCAGTCTACTGGAGATGAATGCCTGGAATAGATTTTCAGAGTCTGCTTGAGATACGAATCCTCTAACTTTGGATATATTCTTTAAGTGATAGAAAAAATTTGGGGAGAAGCAGATGCCAAGCCTGGCAATGGGAATTTAAATATTTACCTGCTGTGTTGTTCATGTCTCAAATTTAAAGTCCCAAACTAAATCAGTCTATAAAGAACAATCTATGTACAAAAGGAAATTTATCTTGGAATCTTGCAAAGGTCACCAAATCTTCTCTTTACTGCGCCTTTTCAAAGGTCACTTAACAGCTGTGCACTAAACATGTTTAAAAGCTTTACATCATAAATAACAATAGTGGGGAGTAAATGTAAGTAGACAAAATGTTTCATCATAAGGCTAAAACATAAAGAGGAGACTAAAAGACTGCTGTCAACTTCCTGTTAATACTGTTGCTTTTCACACTTAACTAAATTTAGATGCGTGATATTGATCAGTTAGTTCTGTTCTGAGCAGTGGAGTTTTGATCATCTTGTATAGTATTATCAGGATATATAATATTATCCCAGAAGCTGCCATAGCCAGTCTTTGTCCCTGACACGGAACATACTGATTAACTGAGTTGGGCCATTTTAAACAGAAATGCAAAACAAGAACAAACAGGTGCCAGAACAATTCTTTGTGCTAAGGACATCTCCATAAAGTTCATAAAACAGATTCTGCACTACACTCTTCCCTTTTGATTATTACTTAATCATTCAGGTATAGAGAGCTGCCATAATTCTAACTGCTGCCTGGATTATTTTAAGTGGGTATATTTTTACGATTAAGGTTGGGGGTTAGGGCAGAAGGCGGATATGGAAATTCCCCATTATGAGCTCAAATGATTAATCCTAGAGTAAAATGAATAAATTAATTAAAAAATGAATGTTTTATTGCATTGAGTTAATATACAAAGAGTTGACATGGTGACATAATATCATTAATATTTGTTTTATTTTCTGGAAAATCTAAACATGTGCATAATGCCAAATGAAAAAAACTTCCTGATAAATTACATTCATAAGAACAGGTGTAGAATTGGATTGAAAAAAAAAACAAAAACAACAACCCTTCATGCTGTTAACATAAAACTAATGTTTGTGTCTTTGTGTCACTTAAAGTGATGAGAAACTGCTACTGTCCACTGTTCAATGGAGGTGGGATTAGGATGTGGTACATGATGTGGTTTACAAGTTCTTGCGATACAGAGCATATATATGTATGTTCATCAAACACACATTTGTGACATCTGTTCTCACATTCAGTAAAAAGATGATGTTGATCATGTGAACATCCTCTCTCACTGTCATACTTTTACAGCCTACATGCTCTATACTCTCAGACTGCTCCATCTAAGTTGACATTTCATTGGTAATGAAATCTAATAAAAAATACTTCAGTTCAGTATTATTGCTGAGTGATGGAATTCAAGTCTAAGCAAACACTAATCTTATTTCTACCAATGTTTGGTGCATAATGCAGGCCTGAGGCCTCTTAGACTAGTTTCTGCTTCTAGATGAGTTTGTTCTGCTGCTGAGCGCGTGACCCAAATTAGCAGTATCTATTATTATTTATTTGTGCACTGTGTGAGCTACGTCTGTGGTATTCTGGTTAGTTTGCTATGAGTGTAGTCCTACCGATATGGCACGAGGTAGGTATGTGGACCAATAGTATTTTAGCTTACTTTACATATTTTAGTGGGCTGTCCCACTTTCGTGTTGAGACTTTATGTTGTTTTACTTTCTCTGCTTTTGAGCAGCTAAACACGTCAGCAGCAAACGGTGGGTGAATGAAGGAGGCCTAAATCTTACTCGCTTAATTTGCTGCTATTACCGTAGCTTCTCTGCTGCTGAGCGGGCAGCCCAAGCCAAGCAGCATGTTTAGTGGATTTAATAGTACCAGTTTAAGATGATGAGGTTAGTTTCTCTTCTTTTTAGTTGTTCTAAGGACGGCCAGATTAGCTGCGTGGATACAGGCAAAGAGGGGGAAAGGGGTCGGGGGGTATTAAAGATTTAGCGTGGCCTGTTAATCCCCTCTTCTAGACAAGAGGACAATCTAGACAAGCAGCTTCCATAGGAAGGCTCACCCATTTCTTGGCACATTCCATTGTGTATTTTGGTAACTCTTTAAAGGTATAACATTTGATATTTGACATAGTCAAAATTCAACTTATTTTAAAATATCAAATCTGATCTTTTAAAAAACAATAATTTCCATATTCTTTCTAAATATCCACAGTAGAACCTACACTTAACATTCATCCTTTCAGGCACAGAAAATGAAACCAAAGTTTTTCATTTCTGGTGAACGAATCTCTTTTTCCAAATCCATAATCAACTGTTCTACTAATAATCAATAAATATAAACATTATTTCAGTAATACTATACCCATCCATCCATTTTCTATACCCGCTTTTTCCTGAAAGCCAGGGTCACGGGGATCTGTTGGAGCCTATCCCAGCTCTCTCTCGGGTGAAAGGCAGGGGTACACCCTGGACAGGTCACCAGTCCATCACAGGGCCACAGATAGACACACAAAGACAGACAACCTCACACACTCACACTCACTCCTATGGGCAATACTGTACCTATGTGGAAAAATAACATAATATAAAATCACTAGTCTTTTTTCCCATGCGGCTGAAAAATTCAGCCTTCTTTTGCTCACTGGAGCATGGGATGCAACCTCTATCCCATAATCTATTGCACTGCCTGTGGTTTATGGCTGATTCAGGCCATCCTCATCAAATTCTGGGTGAGGATGTCCAGACGGCTTTCTCTCAGTGGAAACACTGCATATCACATGAACTTCTACTCCAAAGTCATTGCAGGGTGTAACAAATGGGAGCCAGACAGAAAAATAATGTTTGTTCTAGTATCAGTCTGGCTTATCATGGTGAATTACAGAAAAATGGAACTAATAAGGATAAACTTACCATTGAAGTCCATCAACATGAATCATCCCAATTCCTGATGGGAAATGATTAGAGCTCCAATCACTCACTTTAATGTCCTAAAGAAATGTCAAAGCTTTATTTCACCAAGGTAACATATAGAGTGTTGGTGAACATCAACTGATCTAAAGCATGGAAGCAAAACAAAAGTCCAAAATGTGCTTTATATACACTCTTAATTAGATGATGTTACAAAGACTTTAGGCTTTGGACTGGCATGCAGTGAACACCACACATAAGACTAGATTTAGAACAAAAGTCTGACAAAATACACATTTCCTGGAGGTCTGGGGTGTGGAAAGATCATCAATGTCTTATCATTTATGATTATCCAACAAGTTAGAAACCAGCAGATCACTTTACAGTGACGTAAAGGAAATGAAACTTCCTGTCACCTGAGTGAATAAAGAGAAGAGTTTGTGTTCACTCCTGTTCACTTGACTTGTAACCACAGGCAAGGTTAAAGGTGTGGCAATAAGTCAAGACACTGTACAGATAAATGTCTCTCATTCAGTAAAACTAAAACAAAACGTTTTGCTGTGTGAATACCTTCTAAATCGGATTACAATGTGTGGTGTGCAGCCACACACTCTCTAACTGCTGGACATGGTGGGTCTGTGTGGTCTCAAGATCCTGCTTCTGTGGGCTTGGATCATCGATTTGGCTGTCTGTAAGTAACCACCTTCATAAGGTGACTCAACACACGTCTGTGTACAATGGACTGGGAACACAAAAAATATTTCATGTGCGTAAATGTCATGATTCCCTTTTGGGACTTAGTGTCGGGGACCTGTTTTTGTCTTTTGTGTTTAAGGTATTTTAAAAACTTGACTAACACACATACTATGTTTTTGCTGTTTTCTGTCATCAAAAAATGGGACTGTACTTCAAGCTCCACAGGGTGGAGTTCACGTTTAGTTCATTCCATACTTGTTTTCTACCTAAATCTCCTGCAAAGATCTCACCCACAACTATTTCAGCCAAATCAGACAAACGTCATATATTAGGATTTCTCCTTTACTCTAAATATTTTCTATATAGGACTGTGATAAGAGTGTTATTGAAATCAGTACAGACAATGGACACTAACACTGGCACTTATCAGATATGGATTACAAGTAGTTCTGACAGGTAGGCTACTTGTTGTACCTGCAGCCTGCCATGGAAAACTTTGTTAGATTCCTCCTGTTGAATAATCATATTAATGTTTTGTTTTGCTCTTTTCTGATCTCTTCTTCTGTGGTAATGCATCGTCCAGTCCCACATCCACAGTGTGAGTATCAGATCATGTTTTCTAACATAGTCAAATTATATTGGTATCAAGTGTCTGTAAATCTGTTGACATGTGTGGTCTGATATATTTTATATATTCCTCCAGAACCACCTCAGATTCTGGTTCGCCTGAGAGGCTGTCCTCTTGACCAGTCCCGGATCCCGGCTCGGCTGAGGGGCCAACCTCCAGAGCAACCTCTGACTCTCAATTGCCCACGAGGTTGCCCTCTCGGCCCAGCCTCTGGAGACATTGTCGGGATAGACCCCTGGACTTGGGGCTGTCTCCCCCGCACCCACCCTCTGGCGCCCACCTCCGCCCACCCAATATCTGCGGATGGACTTTGGCTGTCTGGGGTCGGACTTCCACCCCTGGACCTTTATTTTGGTTCACAAGACTTCCTGTGTGGCTAGCCTGCTGAGAGATAGCTTGGGCCTCATTTGGGTGACAATGTGTCATGACAGGACAACAGGATTTGTGGAAGTTTAACATCTCCCTTTGATGTGGCGGTCTTTTGTCTGCCCTAATATCACATAATATATTGTGCTGTCAGTTGTTCAGTACTTGTGTACAGGTGATTCCATCAGTTTAAGTCAGGAAATATCATATTACAGGGTCATACTATATGTACACTATGTGTTCTGACTCCTTTCAGAGCCATCCAAATATTATTGTTTTTTATGTGTTATTATAGCTTAGGTATTATTTTATGAGTTTTACGTTTGCATTATATTTTGAAGTAAACCGGAAGTTGAGCCTTGTACTTCCTGTTATGAGATGAAACTCGAGTCTCCTCAAAATGACTGTTGCTCTGTGTCCTGAGTAAAGCACAGCCTGTAAGTTGTTATAAATGTCATAGTTTATATGCTTAGGCTTAGAATTAAATACTGTGTGTTGCTTTGTTAGAAGTTTGTTAGGAAGTCGCGAAGTATGTAAGTTCGTTATTAGCATTTAAGCTAGCATTGGCATGTTAGCATTTCAATCAGGGCTACAACGTACAGTATGTGAAACAATGTGGTGTGGCTTTTCTGTCTGTTAGAGTTTTACTCCATCCAGTGAAAGAATAAAGATTCACTTAAAGCATAAACCAGTGTCTTCATTTGGAGGATCGGGGTGGTAGTGAGGGCAGGATAATAGGGTATTTGCATTTCGCAATACATTAAAGTTAAAGCAAATACCTCAGAACTTGTAGTAGGTAGCGTAAGTAAATGTAACTACTTATTAACTTTTCACCAGTGATTTAAAGTATGCAAATATGCTGCTAGTTAGACAACGTGACAAAGAAGTATCAGTTATATGCGCCCGCTCAAAGTAAACCCTGGTCTAATTTTTAAAGTTAGAAACCAGAAGTTCAGTTAACTGTGGGGTAAAGGAAATGAAACTTCCTGTTATCAAACTGAGTAAAAAATCATTTTTCATTAACTCCTGCTCACTCATCGTGTAACCACAGGTGAGGTTAAAGGTGTCCACAACAAGTCAAGACACCACTTATTCAGTAAAAATAAAATCTAAAACTATTTACTGTGTGAATATCTCCCAAATTGGATTACACTGTGTGGAGAGCTTCTGGACATGGTGGGTCAGCGTGGTCTCAAGATCCTGCTGGTCTGGGCTTGGATCATAGATTTGGCCGTCTGTAAGTAACCAGCTTCAAAACCGACTTAACACACATTTTTATAAAATGGACTGTGAAGACAAAAAAGTGTTTTGTGAGGTCACGTCTGCAGTCATTAAGTGTTCAAGATGTGAAAAGACATTTTAAATTGTATAACACTGTAAAAGAGGACATTTCTAATTCTATATTTTATTTGATTTTTCTTGTGTAATTCTTTATTTGAGGAAAACGAAATCATTTTCATGCTTTTGTCAATCTCTGGTTTTAAGTATTGAGAAAATATATAATGTTCATATTATTTTTGATACTGACTCATCAACAATAAAGTCTAAAAACCTGAGTCAAATCATCTTCAAATATAAACCACTTTACATCTGTCATTTAAATTCTATTATTTATAGTTTTTAGGTTCCAATGTGGCCTATTTAACAAATTCCATTTCTATGAATTAATATAGCAAAGGTGTGTTATGATTATTCTGTTTTGACAGGAACATACCAAAGATAAAAATAGTTTAATCTTTAGCGAATAGTTGGTAAACAAGTAATTCTTTATTTGAGGAAAAGGAAGTCATTTTCATGCTTTTGTCAATTTGTGGTTTTAAGTACTGAGAAAATATTCACATTATTTTTGATGATGACTCATCAACAATAAAGTCTAAAAACCTATGAGTCAGAAACCATCTTCAAATATAAACCACTTTACATCTGTCATTTAAATTCAATAATTTATCACTTATTCTTGAGAGTCGGGACAAAACCTAATACATAGGAAATTTATATTAAAAACCAAGAAATTCATCATGATTGACATGTGTACAAAGTTAAATCTAAAGGAACTGTGTATACCTATGTTACTTTTTAGCACAAGTTTCTATCTTTTTTGGCAAAACCTTGTTTAAATGTTTGGTCTGTGGACAGAAGGTCCATGTTACTGTATTTGTCCTCAGCAAGAGGTCACAACATTCATCAGCCCAAAAACACTTTTAAAAAAATCTAAAATTGTGAATACACATATATCAAATTAAAAAGAAAGGCTAGAAATACATAAAACAATGCATGAAGTGAATATCAAAGAATATTTTCAATAAAAATCTGCCTATCGAACTTGTGTCCTCAGTTTCGACTCCGTCAGATATTTTCATAAATCTCATTAAATCAGCCAATAGCATTGTCACCTATATCCCTGAGGACCCTTTCTCGTCTCCCTGGCTGTGCTGAATGCAACATTACCACATATACTTTGGTAGGTTTGAAACTTTTTGATATTTTAGACAAACAATGTCAATATTCCTGTGGTCACAGCTGGACCAGGTTGTAAGTTTTTTCAATAATAGTGGATTGAATGTAAACATTTTAGTGAGGTTATTGAGACAGCTAGCAACTGAGGAAAAAACAACCAGCTGCAGTTTACAATACATGTTTTGGAGGGAAAATTCTTGCCCTTATGTCAACTCAGTCAGGTTCCATGTCTGACGGAGTTGAAAAATCCACCTATAATCTCTTAATGTGCTAATATAATATTATCTGTGAACTTAGTAAAGGATAAAAATGTTATTTCAGGGTTGTTTTTTAACATAGATGTACATATATAGCATGAATGACATTATTTAACCTTACTGTATAACTGACATTTATAACTTGTAGACTTGCATGGGCTGGCTTATTATTGTGTCACTTTCCTATTTATAAAACAATTTATTAAACAAAAAAGCCAGTGTGTGGATTTGCACAGCATCTGGTTGTGAAACTGAATATTACATTGAATTTTAGCAGTTACTTCTTCATCTATTGTCACCTCCATCTGTTTAAAAACACGTTTGTTCATTAATCAGTAATGCACACATTATTTGTCAACACCATCAGGTCTTCATCACCTCCGTCAGATGTATGTTTTGTTAATTTTTGACAGAAAATATTTATTCACTATTCAGTTTATGTTTATGAAATAAAGCACACTCTGATCTACATCCTCTTATGTCTTGATTATTTAAGGAAACCCTATTACAGCATAGTTCAGAACTTGTTGGACTGTAAGAATTAAAACTAGACTTCATAGTGTGTCTGACGGAGTTAACACAAATCAAGTTCAAAAGGGAAAGATGTTTATTTGTCAAAAAATTTATTTTATTTAGAACCTGTTCCTTTACATGGTTATATAGCTAAGATGTAATACAGCAAGGTGTGTTTTGGTTATTCTGTTTTGACAGGAACATAACAAAATAAAAACAGTTTAATATTTATTTTAATTATCGTTATTTATTTTTATACTTCTGTGCATTTTTTCCTGACAGCCTAGAACTGCAAAACACTGAAAACATGTCTCAAATCTTAAATTACTGCCTGTTGGTTGTAACTGGTATAGTTGATAATGATTTATAATTTCGTTCATGAATAATTTTTGTGAATGGTGATTTATGGGAGGAAGCACTGAATCATGAATATCTCAGAACCTGTAAAAGGTGAAGATGTGAAACTTGCTTTGCATGATTCAAAGATGACAGTCCAAACCACAAACACCATTTATGAAGAAATAAAAATATGTCATGTGAATAAATTTCTGCATAGATGCAGCTACAGACGTGCTTGCACCTCTGAAATGTTCCAGATAGTCACTGTAATCAGTTTTGTGATATCTATATGAATTATTAATTATTTTTGCTTTATGGATGTTAATGGGAGGATTCATTAAATCATGAAATCAGCTTAACATAGTAATTTAAAATAAAAATATTTAGCTTAATATGAATGAAAAAAAAGATCAGAAAATATTTTTTGAGCCAAAAGGACCAGTATACATGGGATGTGTGGTCTAAGTCACAAACGTTTATCTAACACCTTATAGGAAAAGCATGTTCTCAACCATTGAAAACGTTCTTGTTCTTATATTTTCTGTATGTTCAGGGTATTTTACAGACATAAAATTGACTAACACACATATGTTTTCTTCCTGTGCTTTCTGACCTAAGAAATGGAATTGCACTTTTAGCACCCACATCTTTACAGGGTGAATATCACGTTTGATTTATTACTTTCAGTACTTGTTTTCTTCTTAAACCTCTTGCAAAGATCTCATCCACGACTTCAGTCACCACCCAAATCAGACAAACACCATAGATTAGACTTTTCTTCTTTAACTATTTACTATGTAGGATCGTGGTAAGACTGTTTTTGATAGAAGTCAGTGATATAAGTGGTTTGACTTCATATGAAAATGGCCTCCTTGTTTCAGCCGAGAACGATGTGGCCCTCCAAAGAAGTTATATAGAATAGGATTTATAGATCAGATGTTGACTGTTGTCGTATGTTCAGATGCACAACAAGACAAAAAAGTTGCAATTATTTACGTTTTCTTCTTTGTATTTCCAGGTCAAACCAATGGTGAGTTTAAAATGACCTAATGTAATACCTAACATTAAATTGTTATTTTAATGAATGAATGTTTAAAATTCTAATTAAGATACCAGCTTTGCCATACCCTGTGCCACACCAGCCTCCTCTGTGCTTCAGCCTCTTACTACTTCCTACTCTTCACACTCCCTCAGCACCAAAGCCTAGTCCCCCTAGGTGAGTTTCATTCATGTTCAAGGCCGATGCAGAAAGTAATCAGACAATCAAAGGACACATGAAGTCGATCTTTACTCCTGGCTATTTTTCCTATTGTTTCCTTATTGGCTTGCTTTATGTTGAGCAAATGCAAACTTTTTTATTGGTTAGTCAATAAGATGTTAAGTTGGGTTTGCTACTCCTACAAAGTTATGCCAGTACTGTTCCACTGTTGTCATACTCCTGTTAAGGTTGGTCTCTATAAGGCAACTTTGCTATTGGTGACACAGTTTTGGGCAAAGAGACAGAGAATTGTTGAAAAAAAAACAGGATTTAGAGCTTTTGTTTTCTGCCATGTTTTCTTCTTTAAAAAAATGTGTAGATTACATATATGAGGGGAAGGAGAGATGGGTAGTGACACCATCTTTGTAACAAGAAATTGGATTTATGTGAACATCTTCATGTAGCACCTTTTAGAGTTATAGAAACAAGCATTGTGATATTGTTTGTTCTGATCTTTTTCCCTGCAATGTATCTCAATCAGCCTCCTCACCCACACGTATGACCACAAATTCAACCAGCATCTCTGTAACCTCTTCACCTACAGTCACCAAGGCAGCAACTGCTGCCAACCATTCAGACCCCTCAGCTACTGCCCCCACACCTCCACTCACCTTATCAACCCTCAAACCCTCAAATCAGACGCTCAGTTCAGCCTCTGTGTCTGGTAATGTATTCCGCCTGGGTTTACAGTTTTATTAGCCAAAGTACATTTAGCATGATTAAATCCTGAAATGGTTGTTACAGTAAGTATCATATCAGCTAAGACTGTTGGCAGTGAAGTATTTCAGTGTGAACTTGACATCCAGCATGCTCTCCATCCTGCAGCCACTACTCTTCCTCCAAGCATCTCAAATCAGTCCTCACTCACAACCACTTCAGTCACCAACCAAACAGTCTCTCAGGCGACTACCACAGGTTGGAATATTCTCCTTTACTATACACATATATACAATACAGTCGTTGATATAGGACTGTGGTAAGAGTGTTATTAGTCCAGACAATGGACACTAACACTGACACTGGTCAGGTAGGGATTACAAGTAGTTCTGACAGGTAAAAGTAAAACTTTGTTAGATTCCTCCTGTTGAATAATCATATTAATGTTTTGTTTTGCTCTTTTCTAATCTCTTCTTCTGTGGTAATGCATCGTCCAGTCCCACGTCCACAGTGTGAGTATCAGATCATGTTTTCTAACATAGTGAAATTATTTTGGTATCAAGTGTCTGTTTTTCCTTCTTACTTTAAAACAAATACAGTGACAGTGTATTTTTACAGTGAGTGTCCAGAAAGTGTTTTATTCTCAACTATCACAGGAACAGATTCAACTAAAACATGAACAAAGTGTGTGAGATTAAAAAGACATCTTCACTTGGTTCATATCAACTAAGATATTTTATAAATCTGTTGATCTGGTTTTCAGGTTCTTACAATGTTACACCCATAAAGTTTGGCTTCCAGTTTGGCTTCCGGTTTGGCTTCTACTTTGGCTTCCAGTATGGCATTACAAGCTCTGCTGCTGGTAACTACACCATAACCATTAATGAAGGAGGCCGACTTGAAAGAAACTCCACAATCTCACTGTCCGATCAAACCGAATCACATGAAATCAAACACCTGAAGCCCTGTACTGAATATGAGCATCATGTGACATTTACTGTTGGACCTGACAAAATAAAGTGTACCAACAGTGATGGACATAAAACCAAGACGTCTCAAATGAGTGAGTAAAAATAATTCATACTGTTCTAATGTATCTCACATTTCTCCACATTTAAGACAGGAGTCTGTTTATAAAATACATGTTTGTGTATTTTAGATAAAACTGACATTAAAGTTAGCAGCAGCTGCAAACCTGGATATGTTTGTTACCAAAGTGACTGGAACATCGGCTCTTCACTATCAAGACCAAATAATATTCCAGCTCATCAATGTGATGAGAAAACATTCTGTGTCAAACCTGGTTCCAATGACATTTGTTCAGATTTTACTACAAGCTTCACCTGTGGGAAGTTTAGCTTCACCAAAAGCATCACTGTCGGTGTGTACAACAGATTCTACCTGTGTTTTGATTTGTATGTGCTGTAACTTATTTTCCTCCAGTCTAAACTATGTGCTCTTTTCTTTTTCCTACAGATTTCTTAGATGAAACTACAATAAATCAGCCCATTCCCACTGAACTTCCTGCAAAAATAAATCCTGAGTTACCTCCAAACTGTAAAAACCTCGCCATTGATTACACCTGTCAAGGTAAATAGAAAGACTCAAATTCCTTGTTTGTGTTCACAAACATGGTCACTAACGTTTTCATTCTGGTCGGTTTTAAGTTGAAGTTTAACCACAACTGATCAACTGCTTCTAGTTACTGAGGTAAAAAGATTAGTTGTTGAAGAAAAGTTGTCATCCTTGTGTCTCCTCAGAAAATCGAAATCCTGCTGAGCAGAAGAAACTGTCAGAGTTGGAGCCCTACACAGATTACAGCTGTACTGGTCTGATCAAGAACAACAACGTCCCAATAAAAGTCACAACTGCTATCAAGTTTAACATCGACTGTGGTCTGTTGACCTTCACTTCACCTCAGTGCAATAAAAGTTTTTATCCTCAGATACTGTGGAGTGAATTACTGTATAGTACCAGAGCTCAGTTCACTGTTACTGATGTCTGATGTTTTCCAACAGAACTCACAATAACCAACACAAAGAGCAGCACAACCAATACCTCCATTGAGCTGAGGTGGAACACAGCCAGTCAGAAGTGTAGAAATGTCCTCTCCAACCTGAAGAAGCTTTCTTATGAATGCAGCTGTAGGCCTACTGACTCCAACCAGCAGAGTAAGTTCAATTATTTAGATTAAGTTTCTAATTATTTTCTTCATTTTACAGGAAGGTGCTTTTTGAACTTTGCTGAAGCTCCTTTAACTGTTTAGTTTAGTTTACCTAAATAGTCAAACATACTGAGAAAATGGGAATCATTCCTGAACTTCTAGAGCCACATGCTAACTTTAGCCTGCTTAGTGACACAAATGACTTTGGGTGATAGAAATAAGTTACAATTTTATGAAAAAGATTCTTAAAATAGAAATGAAATATGATCCAGAAATAACTGAAACATCATAGTTTAATTTAATATGTTTCCATATCCACAAAAAGTGTGGCATTAGCTGTTCCTCAGTCTGCTGGTATATAGTCCATGGTGGATATTAAAGTGTTCGCTTGTAGGACCAGAGTCACTGATCTAAAGTAGCAGTGACACATGGATGATTTTGAGATGGTAACGTGACAAACAGATCAATCTGCTGTTGTATATTTTCTCTGATTTAAGGTTCAGTCACATAAAGTCTTTGATTTTCCTGCTGTCATTAAACACAACAAAACAGATGATGAAAATTATGTTACAGCTACAGGAAAAACACTGGGAGAAACTAACGGAGGAAGATGTAAAATTTCTGGACTGAAACCATACACAGACTATACCTGTGACATCCAACCCACCTACAACAACAAGAAAGTGAATAAACAACATGAAGTTAAACTGAAAACTGATCCTGGAAGTAAGTAACCAACAAAATATCTTATTGGTAAAGTACAGTTATTTTTTCATGGTATTTCTCAAACCTTGTCAGGAATATACAGTAATTATAGAATTGAAATTCCAATAAAAGTCATTATTCTCAGTTGAATTCTCTGTGACTGTAGCTTCAGTCAGTCCTGACCTATTTATAAATCTTACTGCTTACTTATTAGTCTGCAGTGTGGCAGCAGAGTAATTACTGACCTTTTCAGTGTTAAATTGTAATCTGTACATTAAAACATTATTAATAATAATGAATAATAATCAGATTTTCTTATACAGTCTTTAAAAAATAAATTTTAAAAATTGTTTTGCATGTGTGTATCATTTTCCATCTCACAGGTGAGTTTTTTGGAAATGAATCAGTTGAATTTGTCAGTTAGTCAGTGTAAGTCCCGACAGCCTTATTTCACTAAATATTTCTATTGTATTTCATTTAAACATCTCACCTTAAAATGAAATGCAGTCCAGCCCTCAGAGCAGGACCAGGTCAGGGCACTCTACAACCTCTACCAAATATATAACAGCTGTGGGATTAAGTTAATAACAAGTAATAGTAAAAGCCTAAAATAATCACTTTTAATAATAACTACTTTTATTCCTTTTCACTGTGTGTTTATATTTAGTTGGTTTTAAACAGTAAATGTAATTTCTTTCTTTGCTTTGCTCAATTTGTGTTTGTATCACTTCTGATGTCCAGGACAACTAATACAGCAGCTCACTAATAATGTTTCTAACTACAGAAATGGCTGCTATAGAAAACTAAAATATTACTTCAACTGTGAATATGCATAAAGTGTTGTATCTGAAGTTGAATATATTTTTCTTCACTCTCTTACAGGACCAGATCAAATCACAAAGCTGAATGTGAATGTTTCAGAGCATAATGTGATTAAAGTAACCTGTGACCGAGCCAAAAATCTGAATGGACCTGAGGAGAGATACATAATTCGTCTTCGTTATGCAGGTGGCACTGACGTTGTGGCTTTGAAAAATGTTCCAAAATGTAATACTGAATTCAAAGATCTGAGCTACCTTAGAAAATACACAGTGGAGGTTTGTATCATCTTTTTCATTCCAGTTTTATTCATTTTCCATGAATTGTGTCTTTTTTCATTTTTCCAAATGTCATAATGCCTGATACAGGGATGATTTAAATATATTTCCAGGTGACTGTTTTCAATGGAATATTTGAGAGTGGGCCCAAGACAAAAGATGTCTCTACTCTATGTGAGTGTTTCAATCAATATTACAAATTGTCTTAATTTTATTGTCAAATTATTTTTGCACATTTTATTCTGATGTACAGTACAAACTGTCACTGTCTCTATTTTACATCTTGCATCACCATTTTTCTTGTGGTAACAATTGTTTACAGATAATGACAAAGCTCTCATTGGTTGTGTGGTCTTTCTCATCATCGTCATATTTGTGGCCTCACTTGGGATCGGCCTTTACATGTACAAAAACCCTCGGTAAGGATAACTTTGAATACATCTCCTGCATTGCATATCAACCTGCCTCTTTTGTTTTACTGCTGAGGACTGTGCTGCAATGGGCTTACAGTAATCAAGGAGTATCACTTCAATCAGTGTTGTAAACAGAGATTAATGAAAAGTGTTAGTTACCTAAATATTAGATGTCTTCAAAGTAAATACCATCTGAGTCAATATTATATTATTTTTTCATACCAACATATTTATCGTCCACAGTGATGATTTGATGCTTCAGTCAACAGCAAGTGAGTAGACTTTTCCTTTTCTATCCAGTAACACCCTCTAAACACCAAACAAACACCATCATACTCAGCAGCTACAAAAGATTAATGTTATTACAGACTCTTGAGGGACTGCTGATATTCATGGCAAAGGTCATGTGGCCACAATCAGACGTCAGAACACAGTAAAACCACTGTATTCAGTATTATTGCATTGTTATTATGTTTGCTATATTAATGTTTGCTCATTAATATAAGATTTCCTAGAAATTACTCATCGTTGTGTGAAAGACAAATATTCAGAAAATTATAAAATATAAATATAAAACTAATAATTGTAGAAATGTAATAAACTATAAATCCTACAGTGACATGCTTTAGGGAAGCAAAACAGCTACAAGTCTTTATTCAGCTGTAGGTCTTTTTTTAACAGGAAGATTCATTACAGAAGTAAAATAGCTGAAAAGCAGACAGTTTCCTCCACATGTCATGTTTTCTTATTCTTCTAGTTTATGTTAATGCCCCTCCATTTCTACATCATCACAAAAAAACTAAATGAGGAAGAAAAGCTTGATGGAGCAGCCGACCAAATCATCTACTCTCTATGCTTGGACTTTAACTTGTTCAGCTTGACGCTTTGCCAGTGTCTTTAAATAATTACTCTGTGTTTTAAATGTTCAAAATGACCAACCCTGTCTACTAGAAATGACATGTCAGGGTTACGTAAGTGCTGCCTGAATTATTACTATTACTATGATTATTATTGTTGTTGTTATTATTATTAGTAGCATAAAATGAATGTCTGTGTCACTTTAAGTGATGAGAAACTGCTACTGTTCATAGTTCACCAGAAGTAGAGATTAGGATGTGGTACATGATGTGGTGTACAAATTACTGTGATATGAAGCATGTGCATGTTCATCACACACATTTTCGTGACAGCTGTTGGATTCAGTACAAAGTCATTTGTGTGAACATCCTCTCTCACCGTGACATACAGCCGCAGACATTACTGATTTTATCTGTAAGTGACCATCTAAAAATATTTGTTAATAATGAAATTTAATCTAATAAAAATACTTCAGGTCAGATTAGTGTCTCTGCTGAATGATGGAGTTCAGGTTGTTAAAGGTCAATTTGATTTACTGTTGATTTACTATTCAAAAATGTTTTAGTCTGTCACGTTGTTTATATAATGAACTGCTTTAATTTCAATTGCAATTTTGATACTTGTGCCACCTGCAGATAGTGAAAGCTAAAGACTTTAGTTTGTAGGCATGTTTTTTTCTTTTACTGTAAAGATGCTATTTCTGGATGTTTTAAGGTTTAACATTTGATATTTCTATGACATATTGATAATAAAAAATTATAAAACATGAGACTGGCCTCTGCTGGATTCTAAATACCAAAACAAAATTCAACCTGTTTTTGTGAAATATCAGATTTGATCTTTTGAAGAAAAAAAAAATCCATATTCTTTCTACACATCAATAAGCACTACTTAACATTTAACATTTTAAAGTGAAAATTAAGCCAAAGTTTTACATTTCTGCAGAAATAATGACTTGTTCAAATTCATAATCAACTAATAATCAATAAATATGAACATTATTTCAGTAACAGCTAAGTGTATAGATAAAATAAGACAAATCACCCCAGGTGTCTGAGAAGTACAGCCTTCTCTTGCCTTCTGTCAGTGGAAAATGCTGCATGTCACATAAACAACGTCACTTCACAGTGTAACAAGTGGGAGCCAGACAAAAACAGTGTGTGTTCTAGTATCAGTCTGGGTTATCATGGTGGGCTACAGAAAAAATGGAAGTTACAAGGACAAACTTACCATTGTAGTCCATCAACACGAGTCCATCAAACTATGCAAACATTAAATATCATTTGCCTGTATTTTACTTTCTGTAAGACTCCATACCAACTTCAGAGGATGTGCAGAAAAATAAACTGAGTCAGTGTAAAAGACTGGGACACTGCAGAGCATTGTCATTAAATTACATGAAGATAAAAAGCCATATAAAGAAAAACCATAATTCAATATTGCATATCACATCTGTAAGCAGAAAACAGCAGACATGCATCAATACAGAATTTGATCATTTGCTCTTAAATACAACCAATTTCTTCACAAACTTCAAAAATGTCGATGCATTACAGATGCTCTTCTCTAGGGAGGATAGGGGCAGAAGATTAACAGCAGGTGAAGTTGAGGAAAAATTACAGTAATGAAAAGATATTTAATGCAGTGGGTGAGAAAAGCAACATGAACAAACATAAGAACATGTACAAATACAAAACATAAAAAATAACATATAGTTCAGGAAGCATCAAGTAACAATGCTCAGTGGCTGGTGGACCTAAGAAAACACCACTTCCCACCACGAATTTTAAGTATGGAAGCAAACCAAGTCTAGTGTTTGCATCAAATATACTGTTAGTTAGACAATGTTACAAAGAAATGCCAGTTATATGCACATATTCTCATTACACCGGTCTAATTTTCACTCTACTGGTTCAATCTCCTAACAAACTGGGTTTAGAACATAGTCTGACAAAATGCACATTTCCTAGAGATCAACTCTCAACTGTTTAGCATCTCTTACTGTTTTGGATTTTACACCACGTTAGAAATCAGCAACTCACTTTACAGTGGCAGAGAGGAAAAGAAACTTCCTGTCATCTCAGTGAGTAAAAGGTAGATGTTGCGTTCAGTCCTGCTCACTTGGCTTGTAACCACCAGGTTAGGTTATAGATGTGGGAACTAAGTTAAGATGCTGTTCAGACAAATTTCTCTCATTCAGTAAAACTACAACATAAAACATTTTGCTGTGTGAATATCTCCCAAATTGGATTACACTGTGTGGAGAGCTTCTGGACATGGTGGGTCAGTGTGGTCTCAAGATCCTGCTGCTCTGGGCTTGGATCATCGATTTGGCCGTCTGTAAGTAACCAGCTTCAAAACCGACTTATCTATATTCTATTTGAAGAGGTTTTCCTTGTTGTGGCGTATAGTTGGTAAACTAATTATTTAATTATTTGGCCAGGAACACAAGAAAAATTATCTTTAGCATAATAATCTTTATGTATTTTTATTCTTCCAAGTGTCTTTTTTGACAGCCTAGTAGTGTAAAACACCGGAAACACTCAAATGTTAAACATATTATTGGTTGCTGGTTATTACTGGTATAGTTAGTTAATGAGTTATAATTTTGTTCATGAATATTTTTTGTGAACAGTTATTTATTTGAGGAAGAACAGAATTGTGAGTATCTCAAAACCTGTAAAGGGCATAAAGACATGAAACTTGCTATACAGCTGCATCGTTGTGAAATGCTTCACATATTCACAGACGTCAGGCACAAACCACAAATACCAATTATAAAAAAAATTCCTGCATATGCGCAGCTACAGATGTGCCTTCAATCATTTCTTAAATATTAAGTAGTTACGAATTTTGCTCTAGTATTGTGGTCAATGTAAAGATACATGGATCAATAATTTGAAATACACAAAAATCAACATATGTGTCAGGACCAAGTTTTACATATGGAAAACAAAGATAAACCATATGTGCCATGTCATGGCACAAAACACAAAACGTCTCATCTAAATTAGATAAATGCTTTTTATGAAAGATACTTATCTCTTAACTTTATTAACAATTCTGTTTACACATTACTCAACAAACCACTAACCAGTTCAAGCATTTTATGTTTCTATCTCAAGCACATCTGGTGCAACTGATGAAAGCCTTGATTATTCACATCAGGTTGAAACAGTACAGTATTGGCAAACGTGAACTCTTATGAGGGATTCTATTAAAGAGGCTGAAGAACTTTGAGAAGCCATTAAAAGTGGCTTTTGTGTTGAATTTGTTCTTGTTGATTCTTGTTCGTTTATGTTTGTGTCTCCTCAGAAAATCTAAATCCTGCTGAGCAGAAGAAACTGTCAGAGTTGGAGCCCTACACAGATTACAGCTGTACTGGTCTGATCAAGAACAACAGTGTCCCCATTAAAAACACAACTGCTATCAAGTTTAACATCGACTGTGGTCTGTTGACGTTCACTTCACCTCAGTGCAATAAAAGTTTTTATCCTCAGATACTGTGGAGTGAATTACTGTATAGTACCAGAGCTCAGTTCACTGTTACTGATGTCTGATGTTTTCCAACAGAACTCACAATAACCAACACAAAGAGCAGCACAACCAATACCTCCATTGAGCTGAGGTGGAACACAGCCAGTCAGAAGTGTAGAAATGTCCTCTCCAACCTGAAGAAGCTTTCTTATGAATGCAGCTGTAGGTCTACTGACTCCAACCAGCAGAGTAAGTTCAATTATTTAGATTAAGTTTCTAATTATTTTCTTCATTTTACAGGAAGGTGCTTTTTGAACTTTGCTGAAGCTCCTTTAACTGTTTAGTTTAGTTTACCTAAATAGTCAAACATACTGAGAAAATGGGAATCATTCCTGAACTTCTAGAGCCACATGCTAACTTTAGCCTGCTTAGTGACACAAATGACTTTGGCTGATAGAAATAAGTCACAATTTTATGAAAAAGATTCATAAAATAGAATGAAATATGATCCAAAAATAACAAACATCACAGTTTAATTTCATTTTTTCTATAGAAAGCATGAGGACAAACTAATGTCTTTACAGCTAAACCTTGTCACTCTGCAGATGATGGTTATTTATTTAAACCAATCCAAGAGTCACTGATCTACTGTAGCAGTGACACATGGATGATTTTGAGATGGTAACGTGACGAACAGATCAATCTGCTGTTGTTCATTTTCTCTGATTTAAGGTTCAGTCATATAAAGTCTTTGATTGTCATTAAACTCAAAAATCTAGGGTTAGGGTTAATCTAAAACAAGATTTTATCTTTTGAAAAAAAAATTATTTCTAAAACAACACTTGTTATGATGTGTATGGACTTTGGCTGTCTGGGGTCGAACTTCCTCCCCAGGACCTTTATTTTGGTTCACAGACTTCCTGCGTGGCTGGGGTGCTGCTAGGCAAGGCAAGTTTATTTATATAGCACAATTCATACACAGAGTAATTCAAAGCGCTTTACAGAAATAAAAGAAAGGTTAAAATACATAAGCAAGAATAAAAAATAAAAAGGCATGCCACCACTTTGTCACCATATTTGCCCCTAATGATATCGACTATCGGACCACGCTGACCCATATTTGTGGGTCCCCTAATTTCAGTTTGTCCCATCCCTGATGGACTAAAAGTACCTCAACACAGACAATCTGTGGAGACGATCCTGAGTCCCAGACTCTTACGTCTAGGATTGAGTAGACTACAGCTGGAGGTTCCAAACCCCTTATTTAAGTCTACAGCTGTTTAGACCCGTATTCTAAGGATAACACTAAAGCGCCAAGGTTCCTAACCCCTGAGTCCCTGACCCAATTAGCTTTAGATCGAAGGTTCCCAACCTAATCAACTTAGAATACTGACCGTGAGTCCGATTGTCTCCCCCAACTGGACAAAAGTAGGACAAAAAGACAGTTTTAGAAAAGAAACAATAAATAATAATAAAAAGTTAAAATTTAACATTAAAGGAAACTGAGTGCAGATAGATTGATTTGGCAGGTGATATGTTATATGCCACACTAAAAAGAAAGATTTTTAGCTTGGACTTAAACATTGCCAGAGATGAGGCTTGTCTAACATCATCAGGAAGACTATTCCAGGTTTTAGCTGCATATAACTGAAACGCTGCTTCTCCCTGTTTAGTCCTGACTCTGGGCACGAGCAGAAGGCCTGTCCCTGATGTTCTCAGAGTTCGAGATGGTTCATATGGCATCAGCATGTCAGAGATGTAAAGTGCTGTTTTATTCTATTCTCTGAGAGACAGGAAGCCAGTGCAGAGATCTGAGAACAGGAGTTATGTGGTTGTACTTCCTGGTTCTAGTCAGGACCCGAGCAGCAGCGTTCTGAATGTACTGTAGCTGCCTGCTAGATAGCTTGGGGCTCATTTGGGTAATTGTCCTTACCTGTCCCGATTGTACAGAGACTACTTTTACCAGCCCCTTTCCTTTGTTCGGATTATTGTTTGCTGTTAGTGTTTGTGTTTGCTTTGTTTAATGTCAGTGATTATCCTGATTAATAAACCTCGTCCTGCACTTGGGTCCTGCTCTCCCTGCTCTCTTCTTCGCCCACACATAATAGAATAATCCGGCCAGAAATGGACCCAGCAGACACAGTGGTCAGGGAGCACTCCTTCTCGAAGTCCCTGGCAGCGTTTCAACTCGCCCTTCAATTCGCCGATGGGTACCCAGAGGTGCTTGAGTTGTGCACTCCCCACACGACATAGCCAAGAAGCGGGCAGGTGAGCTGGCTTCCCTCTTCGCCACCTTCCGTATGCTGCTGGAGACATGCCAGACCCAGTGTTTCTTCTTTGATGAGGCTATGCAGAGGTGCCTAGCCCTGTCCTCAACTATGGCGCTCCACTCCTCCCCGTCAGCTCTCCAGGCCTCTCCACCAGTTCTCCAGGCTTCACCGCCAGTTCTCCAGGCTTCACTGCTGGTTCTCCAGACTTCCCCACTGGCTCTCCAAGCTTCTGTCTGACATCCTGATCTGCAGTGTGTGGGCCCCACACAGCTCTCTGTCAACTCTGCGATTGTCGGGCTCATCACTGACGACGATGACGCTGAGGACTGATGCAGGACTTCGTGGACTGGTGTCAGCAGAACCACCACCTCATCGACGGGGGGAAGACCAAGGAAATGGAGGTGGACTTCTGCAGACGTTGGTCTACTCTTCCCTCGTTAGTGAACATCCAGGGAATGGACATTGAGAGAGTGGAATCTTATAAGTACCTGGGTGTTCACCTGAACAACAAACTGGACTGGACTCATAACACAGAAGCACTGTACAGGAAGGGCCAGAGCCAGCTCTACCTCTTGAGGAGACTGCGATCTTTTGGGGTGAGGACCTTCTATGACTCTCTGGTGGCATCAGCCATCCTGTACAGTGTGGTCTATTTGAGCAGCAGCATCATGGAGAGGGTGAGGGAGAGGAAGAAGCTATACAATGTCATCAGGAAGTCCAGCTCTGTCCTGGGCATCCTCTGGACTCAGTGAGGGAGGTGGGAGACAGAAGGGTCCTGGCTAAACTAACATCTATGCTGGACCATGAGTCTCACCCCCTGCAGGACGGCCTGTCTGCCCTGGAAAGCAGCTTCAGTGACAGACTGATCCACACTCGCTGTGTGAAGGAGAGATTCTGCAGGTCTTTCCTTCCTGCTGCTGTCAGACTCTACAATGGTCATTACTAACACTGTACATTTGTCATCCATCTGCTGTAATCATGTACAGCAGTGTAGTATAAGGTAAATCACATCAGTGCAATATACTGTAGTCACTTTACCTGGTATTTATTTATTTATCCATCAATGTCCATATACTGTACATACCCATAGCCACTTAGTATTTTTAATTTCTTATTTATCTTACATCTTTGCTACTTCTGGCACTCTGCTGTGTACAAATAAAGGTTCCTTATCTTATCTTATCTTATCTTATCTATCTTATTTTCTCTGGCAGAGACGCAAGTCATCTGGCAGGAGCTCAAGGCTCAGTCCCTGGTGGTCCTGGCTCCTTGGGACCTTGCCCCTGTCCCAACCAGCTGCACACCAGCAACACGATGATGGCGGCAGCGTGGGAGGGGGTCAACTCCACCTCCAGCCAGTGTGCCAGAGTCTCTAACCTGCCTGCCAGAGCCAGCTCCTCAGCCTAAGCTCTCACTCCCTCAGCCTAAGCTCCAATCCACTCAGCCTGAGCTCGCTGGAACCCAGAGCTGCCTTCTCGTAGCCAGATTCTCCAGAGCCACAACCAGAGTCTCCAGAGCCTCAACCAGAGTTTCCAGTCTAACAACCAGAGCTCCCAGCTAGCTTGTTGCCTAAACCATTGGCTAGCCCCTCAATAGACTGTCCTGCAGCATGAGGCAGTTTCCAGAACCTCTGTGTGTCGTCTATGTCGCCCCCGCTGAGGTCATTTTCCAGAATCCTGAACCCCAGTGCACCAACGCAGACATCCCTGCTGAGGCTTCTCTCTAGGGTTCTGGTCCTCGGTGTGCCGATTGCAGCATCCCCGCTGAGGCTTCTCTCCAGCACCATACCAGCGCTAATGTTCCCCTCCAGCTGTCTAAGTCCACAGCTAGCCCTTCTCCAGAGTTTCCAGCTAGCCCTTCTCCAGATCTCAGTGCGGTGCAGCAGCCAGAGCTCAGCGTGGTGCAGAAGCCAGGGCCCAGCACGGTGCAACAGCCAGGGCTCAGCACAGTACTGCAGCTAGAGCCCAGCGCTGTCCAAACTGAACTCTGCTCTCTCCGGGCCATCCTCTTTAGCTGGCCTGACTGTGCCTCCAGCCCTCCTCCCTGGGCCTCTGGCTTTCATGCCTGTCTTCTGCCTCCCTGCCCGAGGTTCCCTGCCAGCTGCCTGAATCCACGGCTGGTCCACCTCCCCTGAGTCTTTGGCAAGCCCTTTGTCTCAGTCTCTGGCCAGCCTTTTACCTCAGTCTCCGGCCAGCCATTCACCTGAGTTTCCAGCAAGCTCCCCATCTCAGTCTCCAGCCAGCCTCTCACCTGAGTTTCCGGCAAGCCCTTCGCCTCAGTCTCCAGCTGATTTCATGCCTCAGACTGCAGGTCATCCAAGGGGCCTCCCTTCCAAGCAGCCCAGGACTCCAGGTCTTCCCAGGGGCCGTCCTTCTAGGCGGCCCCAGATCTCAACTCTCTTGAGGGGCCGTCCTTCTCCCAAGCAGCCCCAGATCCCAGCTCTCGTGACAGGCCATCCTCCAGATCCACCTCGGATTCCGGTTTGCCTGAGGGACTGTCCTCTTTAGCAGCCCCGAATCCCGGCTAGGCTGAGGGGCCAATCACCAGAGCAACCCCTGTCTCAACAGCCCATGAGGTTGCGCTCTTGGCCCACCCAGCCTCTGGAGACATTATGGGGACAGAACCCTGAACTTGGGGCTGTCTCCCCTGCGCCCACCCTCTGGCGCCCACCACCGCCCACCCAATATCTGCGGATGGAATTTGGCTGTCTGGGGTCAAGCTTCCTCCCCAGGACCTTTATTTTGGTTCACAAGACTTCCTGTGTGGCTGGTGTGCTGCTAGATAGCTTGGGGCTCATTTGGGTGACACTTGATGTGTCATGACAGGACAACAGAATTTGTGGAAGTTTAACATTTCCCTTTGATGTGGTGGTCTTTTGCCTGCCCTAATATCACATAATATATTGTGAGTTGTTCAGTAGTGTGTTCAGGTGATTCCATCAGTTTAAGTCAGGAAATATCATGTGACAGGGTCATACTATATGTACACTATAAGGTATTTGCATTTCTCTATATTCTAATAAAGTTCAAGAAAATACCTTAAAACTTTAGTAGGTAAGTAAATGTACTTATTAACTTTTCACCAGTGATTTAAAGTATGGCAGCAAAACAAGTCCAGTTTGCTTCAAATATGCTGCTAGTTAGACAACGTGACAAAGAAATATCAGTTATATGCGCACACTCAAAATAAACCCTGGTCTTATTTTTAAAGTTAGAAACCAGAAGTTCAGTTTACAGTGGGGTAAAGGAAATGAAACTTCCTGTTTTCAAACTGAGTAAAAAATAATTTTTCATTAACTCCTGCTCACTCATCGTGTAACTACGGGTGAGGTTAAAGGTGTCCACAACAAGTCAAGACACCACTTATTCAGTAAAACTACAACATAAAACATTTTGCTGTGTGAATCTCCCAAATTGGATTACACTGTGTGGAGAGCTTCTGGACATGGTGGGTCAGCGTGGTCTCAAGATCCTGCTGGTCTGGGCTTGGATCATAGATTTGGCCGTCTGTAAGTAACCAGCTTCAAAACCGACTTAACACACATCTTTATAAAATGGACTGTGAAGACAAAAAAGTGTTTTGTGAGGTGACGTCTACAGTCATTAAGTGTTGAAGATGTGAAAAGACAGATTTTAAATTGTATAACTCTTGAACACTGTAAAAGAGGACATTTCTAATTCTATATTCTATTTGATTTTTCTTGTGTGTAATTATTTGAGGAAAACGAAATCATTTTCATGCTTTTGTCAATCTCTGGTTTTAAGTATTGAGAAAATATATAATGTTCATATTATTTTTGATACTGACTCATCAACAATAAAGTCTAAAAACCTGAGTCAAATCATCTTCAAATAGAAACCACTTTACATCTGTCATTTAAATTCTATTATTTATAGTTTTTAGGTTCCAATGTGGCCTATTTAACAAATTCCATTTCTATGAATTAATATAGCAAAGGTGTGTTATGATTATTCTGTTTTGACAGGAACATACCAAAGATAAAAACAGTTTAATCTTTATTGTAATTATCGTTATTTATTTTTATACTTCTGTGCATTTTTTCCTGACAGCCTAGAACTGCAAAACACTGAAAACATGTCTCAAATCTTGAATTACTGGCTGTTGGTTGTAACTGGTATAGTTGATAATGATTTATAATTTTGTTCATGAATATTTTTTGTGAATGGTGATTTATGGGAGGAAGCACTGAATCATGAATATCTCAGAACCTATAAAAGGTGAAGATGTGAAACTTGCTTTGCATGATTCAAAGATGACAGTCCAAACCACAAACACCATTTATGAAGAAATAAAAATATGTCATGTGAATAAATTTCTGCATAGATGCAGCTACAGACGTGCTTGCACCTCTGAAATGTTCCAGATAGTCACTGTAATCAGTTTTGTGATATCTATATGAATTATTAATTATTGTTGCTTTATGGATGTTAATGGGAGGATTCATTAAATCATGACATCAGCTTAACATAGTAATTTAAAATAAAAATATTTAAATTAATATGAATGAAAAAAAAGATCGGAAAAGGAACAGTATACATGGGATGTGTGGTCTAAGTCACAAACGTTTATCTAGAACCTTATAGGAAAAGCATGTTCTCAAACATTGAAAACGTTCTTGTTCTTATATTTTCTGTATGTTTAGGGTATTTTACAGACATAAAATTGACTAACACACATATGTTTTCTTCCTGTGCTTTCTGACCTAAGAAATGGAATTGCACTTTTAGCACCCACATCTTTACAGGGTGAATATCACGTTTGATTTATTACTTTCAGTACTTGTTTTCTTCTTAAACCTCTTGCAAAGATCTCATCCACGACTTCAGTCACCACCCAAATCAGACAAACACCATAGATTAGACTTTTCTTCTTTAACTATTTACTATGTAGGATCGTGGTAAGACTGTTTTTGATAGAAGTCAGTGATATAAGTGGTTTGACTTCTGAAATGGCAAGTGTGGTTCTTTGCCATGTTGTCATAGCAACCAAGTTGTACAACCTCATATGAAAATGGCCTCCTTGTTTCAGCCGAGAACGATGTGGCCCTCCAAAGAAGTTATATAGAATAGGATTTATAGATCAGATGTTGACTGTTGTTGTATGTTCAGATGCACAACAAGACAAAAAAGTTGCAATTATTTACATGTTTTTTTCTTCTTTGCATTTCCAGGTCAAACCACAGGTGAGTTTAAAATGACCTAATGTAATACCTAACATTAAATTGTTATTTTAATGAATGAATGTTTAAAATTCTAATTAAGCTACCAGCTTTGCCATACCCTGTGCCACACCAGCCTCCTCTGTGCTTCAGCCTCTTACTACTTCCTACTCTTCACACTCCCTCAGCACCAAAGCCTAGTCCCCCTAGGTGAGTTTCATTCATGTTCAAGGCCGATGCAGAAAGTAATCGGACAATCAAAGGACACATGAGTTCGATCTTTACTCCTGGCTATTTTTCCTATTGTTTCCTTATTGGCTTGCTTTATGCTGAGCAAATGCAAACTAATAATAAAACTGCATCTCTGCAGTGAGGGCTATAAATCAGTTATGTTATTTATACCCATGAAGTCATATAATAATGCATTGCTTCTTTTTTGTTTGTTTGCTTGATGTTGCTTCCTGTCTGGAATGTCAGCAAAGTGTCAATTAAGAAGAAAATCAGATTCTACACGGACTGTGTGATTTTCTCCTGGCCTAACCTCTTCCCAGTCCATTTTTCCAGTTATACTGTATCTTAGATTGGTTGTAATGATACTCAAACATGGACACATATAAACACGTTTTAGGTGCAGATGCAGTTTTTTCCATCACAGGAACAAGATTATTAATCCAGTGAAAAGAATTCATTCGATTTTCTAATAGCAGCTTGTCTTTTAGAGTTCAGGTTGAAACTTCATTGACTTTAGTTCAACATTAGTTTTTATTGGTTAGTCAATAAGATGTTAAGTTGGGTTTGCTACTGCTACAAAGTTATGCCAGTACTGTTCCACTGCTGTCATACTCCTGTTAAGGTTGGTCTCAATAAGGCAACTTTGCTGTTGGTGACACAGTTTTGGCCAAAGAGACAGAACATTGTTGAAAAAATCAGGATTTAGAGCTTTTGTTTTCTGTCATGTTTTCTTTTTAAAACAAATGTGTAGAGGTACATGAAGGAGAGGAAGGAGAGATGGTTAGTGACACCATCTTTGTAACAAACTGGGTTTATGTGGACATCATCATGTAGCAGCTTTTTCTTTACAGGAACAAACATTAGGATATTGTGTTTGTCTTGATGTTTTTACCTGGATTGTAGATAATTCAGCCCACTTACCTGCACACACAAATCCACTAAACCCAGACTCTCTGTAACCTCCTCACCTACGGTCACCAACGCAGCAACAGCTGCCCCCAAACCTACACTCACCTTATTAACCCTCAAACCAGAGCCCTCAAATCAGATACTCAATTCTGCCACTAAGTCTGATAATGTATTCAGCCTGGGTTTCCAGTTATTTATTAGCCAAAGTACATTTAGCATGATTAAATCCTGAAATGGTTGTTACAGTAAGTATCATATCAGCTAAGACTGTTGGCAGTGAAGTATTTCAGTGTGAACTTGACATCCAGCATGCTCTTCATCCTGCAGCCACTACTCTTCCTCCAAGCATCTCAAATCAGTCCTCACTCACAACCACTTCAGTTACCAACCAAACAGTCTCTCAGGCGAATACCACAGGTTGGAATATTCTCCTTTACTATACACATATATACAATACAGTCGTTGATATAGGACTGTGGTAAGAGTGTTATTAGTCCAGACAATGGACACTAACACTGACACTGGTCAGGTAGGGATTACAAGTAGTTCTGACAGGTAAAAGTAAAACTTTGTTAGATTCCTCCTGTTGAATAATCATATTAATGTTTTGTTTTGCTCTTTTCTCATCTCTTCTTCTGTGGTAATGCATCGTCCAGTCCCACCTCCACAGTGTGAGTATCAGATCATGTTTTCTAACATAGTGAAATTATTTTGGTATCAAGTGTCTGTTTTTCCTTCTTACTTTAAAACAAATACAGTGACAGTGTATTTTTACAGTGAGTGTCCAGAAAGTGTTTTATTCTCAACTATCACAGGAACAGATTCAACTAAAACATGAACAAAGTGTGTGAGATTAAAAAGACGTCTTCACTTGGTTCATATCAACTAAGATATTTTATAAATCTGTTGATCTGGTTTTCAGGTTCTTACAATGTTACACCCATAAAGTTTGGCTTCCAGTTTAACATTACAAGCTCTGCTGCTGGTGACTACACCATAACCGTTAATGAAGAAGGCCAATCCACAATCTCACTTCAACTCTCCGATCAAACCGATTCACATGAAATCAAACACCTGAAGCCCTGTACTGAATATGAGCATCATGTGACATTTACTGTTGGACCTGACAAAATAAACTGTAACAACAGTGATGGACATAAAACCAAGACGTCTCAAATGAGTGAGTAAAAATAATTCATACTGTTCTAATGTATCTCACATTTCTCCACATTTAAGACAGGAGTCTGTTTATAAAATACATGTTTGTGTATTTTAGATAAAACTGACATTAAAGATAGCAGCAGCTGCAAACCTGGATATGTTTGTTACCAAAGTGACTGGAACATCGGCTCTTCACAATCAACACCAAATAATATTCCAGCTCATCAATGTGATGAGAAAACATTCTGTGTCAAACCTGGTTCCAATGACATTTGTTCAGATTTTACTACAAGCTTCACCTGTGGGAAGTTTAGCTTCACCGAAAGCATCACTGTCGGTGTGTACAACAGATTCTACCTGTGTTTTGATTTGTATGTGCTGTAACTTATTTTCCTCCAGTCTAAACTATGTGCTCTTTTCTTTTTCCTACAGATTTCTTAGATGAAACTACAATAAATCAGCCCATTCCCACTGAACTTCCTGCAAAAATAAATCCTGAGTTACCTCCAAACTGTAAAAACCTCTCCATTGATTACACCTGTCAAGGTAAATAGAAAGACTGGAAAAAGAACATGTTATTGTTCTCAACTTTCTGATAGAATGAATAAAAATATGTGGAGATTGGGATTAGCAGTTTCCACTTCTACTTGGTGTAAGAGGAAACTTAAGTTCTTTGTGCACAGATAATATTTACACATCTGTTCTTACCTCATGTAAGTTGTCACACCACTGTTACAATTATACGTACAGTTATACTTAATCCTCACACTCCTGTTCGCTAGTTTCACTCGTTTAAGAATCTTGTACATATCACTTCTAATTCCGTTTTTTCTTTCTTTTTAACTCCTGTCTTCTAGTTTTAAAGTTGAACTTTAATGTACACAGAGACCTGAGTCAACTGTTGTCAAATTCCTTGTTTGTGTGCACAAACATGGTCACTAACGTTTTCATTCTGGTCGGTTTTAAGTTGAAGTTTAACCACAACTGATCAACTGCTTCTAGTTACTGAGGTAAAAAGATTAGTTGTTGAAGAAAAGTTGTCATCCTTGTGTCTCCTCAGAAAATCTAAATCCTGCTGAGCAGAAGAAACTGTCAGAGTTGGAGCCCTACACAGATTACAGCTGTACTGGTCTGATCAAGAACAACAGTGTCCCAATAAAAGTCACAACTGCTATCAAGTTTAACATCGACTGTGGTCTGTTGACGTTCACTTCACCTCAGTGCAATAAAAGTTTTTATCCTCAGATACTGTGGAGTGAATTACTGTATAGTACCAGAGCTCAGTTCACTGTTACTGATGTCTGATGTTTTCCAACAGAACTCACAATAACCAACACAAAGAGCAGCACAACCAATACCTCCATTGAGCTGAGGTGGAACACAGCCAGTCAGAAGTGTAGAAATGTCCTCTCCAACCTGAAGAAGCTTTCTTATGAATGCAGCTGTAGGCCTACTGACTCCAACCAGCAGAGTAAGTTCAATTATTTAGATTAAGTTTAGAATTATTTTCTTCATTTTACAGGAAGGTGCTTTTTGAACTTTGCTGAAGCTCCTTTAACTGTTTAGTTTAGTTTACCTAAATAGTCAAACATACTGAGAAAATGGGAATCATTCCTGAACTTCTAGAGCCACATGCTAACTTTAGCCTGCTTAGTGACACAAATGACATTGGATGATAGAAATAAGTCACAATTTTATGAAAAAGATTCATAAAATATAAATGAAATATGATCCAGAAATAACTGAAACATCACAGTTTAATTTAATATGTTTCCATATCCACAAAAAGTGTGGCATTAGCTGTTTCTCAGTCTGCTGGTATATAGTCCATGGTGGATGTTAAAGTGTTCGCTTGTAGGACCAGAGTCACTGATCTACAGTAGCAGTGACACATGGATGATTTTGAGATGGTAACGTGACAAACAGATCAATCTGCTGTTGTATATTTTCTCTGATTTAAGGTTCAGTCACATAAAGTCTTTGATTTTCCTGCTGTCATTAAACACAACAAAACAGATGATGAAAATTATGTTACAGCTACAGGAAAAACACTGGGAGAAACTAACGGAGGAAGATGTAAAATTTCTGGACTGAAACCATACACAGACTATACCTGTGACATCCAACCCACCTACAACAACAAGAAAGTGAATAAACAACATGAAGTTAAACTGAAAACTGATCCTGGAAGTAAGTAACCAACAAAATATCTTATTGGTAAAGTACAGTTATTTTTTCATGGTATTTATCAAACCTTCACATTTTAAGGAATATGCAGTTATTTAATTAAGCCAATTACATTAATCAAGTAAAAGTTCATATTTCTGTTTCTGATCATTATGAAAATTACAATTAATGATTAATGAGCAATACCAATGTACATTATGTAAAGAAACATGTATCTCTCACACAGTCCAAACCATTATAATAATCATTACAATGTAGCTCCAACCAGTACAATAGGATCCATACATATGTGTCAGGAATATACAGTAATTATAGAATTGAAATTCCAATAAAAGTCATTATTCTCAGTTGAATTCTCTGTGACTGTAGCTTCAGTCAGTCCTGACCTATTTATAAATCTTACTGCTCACTTATTAGTCTGCAGTGTGGCAGCAGAGTAATTACTGACCTTTTCAGTGTTAAATTGTAATCCTTACATTAAAACATTTTTCAAACTGAATAATAATCATATTTTCTTATAGTCTTTAAAAAATCAATTTTAAAAATAGTTTTGCATGTGTGTATCATCTTCCATCTCACAGGTGAGTTTTTTGGAAATGAATCAGTTGAATTTGTCAGTTAGTCAGTGTAAGTCCCGACAGCCTTATTTCACTAAATATTTCTATTGTATTTCATTTAAACATCTCACCTTAAAATGAAATGCAGTCCAGCCCTCAGAGCAGGACCAGGTCAGGGCACTCTACAACCTCTACCAAATATATAACAGCTGTGGGATAAAGTTAATAACAAGTAATAGTAAAAGCCTAAAATAATCACTTTTAATAATAACTACTTTTATTCCTTTTCACTTTGTGTTTATATTTAGTTGGTTTTAAACAGTAAATGTAATTTCTTTCTTTGCTTTGCTCAATTTGTGTTTGTATCACTTCTGATGTCCAGGACAACTAATACAGCAGCTCACTAATAATGTTTTTAACTACAGAAATGGCTGCTATAGAAAACTAAAATATTACTTCAACTGTGAATATGCATAAAGTGTTGTATCTGAAGTTGAATATATTTTTCTTCACTCTCTTACAGGACCAGATCAAGTCACAAAGCTGAATGTGGGTTTTCCAGAGCATAATGTGATTAAAGTAACCTGTGACCGAGCCAAAAATCTGAATGGACCTGAGGAGAGATACATAATGCGTCTTCGTTATGCAGGTGGCACTGACGTTGTGCCTTTGCAAAATGTTCCAAAATGTAATACTGAATTCAAAGATCTGAGCTACCTTACAAAATACACAGTGGAGGTTTGTATCATCTTTTTCATTCCAGTTTTATTCATTTTCCATGAATTGTGTCTTTTTTCATTTTTCCAAATGCCATAATGCCTGATACAGGGATGTTTTAAATATATTTCCAGGTGACTGTTTTCAATGGAATATTTGAGAGTGAGCCCATGAGAAAAGATGTCTCTATTCTATGTGAGTGTTTCAATCAATATTACAAATTGTCTTAATTTTATTGTCAAATTATTTTTGCATATTTTATTCTAAAGTACAGTACAAACCGTCACTTTCTCTATTTTGCATCTTGCATCATCATTTTTCTTGTGGTAACAATTGTTTACAGATAATGACAAAGTTGTCATTGGTTTTTTGGTCTTTCTCATCATCATCACATTTGTGGCCTCACTTGGGATCGTCCTTTACCTGTACAAAAACCCTCGGTAAGGATAACTTTGAACACATCTCCTGCATTGCATATCAACCTGCCTCTTTTGTTTTACTGCTGA
Source organism: Mastacembelus armatus (assembly GCF_900324485.2). Classification (NCBI taxonomy): domain Eukaryota; kingdom Metazoa; phylum Chordata; class Actinopteri; order Synbranchiformes; family Mastacembelidae; genus Mastacembelus; species Mastacembelus armatus. The sequence goes on from NC_046636.1 coordinate 7,324,233, forward strand.
GGACTGTGCTGCAATGGGCTTACAGTAATCAAGGAGTATCACTTCAATCAGTGTTGTAAACAGAGATTAATGAAAAGTGTTAGTTACCTAAATATTAGATGTCTTCAAAGTAAATACCATCTGAGTCAATATTATATTATTTTTTCATACCAACATATTTATCGTCCACAGTGATGATTTGATGCTTCAGTCAACAGCAAGTGAGTAGACTTTTCCTTTTCTATCCAGTAACACCCTCTAAACACCAAACAAACACCATCATACTCAGCAGCTACAAAAGATTGTTATTACAGACTCTTGAGGGACTGCTGATATTCATGGCAAAGGTCATGTGGCCACAATCAGACGTCAGAACACAGTAAAACCACTGATACACTTAGTTTAAGGACGTGTTTGTGTGTCCTCATGGCTGCCTTGCCTAGCCAGCAGTCCTTAGCATTAAGTATATTGGTAGTTTAATTGGCAGTGTTAAGTATTATTGCATTATGTTTGCTATAGGTTCAATCATTAATATAAGATTTCCTAGAAATTACTCATCGTTGTATGAAAGACGAATATTCAGAAAATTATAAAATATAAATATAAAACTAATAATTGTAGAAATGTAATAAACTATAAATCCTACAGTGACATGCTTTAGGGAAGCAAAACAGCTACAAGTCTTTATTCAGCTGTAGGTCTTTTTTTAACAGGAAGATTCATTACAGAAGTAAAATAACTGAAAAGCAGACAGTTTCCTCCACATGTCATGTTTTCTTATTCTTCTAGTTTATGTTAATGCTCGTCCATTTCTACGTCATCACGAAGAAACTAAATGAGGAAGAAAAGCTTGATGGAGCAGCCGACCAAATCATCTACTCTCTATGCTTGGACTTTAACTTGTTCAGCTTGACGCTTTGCCAGTGTCTTTAAATAATTACTCTGTGTTTTAAATGTTCAAAATGACCAACCCTGTCTACTAGAAATGACATGTCAGGGTTACGTAAGTGCTGCCTGAATTATTATTACTATTATTATTATTATTGTTGTTGTTATTATTAGTAGTAGTGATGATGTGGTGTACAAATTACTGTGATATGAAGCATGTGCATGTTCATCACACACATTTTCGTGACAGGTGTTGGATTCAGTACAAAGTCATTTGTGTGAACATCCTCTCTCACCGTGACATACAGCCGCAGACATTACTGATTTTATCTGTAAGTGACCATCTAAAAATATTTGTTAATAATGAAATTTAATCTAATAAAAATACTTCAGGTCAGATTAGTGTCACTGCTGAATGATGGAGTTCAGGTTGTTAAAGATCAATTTGATTTACTGATGATGATTTACTATTCAAAAATGTTTTAGTCTGTCACGTTGTTTATATAATGAACTGCTTTAATTTCAATTGCAATTTTGATACTTGTGCCACCTGCAGGTAGTGAAAGCTAAAGACTTTAGTTTGTAGGCATGTTTTTTTCTTTTACTGTAAAGATGCTATTTCTGGATGTTTTAAGGTTTAACATTTGATATTTCTATGACATATTGATGATAATAAAAATGTATAAAACATGAGACTGGCCTCTACTGGATTCTAAATACAAAAACAAAATTCAACCTGTTTTTGTGAAATATCAGATTTGATCTTTTGAAGAAAAAAAAAATCCATATTCTTTCTACACATCAATAAGCACTACTTAACATTTAACATTTTAAAGTGAAAATTAAGCCAAAGTTTTACATTTCTGCAGAAATAATGACTTGTTCAAATTCATAATCAACTAATAATCAATAAATATGAACATTATTTCAGTAACAGCTAAGTGTATAGATAAAATAAGACAAATCACCCCAGGTGTCTGAGAAGTACAGCCTTCTCTTGCCTTCTGTCAGTGGAAAATGCTGCATGTCACATAAACAACGTCACTTCACAGTGTAACAAGTGGGAGCCAGACAAAAACAGTGTGTGTTCTAGTATCAGTCTGGGTTATCATGGTGGGCTACAGAAAAAATGGAAGTTACAAGGACAAACTTACCATTGTAGTCCATCAACACGAGTCCATCAAACTATGCAAACATTAAATATCATTTGCCTGTATTTTACTTTCTGTAAGACTCCATACCAACTTCAGAGGATGTGCAGAAAAATAAACTGAGTCAGTGTAAAAGACTGGGACACTGCAGAGCATTGTCATTAGATTACATGAAGATAAAAACACCATAATTCAATATTGCATATCACATCTGTAAGCAGAAAACAGCAGACATGCATCAATACAGAATTTGATCATTTGCTCTTAAATACAACCAATTTCTTCACAAACTTCAAAAATGTTGATGCATTACAGATGCTCTTCTCTAGGGAGGATAGGGGCAGAAGATTAACAGCAGGTGAAGTTGAGGAAAAATTACAGTAATGAAAAGATATTTAATGCAGTGGGTGAGAAAAGCAACATGAACAAACATAAGAACATGTACAAATACAAAACATAAAAAAGCAACATATAGTTCAGGAAGCATCAAGTAACAATGCTCAGTGGCTGGTGGACCTAAGAAAACACCACTTCCCACCACGAATTTTAAGTATGGAAGCAAACCAAGTCTAGTGTTTGCATCAAATATACTGTTAGTTAGACAATGTTACAAAGAAATGCCAGTTATATGCACATATTCTCATTACACCGGTCTAATTTTCACTCTACTGGTTCAATCTCCTAACAAACTGGGTTTAGAACATAGTCTGACAAAATGCACATTTCCTAGAGATCAACTCTCAACTGTTTAGCATCTCTTACTGTTTTGGATTTTACACCACGTTAGAAATCAGCAAATCACTTTACAGTGGCAGAGAGGAAAAGAAACTTCCTGTCATCTCAGTGAGTAAAAGGTAGATGTTGCGTTCAGTCCTGCTCACTTGGCTTGTAACCACCAGGTTAGGTTATAGATGTGGGAACTAAGTTAAGATGCTGTTCAGACAAATTTCTCTCATTCAGTAAAACTACAACATAAAACATTTTGCTGTGTGAATATCTCCCAAATTGGATTACACTGTGTGGAGAGCTTCTGGACATGGTGGGTCAGTGTGGTCTCAAGATCCTGCTGCTCTGGGCTTGGATCATCGATTTGGCCGTCTGTAAGTAACCAGCTTCAAAACCGACTTATCTATATTCTATTTGAAGAGGTTTTCCTTGTTGTGGCGTATAGTTGGTAAACTAATTATTTAATTATTTGGCCAGGAACACAAGAAAAATTATCTTTAGCATAATAATCTTTATGTATTTTTATTCTTCCAAGTGTCTTTTTTGACAGCCTAGTAGTGTAAAACACCGGAAACACTCAAATGTTAAACATATTATTGGTTGCTGGTTATTACTGGTATAGTTAGTTAATGAGTTATAATTTTGTTCATGAATATTTTTTGTGAACAGTTATTTATTTGAGGAAGAACAGAATTGTGAGTATCTCAAAACCTGTAAAGGGCATAAAGACATGAAACTTGCTATACAGCTGCATCGTTGTGAAATGCTTCACATATTCACAGACGTCAGGCACAAACCACAAATACCAATTATAAAAAAAATTCCTGCATATGCGCAGCTACAGATGTGCCTTCAATCATTTCTTGAACATTAAGTAGTTACGAATTTTGCTCTAGTATTGTGGTCAATGTAAAGATACATGGATCAATAATTTGAAATACACAAAAATCAACATATGTGTCAGGACCAAGTTTTACGTATGGAAAACAAAGATAAACCATATGTGCCATGTCATGGCACAAAACACAAAACGTCTCATCTAAATTAGATATGGAAATATAGAAATGTATTTTAAGAATCGACTAACACTAATGTTTTTGTTGTTGTGCTTTTGGACATTCAAAATGGGCTGTACCTCTAGCACCCACATCTTCACAGGGTGAGTGTCACATTTAACTTGTATTCTTCTTAAATCTCCTGCAAACACCTCATCCACAGCCACTTCAGTCACCACCCAAATCACAAAAATATCACAGGCTGGAATACTCTCCTTTACTATATATATTTATATATATATACATCTGCACTCAAAATTGAATCAACCCTTATTGAAAATTAGGTATATTGGCAAAAGTTACAAAGGCAGAATATCACTTGAGGGTTTTTCATTTGCTTTAATGTTGAAGTTGTGAAAAATGCTTTTTATGAAAGACACTTATCTCTTAACTTTATTAACAATTCTGTTTACACATTACTCAACAAACCACTAACCAGTTCAAGCATTTTATGTTTCTATCTCAAGCACATCTGGTGCAACTGATGAAAGCTTTGATTATTCACATCAGGTTGAAACAGTACAGTATTGGCAAACGTGAACTCTTATGAGGGATTCTATTAAAAAGGCTGAAGAACTTTGAGAAGCCATTAAAAGTGGCTGCTACTTGTTCGTTCATGTTTGTGTCTCCTCAGAAAATCTAAATCCTGCTGAGCAGAAGAAACTGTCAGAGTTGGAGCCCTACACAGATTACAGCTGTACTGGTCTGATCAAGAACAACAGTGTCCCCATTAAAAACACAACTGCTATCAAGTTTAACATCGACTGTGGTCTGTTGACGTTCACTTCACCTCAGTGCAATAAAAGTTTTTATCCTCAGATACTGTGGAGTGAATTACTGTATAGTACCAGAGCTCAGTTCACTGTTACTGATGTCTGATGTTTTCCAACAGAACTCACAATAACCAACACAAAGAGCAGCACAACCGATACCTCCATTGAGCTGAGGTGGAACACAGCCAGTCAGAAGTGTAGAAATGTCCTCTCCAACCTGAAGAAGCTTTCTTATGAATGCAGCTGTAGGCCTACTGACTCCAACCAGCAGAGTAAGTTCAATTATTTAGATTAAGTTTCTAATTATTTTCTTCATTTTACAGGAAGGTGCTTTTTGAACTTTGCTGAAGCTCCTTTAACTGTTTAGTTTAGTTTACCTAAATAGTCAAACATACTGAGAAAATGGGAATCATTCCTGAACTTCTAGAGCCACATGCTAACTTTAGCCTGCTTAGTGACACAAATGACTTTGGATGATAGAAATAAGTCACAATTTTATGAAAATGATTCATAATAGAAATGAAATATGATCCAGAAATAACTGAAACATCACAGTTTAATTTCATATGTTTCCATATCCACAAAAAGTGTGGCATTAGCTGTTTCTCAGTCTGCTGGTATATAGTCCATGGTGGATGTTAAAGTGTTCGCTTGTAGGACCAGAGTCACTGATCTACAGTAGCAGTGACACATGGATGATTTTGAGATGGTAACGTGACAAACAGATCAATCTGCTGTTGTTCATTTTCTCTGATTTAAGGTTCAGTCACATAAAGTCTTTGATTTTCCTGCTGTCATTAAACACAACAAAACAGATGATGAAAATTATGTTACAGCTACAGGAAAAACACTGGGAGAAACTGATGGACGAAGATGTAAAATTTCTGGACTGAAACCATACACAGACTATACCTGTGACATCCAACCCACCTACAACAACAAGCCAGTGACTGAACGACATGAAGTTAAACTGAAAACTGATCCTGGAAGTAAGTAACCAACAAAATATCTTATTGGTAAAGTACAGTTATTTTTTCAAACCTTCACATTTTGTTAATTAAATTTGTTTGTAAAATGCTAAATCACAATAAAAATCATCTCAGGGAACTGTCCATAGATACCCAACAAACTGCTGAATACAGTATGCAGTTGGAAAATTCAGTATCTTTCTAAAACAGAGAAGCTTATTACAAATTTTTTAGTGCTGACTTGTAATCTGTTAATACTTAAAACAGTATTAAAACTGACAATATTTTCTTACAGGACCAGATCAAATCCAAAATCTGTATGTGACTGTTCCAGAGAATAATGTGATTAAAGTAACCTGCACTCCAGGTAAAAATCTGAATGGACCTAAGCTGTCATACACAGCACGTCTTCGTTATGCAGGTGGCACTGACGTGGTGGATCAGTCCAGTGACAGAGAATGTGACTTTGAATTCAATGATCTGATTTACTCTAAAAAATACACAGTGCAGGTTTGTAAAATCATAACTTTTCACCTCAAATGTACTTTTCCTGTTATTTTTTTCTCCAAATGACACAATTCCTGAGTTTTTAAAAATAGGTGACTGTTTTCAGGTGACTGTTTCTAATGGAAAATTTGAGAGCAGGCCCAAGACAATGGATGTTAATACACGGTGTAAGTGTTTTAATCAATACCACAAATTGTATTTTGTTCAGTCAAATCATTTCAGCCATTTTGATGTACAAAACACACCTTTTTTTTCCCTTATTTTGCATTTTCCATCACATAATTTTTCTCGTGGTAACAATTGTTTACAGATGATGGCATAGCTCTCAATGTTCGTGTGCTCTTTCTCATCATCATATTTTTGGGCTCACTTGGGATCTTCCTTTACATGTACAAAAAACGTCGGTAAGGATAACTTTGAACAGTTCTCCTGCATCTCATATCAACCTGCCTCTTTTCATGCATCATCCTCCATCTATTAGAAAACACCAGAACACAGTAAAACCACCGATAAACTTAGTTTAAGGACGTGTTTTTGTGTCCTCATGGCTGCCTTGCATAGCCAGCAGTCCTTAGCATTAAGTCCTCAGCAATTAACACTACACCTCCTTGAGATGCAATTCAGCATATGACCAGTGGGGGCAGAAAGTAAGGTCAGCGGCAGTTTTGGATCATCGCAAATGACAAATCATCTTCAGTGTCAGCACTCTTTCCTTTGCAGAGACGTCAACATCAATAATATTTTAACTTTAACCTCCAGTGTTATCAAAGCAAAAGTCTCACTTTGCTCTTAAGAGATTTAGTTTTGGGCCAGAAACAATTAGGGTTTAATCTGCCCCCTAGTGGATATACTCTTTATTCTACACAAAAATAAATAAATAAATAAATAAATAAAACAAAACAAAAAAACACAGTAAGCAAATATGTGAATAATGATGTCAGGACTGAGTTGTTGTCAACACATTTGTGTTGGTAAAAAGCAAATATATCGGTGGGTTAATTGGCAACATGACCTTTAATAACATTGTGGTTATATTCACTATAGTTTCAATGGATGGAAGGTGGAAACTTTGGTAATTATAGACGTGTAGTTTTTACAGTGACTTGGTTTGTTCAACTTATTGCCCATTATGCTTCATGTCATGTTTTCTTATTGTTCCAAACCTGCATGTCATCACGAAGAAACTCACTGAGGAAAAAATTTTGATGGAGCAGCCGACCAAATCATCTCCTCTCTATGCTTGGTCTGTAACTATGATTTATTTTAACATTGTAAGGGAAATCAAGTGCTGCTTGAATTATCTTTAGTGACAATACCTTTTTTGAATTTCGTTACAGTCATGGTGGGTGGGCAGGGCAGCAGACTGATATGGAAATTCCCCATTATGAGTGTAAAGTATTGACCATACTATAAAAAACAAGCCCTTTATGATTTCCCCTTTCTTTAAATTAAATTTATAAAGACAGGTGTAAAATTGGATACTTGTATAAAATGACAGTTTGTGTCACGTAAAGTGATGAGAATGTACCACTGTTCCCTGTTCAACAGAGGTGGGGTGTAGGATGTGGTACATGATGTGGTGCACAAGCCCACATGTTGCGATCTTGTCTTTCACTGTGACATACTTTCACAGCCTACATGGCGTGTGTCTGCACTCTCAGACATTGCTGCTCTGATCTGATCTGTAAGGTGCCATCTAAAAATATTTGTTGATAATGAATTTTTATCTAATAAAAATAATTCAAGTCAGATTGGTATCACTGCTGAACAATGGATTTCAAGTTGTTAAAAAATATGTAATTACTACTAACAATGTATTTTCAGTATATCACGTTTATATCATGATCATAAACTGCTTTTTTGCTATTTTGATACTTGTGCCTTCTGGAGGAAATGAATGTTTGCAGACATGTTTTTTCTTTGACTGTAAAGATGTTATTTTTTTAAAAGTTACACTGGCCTTTTCTGGATGCCAAATACTCAAAAATCTAAATTCAGCTTGTTATTGTATTATTATTATTTAAAAAAAAAAAAAATCTAAACCAACTCTTAATATTCAACCTTTTAAATGACAGAAAACACCAATGTTTCACATTTCTGGAGAACTACTCACGTTTTCAAATTTATAATCAACCAATAATCAATAAATATGAACATTATTTCAGTAAAAGCCAAATGTTTAAACTTAGTTGAGCCGGCTGTAAGTAACCAGCTTCAAAACCGACTTAACACACATCTTTATAAAATGGACTGTGAACACACCACAAGAGAAACCCCATTATTCACCATATGTGACTTGGGACTGGTCTTATGTCGGTAACCAGAAAAGATAGACCTGCAGCCTATCATTGTGCTTAATCATTGTTTCTAATTGTCTTTATTTTGTAAAGTGACCTTGAGTTTTTTGAAAGGTGCTTCAAATAAAATGGATAATTATTATTATTATTATTATTATTATGGATTTAATATTTTGTTCTTAAATACTCCCAATTTCTTGGTAGGAATTACATAGAAAAATGTTGGTGCATTACAAACCCCCTTGTTTAAAGAGGAGAGAGTTTAGCAACCATGAGCAACTTTAATCCAATCGAACAAGTCTCTGTATGTAGATGTATGTATGCAGATGGTGGACATCAGCATAACAACTGCTGTATTAAATCAGGGTTTGGATTCTCTGGAGTCTTGACACTTAATGTGTCATGACAGGACAACAGGATTTGTGCAAGTTTAACATCTCCCTTTGATGTGGTGGTCTTTTCCTGCCATAATATCATATAATATATTTTGCTATCAGTTGTTCAGTAGTGTGTTCAGGTGATCCCATCAGTTTAAGTTAGGAAATATCAAGTGACAGGGTCATACTATATGTATATACTATAAGGTATTTGCATTTCTCTATATTATAATAAAGTTCAAGAAAATACCTCAGAACTTGTAGTAGGTAAGTAAATGTACTTATTAACTTTTCACCAGTGATTTAAAGTATGGCAGCAAAACAAGTCCAGTTTGCTTCAAATATGCTGCTAGTTCGACAACGTGACAAAGAAATATCAGGTATATGCGCACACTCAAAATAAACCCTGGTCTTATTTTTAAATTTAGAAACCAGAAGTTCAGTTAACTGTGGGGTAAAGGAAATGAAACTTCCTGTTATCAAACTGAGTAAAAAATCATTTTTCATTAACTCCTGCTCACTCATCGTGTAACCACAGGTGAGGTTAAAGGTGTCCGCAACAAGTCAAGACACCACTTATTCAGTAAAACTACAACATAAAACATTTTGTTGTGTGAATATCTCCCAAATTGGATTACACTGTGTGGAGAGCTTCTGGACATGGTGGGTCAGCGTGGTCTCAAGATCCTGCTGGTCTGGGCTTGGATCATAGATTTGGCCGTCTGTAAGTAACCAGCTTCAAAACTGACTTAACACACATCTTTATTAAAAAGGACTGTGAAGACAAAAAAGTGTTTTGTGAGGTGACGTCTTCAGTCATTAAGTGTTCAAGATGTGAAAAGACAGATTTTAAATTGTATAACTCTTGAACACTGTAAAAGAGGACATTTCTAATTCTATATTTTATTTGAAGAGATTATTCTTGTGGTGAATAGTTGGTTAACAAGTAATTCTTTATTTGAGGAAAAGGAAGTCATTTTCATGCTTTTGTCAATTTGTGGTTTTAAGTGTTGAGAAAATATTCACATTATTTTTGATGATGACTCCTCAACAATAAAGTCTAAAAACCTATGAGTCAGAAACCATCTTCAAATATAAACCACTTTACATCTGTCATTTAAATTCTATTATTTATCACTTATTGAGAGTCGGGACAAAACCTAATACATAGGAAATTTATATTAAAAACCAAGAAATTCATCATGATTGACATATGTACAAAGTTAAATCTAAAGGAACTGTGTATACCTATGTTACTTTTTAGCACAAGTTTTTATCTTTTTTGGCAAAACCTTGTTTAAATGTTTAGTCTGTGGACAGAAGGTCCATGTTACTGTATTTGTCCTCAGCAAGAGGTCCCAACATTCATCAGCCCAAAAACACTTTTAAAAAAATCTAAAATTGTGAATACACATATATCAAATTAAAAAGAAAGGCTAGAAATATATAAAACAATGCATGAAGTGAATATCAAAGAATATTTTCTATAAAAATCTGCCTATTGAACTTGTGTCCTCAGTTTCGACTCCGTCAGATATTTTCATAAATCTCATTAAATCAGCCAATAGCATTGTCACCTATATCTCTGAGGACCCTTTCTCGTCTCCCTGGCTGTGCTGAATGCAACATTACCACATATACTTTGGTAGGTTTGAAACTTTTTGATATTTTAGACAAACAATGTCAATATTCCTGTGGTCACAGCTGGACCAGGTTGTAAGTTTTTTCAATAATAGTGGATTGAATGTAAACATTTTAGTGAGGTTATTGAGACAGCTAGCAACTGAGGAAAAAACAACCAGCTGCAGTTTACAATTCATGTTTTGGAGGGAAAATTCTTGCCCTTATGTCAACTCAGTCAGGTTCCATGTCTGACGGAGTTGAAAAATCCACCTATAATCTCTTAATGTGCTAATATAATATTATCTGTGAACTTAGTAAAGGATAAAAATGTTATTTCAGGGTTGTTTTTTAACATAGATGTACATATATAGCATGAATGACATTATTTAACCATACTGTATAACTGACATTTATAACTTGTAGACTTGTATGGGCAGGCTTATTATTGTGTCACTTTCCTATTTATATATGAAACAAAAATGCCAGTGTGTGGATTTGCATTGTGGATTCAGTTTATGTTTATGAAATAAAGCACACTCTGATCTACATCCTCTTATGTCTTAATTACTTAATGAATGGTTTTTTATAATATTAAAATTAAAAACAGGTGTGAAAATGAAGATATTTAAAAATCAGAGTTTTCAGAATAGTGTGAAATCAGTTTACATATTTTATTTTATTACATATCAGAGTTATGAAACCCTATTACAGCATAGTTCAGAACTTTAGATTCTTGTTGGACTGTAAGAATTAAAACTGTAGACTTCATAGTGTGTCTGACGGAGTTCACACACCAAGTTCAAAAGTGAAAGATGTTTATTTGTATATTTATTTAGAACCTGTTCCTTTACATGGTTATATAGCTAAGATGTTTCTCTACAGAAATATATAACTGTAATGAGAATAGTGTGCATTTTTAAAAAAAATATATTTTCAAAACCTGTTTTGTCCCAACTCTCAAGAATCACTTACTGTTATAGTGTTTAGGTTCCAATGTGGCCTATTTAACAAATTCCATTTCTATGAAATAATACAGCAAAGGTGTGTTATGATTATTCTGTTTTGACAGGAACATAACAAAATAAAAACAGTTTAATCTTTATTATAATTATTATTTATTTTTATACTTCTGTGCATTTTTTCCTGACAGCCTAGAACTGCAAAACACTGAAAACATGTCTCAAATCTTAAATTACTGCCTGTTGGTTGTAACTGGTATAGTTGATAAAGATTTATAATTTTGTTCATGAATATTTTTTGTGAATGGTGATTTATGGGAGGAAGCACTGAATCATGACTATCTCAGAACCTGTAAAAGGTGAAGATGTGAAACTTGCTTTGCATGATTCAAAGATGACAGTCCAAACCACAAACACCATTTATGAAGAAATAAAAATATGTCATGTGAATACATTTCTGCATAGATGCAGCTACAGACGTGCTTGCACCTCTGAAATGTTCCAGATAGTCACTGTAATCAGTTTTGTGATATCTATATGAATTATTAATTATTTTTGCTTTATGGATGTTAATGGGAGGATTAATTAAATCATGAAATCAGCTTAACATAGTAATTTAAAATAAAAATATTTAAATTAATATGAATGAAAAAAAAGATCAGAAAAAATTTTTTGAGCCAAAAGGAACAGTATACATGGGATGTGTGGTCTAAGTCACAAAGTTTATCTAGAACCTTATAGGAAAAGCATGTTCTCAACCATTGAAAATGTTCTTGTTCTTATATTTTCTGTATGTTTAGGGTATTTTACAGACATAAAATTGACTAACACACATATGTTTTCTTCCTGTGCTTTCTGACCTAAAAAATGGAATTGCACTTTTAGCACCCACATCTTTACAGGGTGAATATCACGTTTGATTTATTACTTTCAGTACTTGTTTTCTTCTTAAATCTCTTGCAAAGATCTCATCCACGACTTCAGTCACCACCCAAATCAGACAAACACCATAGATTAGACTTTTCTTCTTTAACTATTTACTATGTAGGATCGTGGTAAGACTGTTTTTGATATAAGTCAGTGATATAAGTGGTTTGACTTCTGAAATGGCGAGTGTGGTTCTTCCACATGTTGTCATAGCAACCGAGTTGTACCGCGCTGCGTCAGAGAGACAAACTCAGATGAAAATGGCCTCCTTGTTTCAACCGAGAACGATGTGGCCCTCCAAAGAAGTTATATAGAATAGGATTTATAGATCAGATGTTGACTGTTGTCGTATGTTCAGATGCACAACAAGACAAAAAAAGTTGCAATTATTTACATGTTTTTTTCTTCTTTGTATTTCCAGGTCAAATCCCAGGTGAGTTTAAAATGACCTAATGTAATACCTAACATTAAATTGTTATTTTAATGAATGAATGTTTTAAATTCTAATTAAGATACCAGCTTTGCCATACCCTGTGCCACACCAGCCTCCTCTGTGCTTCAGCCTCTTACTACTTCCTACTCTTCACACTCCCTCAGCACCAAAGCCTAGTCCCCCTAGGTGAGTTTCATTCATGTTCAAGGCCGATGCAGAAAGTAATCGGACAATCAAAGGACACATGAAGTCGATCTTTACTCCTGGCTATTTTTCCTATTGTTTCCTTATTGGCTTGCTTTATGCTGAGCAAATGCAAACTAATAATAAAACTGCATCTCTGCAGTGAGGGCTATAAATCAGTTATGTTATTTATACTCATGAAGTCATATAATAATGCATTGCTTCTTTTTTGTTTGTTTGCTTGATGTTGCTTCCTGTCTGGAATGTCAGCAAAGTGTCAATTAAGAAGAAAATCAGATTCTACACTGACTGTGTGATTTTCTCCTGGCCTAACCTCTTCCCAGTCCATTTTTCCAGTTATACTGTATCTTAGATTGGTTGTAATGATACTCAAACATGGACACATATAAACACGTTTTAGGTGCAGATGCAGTTTTTTCCATCACAGGAACAAGATTATTAATCCAGTGAAAAGAATTCATTTGATTTTCTAATAGCAGCTTGTCTTTTAGAGTTCAGGTTGAAACTTCATTGACTTTAGTTCAGCATTAGTTTTTATTGGTTAGTCAATAAGATGTTAAGTTGGGTTTGCTACTCCTACAAAGTTATGCCAGTACTGTTCCACTGTTGTCATACTCCTGTTAAGGTTGGTCTCTATAAGGCAACTTTGCTGTTGGTGACACAGTTTTGGCCAAAGAGACAGAGAATTGTTGAAAAAATCAGGATTTAGAGCTTTTGTTTTCTGTCATGTTTTCTTTTTAAAACAAATGTGTAGAGGTACATGAAGGAGAGGAAGGAGAGATGGTTAATGACACCATCTTTGTAACAAACTGGATTTATGTGAACATCATCATGTAGCATCTTTTAAAGCTGTAGGATTGTGATATTGTGTTTGTTCTGATTTTTTTTCTGAAATACAGATAATTCAGCCCATTTACCTGCACACACAAATCCACTAAACCCAGACTCTCTGTAACCTCCTCACCTACAGACACCAAGGCAGAAACTGCTGCCAAACCTTCAGATCCCAAAGTAAATGGCCACATTCCTGCACACAACTCCACCATACCAGTCTCCTCAAATCAGACACCCCCTTCAACCAGTGTGTCTGGTAAAGTATTCAGCCCGTTTTGAATATTTCAATCTTTGTCCATTTTTCTTTTTAAAACAACTGTGTAGGGGAAATAAGTGAGAGGAAGAGAAATGAGAAGCGTAACCATCTCAGGAACAAGAACAAACTGAATTTATATGGGCTTCATCATGTAGCAGCTTCTTATTTACAGGAACAAACATTAGGATATTGTGTTTGTCTTGATGTTTTTTTCCTGGATTGTAGATAATTCAAGTTTCTTACCTGCACACACAAATCCACTAAACCCAGACTCTCTGTAACCTCCTCACCTACAGTCACCAGGGCAAATGTTGCCACACCTTCAAGCCCCCCAGCTACTGCCCCCAAACCTACACTCACCTTATCAACCACCAAACCAGAGCCCTCAAATCAGACGCTCAATTCAACCACTAAGTCTGGTAATGTATTCAGCCTGGGTTTACAGTTATTTATTAGCCAAAGTACATTTAGCATGATTAAATCCTGAAATGGCTGTTACAGTAAGTATCATATCAGCTAAGACTGTTGGCAGTGAAGTACTTCAGTGTGAACTTGACATCCAGCATGCTCTCCATCCTCCAGACAACTCACAAGGGTCCTCAGGCGCCAACGTCACCACCTCAGGTTGGAATTGTGAATATCTGAACTTTTGTCTTTTGCCTTTTTAAAACAAATGTGTAGATGACATATATGAGGGGAAGGAGAAATGGGTAGTGACACCATCTTTGTAACAAGAAACTGGATTTATGTGAACATCTTTATGTAGCACCTTTTAAAGTTATAGGAACAAGCATTGTGATATTGTTTGTTCTGATCTTTTTCCCTGCAATGTATCTCAATCAGCCTCCTCACCCTCACGCACGACCAGAAATTCAACCACACTCTCTGTAACATCCTCACCTACAGTCACCAAGGCAGCACCTGCTGCCAACCATTCAGACCCCTCAGCTACTGCCCCCAAACCTCCACTCACCTTATCAACCCTCAAACCCTCAAATCAGACGCTCAATTCAACCACTAAGTCTGGTAATGTATTCAGCCTGGGTTTCCAGTTATTTATTAGCCAAAGTACATTTAGCATGATTAAATCCTGAAATGGTTGTTACAGTAAGTATCATATCAGCTAAGACTGTTGGCAGTGAAGTATTTCAGTGTGAACTTGACATCCAGCATGCTCTCCATCCTGCAGCCACTACTCTTCCTCCAAGCATCTCAAATCAGGCCTCACTCACAACCACTTCAGTCACCAACCAAACAGTCTCTCAGGCGACTACCACAGTTTGGAATATTCTCCTTTACTATACACATATATACAATACAGTCGTTGATATAGGACTGTGGTAAGAGTGTTATTAGTCCAGACAATGGACACTAACACTGACACTGGTCAGGTAGGGATTACAAGTAGTTCTGACAGGTAAAAGTAAAACTTTGTTAGATTCCTCCTGTTGAATAATCATATTAATGTTTTGTTTTGCTCTTTTCTCATCTCTTCTTCTGTGGTAATGCATCGTCCAGTCCCACCTCCACATTGTGAGTATCAGATCATGTTTTCTAACATAGTGAAATTATTTTGGTATCAAGTGTCTGTTTTTCCTTCTTACTTTAAAACAAATACAGTGACGTGTATTTTTACAGTGAGTGTCCAGAAAGTGTTTTATTCTCAACTATCACAGGAACAGATTCAACTAAAACATGAACAAATTGTGTGAGATTAAAAAGACGTCTTCACTTGGTTCATATCAACTAAGATATTTTATAAATCTGTTGATCTGGTTTTCAGGTTCTTACAATGTTACACCCATAAAGTTTGGCTTCCGGTTTGACATTACAAGCTCTGCTGCTGGTGACTACACCATAACCATTAATGAAGAGGGCCGACTTGAAAGAAACTCCACAATCTCACTTCAACTCTCCGATCAAACCGATTCACATGAAATCAAACAGTTGAAGCCCTGTACTGAATATGAGCATCATGTGACATTTACTGTTGGACCTGCCAAAATAAACTGTAACAACAATGATGGACATAAAACCAAGACGTCTCAAATGAGTGAGTAAAAATAATTCATACTGTTCTAATGTATCTCACATTTCTCCACATTTAAGACATGAGTCTGTTTATAAAATACATGTTTGTGTATTTTAGATAAAGCTGACATTAAAGTTAGCAGCAGCTGCAAACCTGGATATGTTTGTTACCAAAGTGACTGGAACATCGGCTCTTCACTATCAAGACCAAATAATATTCCAGCTCATCAATGTGATGAGAAAACATTCTGTGTCAAACCTGGTTCCAATGACATTTGTTCAGATTTTACTACAAGCTTCACCTGTGGGAAGTTTAGCTTCACCGAAAGCATCACTGTCGGTGTGTACAACAGATTCTACCTGTGTTTTGATTTGTATGTGCTGTAACTTATTTTCCTCCAGTCTAAACTATGTGCTCTTTTCTTTTTCCTACAGATTTCTTAGATGAAACTACAATAAATCAGCCCATTCCCACTGAACTTCCTGCAAAAATAAATCCTGAGTTACCTCCAAACTGTAAAAACCTCTCCATTGATTACACCTGTCAAGGTAAATAGAAAGACTGGAAAAAGAAGATGTTATTGTTCTCAACTTTCTGATAGAATGAATAAAAATATGTGGAGATTGGGATTAGCAGTTTCCACTTCTACTTGGTGTAAGAGGAAACTTAAGTTCTTTGTGCACAGATAATATTTACACATCTGTTCTTACCTCATGTAAGTTGTCACACTGTTACAATTATACGTACAGTTATACTTAATCCTCACACTCCTGTTTGCTAGTTTCACTCATTTAAGAATCTTGTACATATCACTTCTAATTCTGTTTTTTCTTTCTTTTTAACTCCTGTCTTCTAGTTTTAAAGTTGAACTTTAATGTACACAGAGACCTGAGTCAACTGTTGTCAAATTCCTTGTTTGTGTGCACAAACATGGTCACTAACGTTTTCATTCTGGTCGGTTTTAAGTTGAAGTTTAACCACAACTGATCAACTGCTTCTAGTTACTGAGGTAAAAAGATTAGTTGTTGAAGAAAAGTTGTCATCCTTGTGTCTCCTCAGAAAATCGAAATCCTGCTGAGCAGAAGAAACTGTCAGAGTTGGAGCCCTACACAGATTACAGCTGTACTGGTCTGATCAAGAACAACAACGTCCCAATAAAAGTCACAACTGCTATCAAGTTTAACATCGACTGTGGTCTGTTGACGTTCACTTCACCTCAGTGCAATAAAAGTTTTTATCCTCAGATACTGTGGAGTGAATTACTGTATAGTACCAGAGCTCAGTTCACTGTTACTGATGTCTGATGTTTTCCAACAGAACTCACAATAACCAACACAAAGAACAGCACAACCAATACCTCCATTGAGCTGAGGTGGAACACAGCCAGTCAGAAGTGTAGAAATGTCCTCTCCAACCTGAAGAAGCTTTCTTATGAATGCAGCTGTAGGTCTACTGACTCCAACCAGCAGAGTAAGTTCAATTATTTAGATTAAGTTTAGAATTATTTTCTTCATTTTACAGGAAGGTGCTTTTTGAACTTTGCTGAAGCTCCTTTAACTGTTTAGTTTAGTTTACCTAAATAGTCAAACATACTGAGAAAATGGGAATCATTCCTGAACTTCTAGAGCCACATGCTAACTTTAGCCTGCTTAGTGACACAAATGACTTTAGATGATAGAAATAAGTCACAATTTTATGAAAAAGATTCATAAAATAGAAATGAAATATGATTCAGAAATAACTGAAACATCACAGTTTAATTTCATATGTTTCCATATCCACAAAAAGTGTGGCATTAGCTGTTTCTCAGTCTGCTGGTATATAGTCCATGGTGGATGTTAAAGTGTTCGCTTGTAGGCCCAGAGTCACTGATCTACAGTAGCAGTGACACATGGATGATTTTGAGATGGTAACGTGACAAACAGATCAATCTTCTGTTGTATATTTTCTCTGATTTAAGGTTCAGTCGCATAAAGTCTTTGATTTTCCTGCTGTCATTAAACACAACAAAACAGATGATGAAAATTATGTTACAGCTACAGGAAAAACACATGGAGAAACTAATGGACGAAGATGTAAAATTTCTGGACTGAAACCATACACAGACTATACCTGTGACATCCAACCCACCTACAACAACAAGAAAGTGACTGAACGACATGAAGTTAAACTGAAAACTGATCCTGGAAGTAAGTAACCAACAAAATATCTTATTGGTAAAGTACAGTTATTTTTTCATGGTATTTATCAAACCTTCACATTTTTTGGAATATGCAGTTAAGAAATCTGATTGCCAGTGAAATTCAGTATCAACACATTTAAAGACAAGCTGATATCATGTAACATACTACAGCTCTATAATGTACATAATGTATAATGTACAGAAATATGTTGTTAAATGAAACGTACATTAGAAACGTTCACTTAATTAGTTTCATTATTAATAACGTCATTTATCAGAATTTTTATTCTTTCTTTTTAGTGAATGATGTTGAAGGCTTCCATTTATATTTCTAGAGATCAATACCAGTATATGTTATGTAAAGAAACATCTGTTATACACCGCAAACTATTACAAAAATCATTGCAATGTATCTCCAACCAGTGAATTAGGATCTATCTAACTTCCAATAAAAGTCATTATTCTCAGTTATTCCCTGTGACTGTGTAGCTTCAGGCAATTCTGGCTTATTTAGAAATTTTACTGGATCTCATTAGTCGGCACCGTAGCAGTAATTACTACTACTAATTATTCTGATGTACAGTACAAACTGTCACTTTCTCTATTTTGCATCTTGCATCACCATTTTTCTTGTGGTAACAATTGTTTACAGATAATGACAAAGCTCTCATTGGTCTTTTGGTCTTTCTCATCATCGTCATATTTGTGGCCTCACTTGAGATCGGCCTTTACCTGTACAAAAACCCTCGGTAAGGATAACTTTGAATACATCTCCTGCATTGCATATCAACCTGCCTCTTTTGTTTTACTGCTGAGGACTTTCAAAGTAAATACCACCTATCCCAGTCATTATTATATTATTTTTTCATACCAACATATTTATCGTCCACAGTGATGATTTGATGCTTCAGTCAACAGCAAGTGAGTAGACTTTTCCTTTTCTATCCAGTAACACCCTCTAAACACCAAACAAACACCATCATACTCAGCAGCTACAAAAGATTAATGTTATTACAGACTCTTGAGGGACTGCTGATATTCATGGAAAAGGTCATGTGGCCACAATCAGACGTCAGAACACAGTAAAACCACTGTATTCAGTATTATTGCATTGTTATTATGTTTGCTATATTAATGTTTGCTCATTTATATAAGATTTCCTAGAAATTACTCATCGTTGTGTGAAAGACAAATATTCAGAAAATTATAAAATATAAATATAAAACTAATAATTGTAGAAATGTAATAAACTATAAATCCTACAGTGACATGCTTTAGGGAAGCAAAACAGCTACAAGTCTTTATTCAGCTGTAGGTCTTTTTTAACAGGAAGATTCATTACAGAAGTAAAATAGCTGAAAAGCAGACAGTTTCCTCCACATGTCATGTTTTCTTATTCTTCTAGTTTATGTTAATGCCCCTCCATTTCTACGTCATCACGAAGAAACTAAATGAGGAAGAAAAGCTTGATGGAGCAGCCGACCAAATCATCTACTCTCTATGCTTGGACTTTAACTTGTTCAGCTTGAAGCTTTGCCTGTGTCTTTAAATAATTACTCTGTGTTTTAAATGTTCAAAATGACCAACCCTGTCTACTAGAAATGACATGTCAGGGTTACATAAGTGCTGCCTGAATTATTATTATTACTATGATTATTATTGTTGTTGTTATTATTATTAGTAGCATAAAATGAATGTTTGTGTCACTTTAAGTGATGAGAAACTGCTACTGTTCATAGTTCACCAGAAGTAGAGATTAGGATGTGGTACATGATGTGGTGTACAAATTAGTGTGATATGAAGCATGTGCATGTTCATCACACACATTTTCGTGACAGCTGTTGGATTCAGTACAAAGTCATTTGTGTGAACATCCTCTCTCACCGTGACATACAGCCGCAGACATTACTGATTTTATCTGTAAGTGACCATCTAAAAATATTTGTTAATAATGAAATTTAATCTAATAAAAATACTTCAGGTCAGATTAGTGTCACTGCTGAATGATGGAGTTCAGGTTGTTAAAGATCAATTTGATTTACTGATGATGATTTACTATTCAAAAATGTTTAGTCTGTCACGTTGTTTATATAATGAACTGCTTTAATTTCAATTGCAATTTTGATACTTGTGCCACCTGCAGATAGTGAAAGCTAAAGACTTTAGTTTGTAGGCATGTTTTTTTCTTTTACTGTAAAGATGCTATTTCTGGATGTTTTAAGGTTTAACATTTGATATTTCTATGACATATTGATGATAATAAAAATGTATAAAAACATGAGACTGGCCTCTGCTGGATTCTAAATACAAAAACAAAATGCAACCTGTTTTTGTGAAATATCAGATTTGATCTTTTGAAGAAAAAAAAAATCCATATTCTTTCTACATATCAATAAGCACTACTTAATGAAAATTAAGCCAAAATTTTTTACATTTCTGCAGAATTAATGACTTGTTCAAATTCATAATCAACTAATAATCAATAAATATGAACATTATTTCAGTAACAGCTAAGTGTATAGATAAAATAAGACAAATCACCCCAGGTGTCTGAGAAGTACAGCCTTCTCTTGCCTTCTATCAGTGGAAAATGCTGCATGTCACATAAACAACATCACTGCACAGTGTAACAAGTGGGAGCCAGACAAAAACAGTGTGTGTTCTAGTATCAGTCTGGGTTATCATGGTGGGCTACAGAAAAAATGGAAGTTACAAGGACTTATAGTAGGACTTACCATTGTAGTCCATCAACACGAGTCCATCAAACTATGCAAACATTAAATATCATTTGCCTATATTTTACTTTCTGTAAGACTCCATACCAACTTCAGAGGATGTGCAGATGTGTTTCTCTATTTTGCATCTTGCATCACCATTTTTCTTGTGGTAACAATTGTTTACAGATAATGACAAAGCTCTCAATGGTTGTGTGGTCTTTCTCATCATCCTGATATCTGTGGCCTCACTTGGGATCGGCCTTTACCTGTACAAAAAACTTTGGTAAGAATAACTTTGATGCAGATCTCCTTCATTGCATATTAACAGGCCTCTGCTGCAACAGGCTTACTATCACTGTTGACCAAAAAAAATCTTCAATCACTGTTGCAAAGACAAATTAATTATCAGCCATAAAAGTTTCCTCAATAATCAGCACCTTAAAATTAAAAAAAAAAAACAACAACAAAAAAAAAACATCTAGCCCAGGCAATTCCATATTATTTTTCCTCACTAGTACATTTCTTGTCCACAGTGAAGTAAATAAAGATTTGATGCTTTGGTCAACAGGAAGTGAGTAGACTTTCTCTTGTCCTAAGTTTCCTATCCTGTAACACACTTTAAACACGTAACAAACACCATCATACTCAGCAGCTACAAAAGATTAATGTTATTACAGACTCTTGAGGGACTGCTGATATTCATGGAAAAGGTCATGTGGCCACAATCAGACGTCAGAACACAGTAAAGTCACTGATAAAAGCCACCACATCAAGTCCACTACACATCATTGAGATGCAATTCAGCATATGACCAGTGGGGGCAGAAAGTAAGGTCAGCAGCAGTTTTGGATCATCGCAAATAAATCATTTACAGTAGTGTCATCACTCTTTTCTCTATTGTGATTTCATCAGTAATGTTTTAACTTTCTCCTTATCAAGGCAAAAGTTTTACTATATTCTGTTTTAGCCAAGAATGATTAGATTAGAATCATCTGCCCCCTAGTGGATATACTCTTTATTTTCCAAATAAACACAGTATGCAATTAAGTACATATGTGAAAAATGATTCCAGGGTCTCAGGTGTTGTCGACACATTTGAGTTGGAAAAAGCAAGTATATTGGTGGTATAACTGGCAGTATGAACTATTATTACTATATGTTTGCTATAGTTTAAATCGTTGATATAATAATTCTTAGAAATTATTCATTTTGGCATACCACTAAAAGTAACACTTGAAATTTTCACTTCCATGTGTTTGGACCAGGCCTTTATTCTCACAATAGTTCTACATCAAGGTATTTAAACAGAGAAGGTGAAGACTTTGGTTTGTGAACAACAAAGAATATTTTGCAGGTTCTACAGTGACTGGGTTTGTTCAGCCTTACTGCACAGTATCCTTCATGTCATGTTTTCTCATTTTTCTAGTTTATGTTATTGGCCGTCCATTTGCATGTCATCACAAAAATGCTCACTGAGAAAGAAAAGTTTGATGGAGCAGCCGACCAAATCATCTACTCTCTATGCTTGAACTTTAACTTCCCCATGTATGCAATATGTTTTATTGTAATTTTGAAAAGATTTGGCAATGATTATATTTGCAAATTATATTATTGGTATATGAAGTACAGTTACAGTAAAAAAAAAAAAGTTACATCTGTATTGAATTCAGTTATTGAAGTCAACTATATGAACAAGTATAGAATAGGATTAGAATATCCTTCGATAGAAGGTTTGTGTCAGTTAAAGTGATCCATTACTGTTCACTGTTTAACAGAGGTGGGGTGTAGGGTGTGGTACGTGATGTGGTGTACAAGCCTACATGGAAAATGCTGCATATCACATAAACCTCTACTCCATCAACATCACTGCACAGTGTAACTAATGGGAGCCAGACCAAAAAGCAGTATTTGTTCTAGTATCAGTTTGGGTTATTCATGGTGAACTATATTCTTAAAAAAAAAAGTTGTTGGAAAATGGAAAAAAAAAAAAGGATAAACTTACCATTTTGGTCCATCAACATGAATCATCCCAATTCTTGTGGTGATAAGAACTCTCAACAATCACTTTAATATTGAAATATGAAAATATCAACTGCCAATATTTTACTTTCTGAAAGACCTTTCCATACAAACTTCCAGGGTATGCAGAAAAATAAAGTTGGTGTAAAAACATTGTCGTTAAATTACAATTAAATCAAAAAGACGCCTTATCAAGAAACATTCTAATTGTTAACTTCTCTCAAATTTCTCCACTAGCTACATGACAAACTTCAAAATGTTGGTTCATTACAGATGCTCTTGTTTAGGGAGGATAGGGACAGAAAGTTAACAACCGTGGGTGAAGTCAAGGAAAAAAAGATAGTTACAGAAATGAAAAGACGTTTATTGCGGTGGGAGAGAAAAGCAACATAAAGAACAAAAATTGGGAAGATGTACAATTGCAAACAAAAATTGCAAACACTGTATTTGCAAGTCTCAAAAACAAACAAAAAACAACTAGTATCAACACATTATCAAATATTCACTTAACCATAACAAAATAACTTACATTATTCTTGCAGCTATAAGCTTTGATTTTGTATATAACACGTTAACAGTATTAAATGTTAATAAAAAAATAAAAAAAAACATGAAGATCATGGGCATACTACAGTAATTCAGCTGACCAGTTAATAGGCTGTTGTATGAGGTTAAAATTCAAAACGAAGAAATAAAGCATTATTAATTATTGTTTACTTACTATACCATCCATGTGGTATCAATGTCATTATGTAAACCAGTGGTAGTCAGTGCTGGTCATTTGTGACCCCCCCGGTGTAAACCAATTTAGTTATATAGATATATATTTATATGTATATTTATATCAGTGTTCCCTCCCTCTAAAGGGTCACTAAAACACACAGTTTTAATTTATAGGAATTTCACTATGTGCATTAAAACAAAATGCGTCCCAACTGTGCTTGTTTTTTGTTTTTTTTTAGTATGTCTTTGAACAACTTTTCATAAAAGATACCTTAATATGTATCTATTCATCTATCTATGTATAGATAGATAGATAGATAGATAGATAGATAGATAGATAGATAGATAGATAGATAGATAGATAGATAGATAGATAGATAGATAGATAGATAGATAGATAGATAGATAGATAGATAGATAGATAGATAGATAGATAGATAGATAGATAGATATGACTTTTCTCTTTGGTATCTCTACTTAAAATATAAGTATATAACATAGGTAGTCACACTGTGATTGTGGATGCTACACAAGGCAAGAATCTAAGCCCATATTTCTAAAGCATCTCAGAATAAGAAATCTCTAACTAATTGGCCCAAAATTCTCAGTGGTGCATTTTCAGTCCTACATTTAGGCCTAAGTAAGTGCATTTTATTAACATCCATAACTTCAGAAATCCCTCCTGTCTCCAGCAAAATGAGGGAGAGCTATATTGATGTTCTAACTGGTTACGCAATGTCAGGAGAAGGAAACGTGCACAGATTCTACGGGAGGAAAGAGGTTTTGCGAACACTAGACAAGCTTGTTTAAAGATGGGAATTGTTTCTGTGAGGGATCATGCACAGGATGCAATTGCTCTATCAACAAGAAGGACACCTGCTGTGTCCACTAAAGCCAAGGTCATTGTAACTGTGTGCTTCATATTAAAGGATAGATGCAGCTGTACAGCCGTGGTGATCAGGGTCTGTCACTGTCAAACTTTTGATTGGTCTTACAGCACCACAAATAATGGACATATTCACTCATTTCTCCTCCACCCCGCATGAAATGAATGAAAAACTGGAAAATCACTGTTTTCTCTGGATTTGTTGGGGTTACTGATGGTGATTTTAAAACAAATGGTCAAAGCTCTGAACACACGTCAATCAAAAATGTTATCACAGCATTAACACGACTGCACATGATCCTTGATTTAGTTGCAGTAACCCAGCCCAGATTCACACACAACAAAAGGGCGCTAACGGAGTAGAATAAAACTTTTATTTGACAATATTCAAATTACCCTGATACACATTTCTATTTTAGGAATTTTAAAAAAAAAAAAAAAAAAAAACAAGCTTGGATTTGTATTATTTTTGGGAGGGGGGGTTAAATCTAATTACTTTTTTTTTTATTACACTTTTTTATTACACTTATTACTGGGAGTAGTCCTTCTGCTTGCTGAAAATAAGAGTAGGAGGCTTCATAAATAATTCTTAAGTCCTACTCTGAGGTAGGAGTGTTTTCAGTCCTAGGGTTAATTACGACTAGGAAGACTAGTGACCACTGTGTGGAAGCTACGGAGGTCCAAATGAAGAAGGAAAGAACTTTTAGTGCGATTTCTGGGAACAGTTCTGAGATGCTTGAATAAACATGGGTACTGCTATTTTTCTGTGTTGCATACAAGACACATACACTGCAAACTTACACAGCAACATTAACAATCACAATATTTTGTCTTTCTGGTGGGTCAGATACATAATAATACAATAATGGAAAACAATGTGTTTTGACTTACTTTTTTTTTTTCATATCTTCATTATGGTTCATTGTGCTTTTACCGGCTCTAACAAATGTCCTAATATGTATTAGCAGTATACCTTGCTTAGCATGAACCAAAGAGAACATATTTCGGTGTAAGCGTAAAAGGTAAACAGCCGATGTAAAACTGCTTTACAGCTTCTATCACTCCTTCTAGGCTTTCAAAAATGACACATTCTGATTTGTTTCATAGACAATAGAGATGTGTCAAAATGGCTTATATTCAGAGTGTTGTGGAGACATTTGCCCATGTTCTCTGCCATGCATGTCCACCCTTTAAATGATCCTTCCATTCCTAATACATTCAATAGACATGAACACCCTGCCAGCCATTCAGTACCAGGGTAAAAGTGCAACACAACAACACTTCAACCATCAATAGTACTCAGTTTTACTGCCACGGAGCGAAAATCTCTTCACTCTTACCATTGATCTAAACGTTTTCATGGTCTTTGTTTGTGCCATCTGCTGACTTGACGTCTAATGATACCACTAAAAGCCTGCACGGTCAGCTTTAATAATGCTTGCATTGATTAACTGCTTTGGGGATAGAACACACAGCGTTACAATCTTATTCATAATTTTACACTTTTTTTCCAGTATATCTGCTTCAAACAGCATTGTTTTCTAGTAGCTGCTGAAGACCGGCTTTAGTTCACTATGAAAACACAGAAGATGTGTGTTTTAAAGCCATAGCAACAAACACATGAGTTAGAATGCACTGATTTTCAGTACTGTAACATTATGGACGGTAAAGGAATGGGAGGTCCATCTGGCAAACAAGTATAATCTCCATCATCTTTATTCAAGGGCAGCAAAGGTGTGGGTGTCAGTCATGTTCAAGACTGTACCATCACTTTGGAAATAAAACTCATACTACTTATCACAAGGCGCAAAACTCTGGAGCAGGTTAGTGTATAAAAGCTAATAGATGTGTACAAGTCCAGCATGAAAATCAAGGGGGAAGTCAGGAGACGTTTTGCAAGCTATAGTGTGTGTAATTCTGTGTTTAGCTGCCCTGTGTCAGGTTCTGCATGTGTTTGGCAATGCCATACACGTAGGTGATGTCCGGCCTCTTCTCTGGGTCAGGGTTGATGCACATATCTACCAAGTTCCTCAGCTAGTGAAGGGGTGGGGGGTTGGAAGGTAAAGAGAGAAATAATAGTCAATGACACTACACTGATTTTATTAGCTCCAGAAATGAACAAGCTCCTGCTAAGCCAAAACAGCAATAACAAAGCAACAGGTAACTGAGCTGAGCCAAAGACTGGGTTAGTGCTCTAACCACATATTGGTCTGCTGAATCCACTATTACTTGAGCCCACAAATGCACATTCACTCACAACCGCATACTGTACACACTGCTGCCACTCCACTGCCACCCGGAGACAGCACTTACACTTGAAGCCCAGCGTAGCGGCTGATTGGAGCAGATAGATAGACAGGCTTGCAGGCGGAGCAGCCACCACCATCATTAAAAAAAGAAGAGAATAAAAGATGGAGAGAAAAGAAAAAAAAAATAACATCTATGCGAGGTAGCTATGGTAACCGTCTACTGACATCCTGGCCGCTGTTGCGTGGTACTGGCTTGGACAAGATCTTGTCAGCCACTATATATGTGTGTGTTAATATACACTGTATAATACCTATATACACACACAGACACACAGTAGTGTGTAGATATAAAAATCTATATTATATTTATATATACATACACACACATCTAATTGTGTGCCTGTGCGTGTGAGTGAGAAAGTGAGCGGAAAGATGCAAATTCAGACAGTCTGAGAATTAGTCCCACGGAATGGAGATGGGGTAGGGGGGTAGAAGAGATGCAGATATGTAAAATATTCATGTGCTTCTTTGCATGGTGAGTGGGGTGGGGAAGTGGTGGGGTGTCAGGTGGAGGGAGGGGAGGGTGGGAGCTAGTGAAGGGAGGCGTGGGGGGAAGCATAGACGAAGATGGTGAAATGACACAACAAAGATGAGCAGCTGACAGTTTGCTACCGATCCTTCAGGAGCATTGTTTACATCCAGACAGGCGCTGCAGGCACCCCCCTCATCTCCATCTCTCCATCGCCCTGTCTCTCACTCTATCATTCCCTCTCTCTTTCGCTTTGTCTCCCTTTCTCCTGGATGGGGGTGACATGTGGAGCAACACAGAAGCTCAGCATGGTGTGTGTGTGTGTGTGTGTGTGTGTATAGAGGGAGCTCTTGTAATAAATTTACACTTGCACAATTGCTCTTGCATTTATAAAAACACACAAAGGCACCACAGAGGTTTGAAACACTTTGCAATTAGCCTTTATCAGCCTAATGAAGTTAAAACCAGTGTAACAAAAGCATCTCTCTACAGGGTTTAGAGACATTAATAAGGATATCCTCCTAAAATTAGCCAGTGTAAAGGCATGAAGATAAAGGACAAGAGGTGGAACAGTTTTTTTTGCTTTAAGGACCATACAGATATGTTTCTAGATTTTAGCAATAGTATATAATATGTATGCCTTGTGTTTTTGCTAACTACGCTATTTTTAAAAGCTATGCTCTGAAGTGTTGGCATGTATTTCCCTTCTGTTCCAGGCAACTATTTGTTGGTATTCAAGAACAAAAATAATGTGTATTTCAATTCACAACTCTAGTAAATTTTAAGCATCATTCTATTTTCTATTAAAGAGTAAATAAAATTTGACAAAAATGCCCTTATGTGTAAAAAATATCTCAAGTATCACAAGCAAAACCAGCATATGGTTACTGAAATAGATGAAACTTGAGAGTGCCTTTTAAATATTAAGCAACAGGATATATTGCTGTGCAGTGAAATGTGGTAATTAAGACTAAGAAAACCTTTATTTGTCCCACAATTGGGAAATTGCATTGCTACAACTGCAAAGTACAAGTACACAGCAGAGTGCCAAAAGTAGCAAAGATGTGAGATAAATCAGAAATTAAAAATATTTAAAAAATACTATGTGGAATAAAACTATGAAGTAAAAGCAATAATTCACAAAGATTTAGAGTGCCCATCACGAATCACAGTATCAATGCTAAAATAATCTGATACATTCAGTTTATGTGCATGTGTGCCTATGACTCGGAGGTTTTGTATATGTTTACACTTGACTTAATATATTTAGGATAAAAAGACAGAAATGTTAGAAGAAAAATGCCACCCACACAAACAAGGCATGCAACACAAAGCCATGCGCATTCATACACATGTCACCAGCAATCAGCTATGGGGCAGTTTTAACCGCAGCCTGACTACATCACATTTTTGTGCATGGGTATGTCTATGCTAAATTACAGCAGATGATTTAACATTTAGTTAGGGAAACATGACACTCCAGCCCACTCTGGAGCATGGGCAGATGCTTTTGATATGCATGTTTAATTTACTAAACTAAAATCATAGCTGGTCTTTTGATCAGAGTAAGATCATACTGTACTGTAGCTCAGTGGATTGTAGTTATATATATATATATATAAAATAACTTAAATAGGCAATACAAGGAAAAATCAGAGAACTGGCAAAGAGAAAGAGAAACCACCCGGTACTACGTAAAGTACTACAGTGGTGTACTTTCTTCTTAAAGGAGTTAAGAAGTAGACTATCATGGGTCCTTTTAAAAAACTGTGTAGGTTCAAATTGACTTTGTGCCATAGCATTACAAGGGGAACTAAGGCAGTACTTACCTCCTCTGAGTAGTGATCTGAAGGTAGAGGGGGGTAGTCACATTGTTCTATCTTTTTACAAAGAGAATAAAGGTTCATCTTATCCCCATAGAACGGACTCTGTAAGGCTGCCATCTGAAATATAAAAGATATGAGTAGGGTAAAGAAAGTGTGAGGGCAAAGTAAAACCTTGAAACACAAACTAATTCTCAACAGGTGCTACAAAGATGACACTCCATTATGTGTGCATATTTGCTATTCGTAGTAATGTATATGGCTGGTTGATTATAACACAGATTGGGTATGAGATCTAAAGCAAGACAACAAGATGATGTCTAAAGTTTTTGCATGACATTAGCACACACATATTTTTGTTTTCTGCAGTGAAATGAGCCTAAAATTCATAAAAGAAAAACCCACATAAGTTTCCCTTGGTTTTTGTGTTTTCCTCGAGTATGCTGGCCCTGTCTGCTGCACTGCTTTGTTAAAGCAACTTAAAGGAGGAGAGGAAACAAACAGTTAAGGAAGGACATATGAGAGGAGAGGGGCATAGGAATACAAGACGAGAGAATTTTTCAGTTTGCTGGAGCAGCAAGAAAGCTGAATCCTCTAGAAAACAAATGCAAGCAGGCAGAGCAGAGACCGGGCAGATGGGAATGGCATGGAAGAATGGAAAGGATAAGGAGACCTTTCCTTCTGAGACAAAATAGGTGAAAACTTTCTACTGCCTTCCTAGGAATAGAAAACCATGCCATGCCATTTTTGCCAGGCTGAGTGAATGACTCACTTCCATGGTGAAGCCTGTAGCAGACTCGCATAATAAGCACACTTAAATTCTTCTTCTTTTTTTTTTTTTCTGATTCAGTGCTTTTAAAATAAATAGTACCAGACTTATGTGCTGGGCCAGATTGCATAACTAATGATAAACAAACATGGTTGGAGTAGTTGTCAGTGTTGTTAATGATGAGTTGCCATAAAATGCAAGAACTTGTTGACTTGGTATTCATTTATTTACATAAGAATATTACATAGGGAAAAACTGGGTGCAGTAAGTAACTAACATAATATCAATGGATTCTTTTTATTAGGTATTTCTGGGCAAAGAAATCTCCAGTCTTGTGCAAAAGGCTCCACAATCAATTATGCATGCTGAAATGCATTTTCCAGTTTAATTCTTTGCACCTTTTTTAGAACAGAGCTCATTTCCTTGAAATGTTGTTTTGTATCTCACAGAATTCCAGAAGAAAGAAAGTGTCTTCTGGATAAACGTGAAAGTGGATCGGTTGGTGTTCATAGCGTTATCTGCAGGCTGAGCATGCTTGCTTATGTGTTGTTTTAATACTTTTGAGCCAATTCCAACTTGAATATGATCTTGATGAATGTTTTTTAAAATTTGTAAGTGTTAATTGATAGCAAGGAAACGGTAGAAAACTGGAACAAGGAGCATCTATTGCTATAAAAGGACACAATAAAGAAAACAACATTATGATTTTATGATAGTGGGCAGATAGAATTTTGTTAAATAGAATTATTTTAACATCCGTCCAATTACAGAATGAACAGTATGTATTTGACAGCCTGCTAATTGGTACGTGTGAAAGTAGATGAAAACAACATCTCCACATAGGAATCCAAATGGAATTATTCCATACAGAATCCAGCAGGGGAGTGTGAATATGCCACCATCAAGCACTATAAAGATGTAACCATTCTGCATTTCCCTGAGAATAGGATCACAAAGGAAAAAGGTGAAGAATAACAGATGTTATCCTTTACTGACAATGGCGACTTCTTGAGAACCAAGCAAATGAACATTATCATTATCAGCATTGTTTTACAAATGGTGGCTCTGAGTCACGCAAACAAACTCATTGGACCATTTAATGATAGAGAGTGCTTGTAGTATACTGAATAGATGTTACTGACCATCTGGCCTCTTCTTTAGTGTGTAACCCATTGACACAGACTAAAAGGTGCAGAGCACATCTCCAACTTGTAGGTAGCTTCTTCATTTTCGTCTTCACTAAATAATGTGTCAAGACAGTGATGGTGCAGAGAACGAAAAGTTCATGTTCCCTACTGGGTAGATTTCAAGACTCTGTCACAGTTTCCAGTGGGAAGTCGAGATAACAGGAGCTGAATCTCAGTGGGCTACCTCACTTCTGGACATAATTCGCTCTTGCTCACCTATTCGCACTCATAATCGAACAAACACACTCATACACTATAACTTCGTAGATATGAAGCCTAGAGGATCTCCTTCTCTATCTCGCTTTGAAGATCTCTCTCCCTCTGTTTGCACCACTTGAATATGTGTGTGATAGCAACAATGCATTTCCATTAGTAACAACACTTACTAATCTAAGATTTCAGATTGGATTCCACGTAGACTAATATAAAGAAACACTGAGACATGAATAAATTCAAATCCTTTAAAAACTGCATACTCAGAATTACCACAGATGAATTATCCAGAGGGACTTGGCCAGAGTGTTACCGACAACAAGCAAAACTCAGAGGGTATAGGTCCAATAAAAACTAAAATACTGTTTGCTGCCAACATAAACCTGATAAAATATAACAAATTATTCTGACAGACTTTCCTGAAGGCTCTATTTCTACCATTAAGACAGATTTACAATACTTAATTTTAATAAAGAACAATACAGTTGATGACTTGTGTTACAGTTCATGAATTGCCCTTTATTGAAAATAAAAAGTGTTAATAGTTGCAACAATATATATATTTTTTTTTAAATTATACTCAACTTTAGATATTATATTTGCAGCTAATTTGCTATTGGCAGCAGACAATCAATATATCCCCAGTCCAGTGAGGCAAAAAAAAAAAACCCTCCAGTTATATTTACTCCCAAGATCAACAATATCTTGAACTTAAACGATTCATTTTCTAATAACCACACAGAGAGTAAATGCAAAAACACTGTCAGGTAGACTCAGAGAGGGAGCAAACTTAGTATCAGACCTCCACTGGCTTTCTTTCAAAAGTATGACTCTGTTCTAAGTGCCCACATTTGTAAAAAAAAGCTGACACCTTACACTTTTTTTCAGAAGTTAAGTTCAAAGAACCATGTGGGACATGTGGGTCATTTTGTGCACCTCCTAGTTGGTGGTATGACTCTTCCTATACCTCCTAACCACTGCTTTAAGTGAGTTTTGGCTTATGTTCAGTGGTCTAATGATGCTTTTGTGCCATCTGCCATCCTTATGAAATATCACAATCTGATTTCTTACTTGTACACTACATTTTAATTTATTAATAATAACTTATTAATAATACAGTTATTGTAACATGGTAGCACTTGGCATCATTTTAATTTTACATGGTGTACTCAGTTTTGAGGCATATTGTACATATACCTTTTAGTATTCTATGGAGGGTAGTGTGCATGGTTGTGGGTTTGTGGTAGCACTTAGCGCTTCCCAAAACATAAAATTCTCAGTGAGAGAAAAATAGGGGAAGACAGAATGAACTGCAAAGAAAAAAAAAGAAAACCAGGCAGCTGTAGACACCAGGAGGCAAAGGGTTAAACAAGACCCCATCGTATTTTCATGCATCTTCTGGTTTTGACAGATGAAAAATGTCAACTGTCCTGTTTGTATTTGGGAGTTTTTGCACTATTCATCTGCTTCATTAGTGCCTGCTGCTCCTAGCCCCTGACAGCTGCCGGCCCCCTGCTCTCAGCACATACATACACACATACACACACACACACACACACACACATAAAGATGCATGCCCACACACACACATTTACTCGCTTTTTTCAAACTGTGTTGTCGCAATGGGTTAGATGATTGACTCACTCACTGACCTCTGAGGCCCCGGTGAGCTAGTGTGAGCATACGTGTGTGTGTGTGTGCGTGCGTGTGTGTGTGCATGGTTCATTGATATTCGAAAGACATACAATGCACACGCATGCCGGCTGTCTGTCTGAGGGGTGTGAACTGCTGGTGGCAGAACACATGCACATCCTCACAAGCATACACTCTTTCCTTTGTTCCTCAGCTCTTCTTCAGCTGGCCAGGTTGTGCTCTCCCCAACCCAGGCATGTAAACCCAGCATCCCCGTTTGTGTAAAAGGTCTAGATTAGGTCTTCCAGTTTAATTAACACTGATCTGGATCCTTCTCCTGCTCCACTCCCTGTGCACCAATTAAAAAGAGCTGCAAGAGTCTCCCGTTTTTTCCCTCCCCCCTCCCTTTATCCCTGGAGCCCTTACAGCCTAGAACGGAAGGGCTTCACAAAGTTCTCACTTATTCATTGATAAACGTACAATTACAGACATATGCCACATGAAAATAAACACCTAACAACAACAAACGCATGCAAAACATAGGCATACTTTCTCTCTAACTATATTTCCTCTCTTACTCAAACAGACTTTTTTATGTTCCTTCAAGTGGCTTTATGATGATATATTAATCAAGGCAATAAGTCACAGTGTAGGGACACTCATTAAAAATATACCTACACCCAGTGGACTCATCACTTCACTACTTCAACACACTAAAAAGGGAAGAGAGAATGAGAGAAAAAAGAAAAAAGAAAAACTAATGAAACAACGAAAAAAAAAAAGTGAATTTTAAGTGCCACGCTGATCCAACGGGTCGAATGACAAAAACACACAGTATAAAAGAACCTATTCTAATGACACCCATCTCACTACAAATCCATATGAAAAATATGATAAAAACATATGTGCTTTTATAGTGGATTATTAGCTTTGCATTTAATTGACAGGAAGTTCTATTTCCAAATTATATTGATGTCTAATCAGAAAATATGGGTGGATATAGAAGACAGGTTAGGAAGCAACATTAGCATAAAATAGTAAAATGTCTGACATACTGTGCACAAACAGATCAAGTAGTTAGATCTGGCATAGTGAGATTCTGACACTGCTATGAGGAACACGTTTTTAATCCATTAAAAAAACATGCACATGAAAGGAAAAAGGTTAAAGGATACTCAGGTTTTCTTTTTTTTTTTTGCAAAAAAAATCTTCAAAAACAGACAGAGAGCTAGCCAAAGGGGCAGCTCGTCGCACGCAGCTGCCGAGAACCCAGGTTTTTGGGCCCCATAAAACCAATAGCAAAACAAGAGGGGAGGGAGAGGAGACAGGAGACATGAGCACAGTCAAACATATGGAAGGAGATACGTTCCAGTAAAGCTTTGCAAGATATTCTCCACTAACCTTAATACAAAACACATCTGTACAAGCAAGATCAAGTAAAATGTAAAATGTAGCTTTTTACATAGACCACAAGTGCATTAAAGGTATGAATGCAAATATAAGGTGGTTTTGACTATAAGCAGAGTAGTAGGAGACTGCAATCTGATTGACTGAGTGACCATATACCCTTCTTTACTATACCAGTCACCTAGGGACACAACCAAGTGGTTGCAACATCCCTGCTTACAAGAGGAGATTTGGGTGAGGGGGCACAGGCCAGGGTCAGGTGATGTAATGAGATTGGACACAAGCAGAAAATGATCAAATGGAATAGGAGATGAGGTTAGACATAGATACAATGACCAGGTATTGATGGACAAACCCATCGGACCCTAAACAAACCCCTGGGGCACAAGAATGAAAAACGCAAGCTCTCTCAAACGGATCTGTTTCACACATAAGGAACCAAACTCCCCTGGATACAAACACGCACATTCATGGATGCATGAACACACACAAAAAAAAAAAAAACAGCACAAACCTCAGTCCCTATTGTATGTTCAGACTGAAATCAATGAGTACCAAAGGGAGAAGGTGTAGATTTTTATGTGAATTTGCTATGCCTGAAGGTTAACTGTGGAAAAGGGAGGCATACGAAGGGGAACATAGGAGAGGGGAGGAGAACAGAGCAAGAAGGAATGGAGAGTTTCTGAGAGAAAGTGGTAAGTTTCCTGACACCAAATGCACTTTGGAGCCCTCTTACCAAGAAGAGTGGAAAGCAAAGGTCTGTTCTTCAAAGAGAATATGAATGGCATGGTGAGCACTGCTCCAGTAACAATAAGGTTGTAAAATCTTTATCTCCACATGCTCCTTGCATGGCTCACCTTGACCTGATGGCTGGAGTTCTGTCTCTGCTCTTGTACCTACAGTACTTTCTCTCTGAATGAACACCCCCCATCTAAGGCTTTGCTCTAGCAATCTATAATCCCGCTTTCACTATTTGTTATTTTCCCCTTCCATTTCTCTGCCTCTGCTCCCCATAGCTGTCTAAAGCTTCTTCTCTAACTTCTACAATCTCTCTTTAGACTTGTACTGTCTATTCCCTTCCCCTTCTCTAGATTCCTATATTGTTTCTGTATAGATTTCTGAACTTTTTCACCTCACATCTTGATTCCCCAGCTTTTGACCTCATCAGGGAGCAACAGGTCTCACTCTGTTTTTTCCAATTTTGCTCTCTAGCTGGTCCCTCCAGTTGGGAGGTATAAAAGATCAATGTAGTGTGCCCATCTGAGGCCGTGACACAATTAATGTGCAGGCTTCCTATGCTGTACTACCCTACAATGAGTTTCAAAATCACCAGCTTCCTTAAGAAACTATTGAAAAAACTTGGAAGATGTCAAGATAAAACACAGAACTTTTAATTAAAATTAAGCCAAGTCAAATGTTTGATCATTTTGTGAGGGACTTTTTAAAATATTAATCTCTACCATGCATACTGTATAAAAGTTTTAAAATCAGCTGCCTGGTGGCTCTGCTTTATGTCAAGCCCTTTTCGTCCATATCCTGTCTATATCTCTACTGTCAACTAAAACTAAATTCTAAGCATCTTAAAAAAGAAATCCCAATTTAGATTGTGAAACAAACAACATCAAACACATCTTATCAAAATAAAATAAACTAAAAACATTCACTGCTTGTGCAGCTATGCAATCATGATACCTATATAAACTATGCAACAGAAGCAATATTGTATAACCAAGCAATCTGTTTTATATTAACAATAAATGTGGCCTATTTAATGTAAACACATGGAGAGACCACATAAGTAAAAAGCAAAGGACTAAAATGTAACCTACAGCGCCCACCATTCTTAGCCAGCCACAGACATGCATTAGTGTAGTGCATTGTGGGGACCTAATTAGCATGAAGGACTGGTCTCTGAGCAACCATGACCTGCAAGCTAAGCTCAAACTTCTTCCCCATGCAAACTCCACCTGCATGCCTGAGGCGCTGTAGAGAAGGTGTAGTCACTGGTGCGTTGAAATGCAGCCCAAGAGCAACTCAGTGGAGTCGGGAGAGAAGAGGGGAGGAAAATGTGGGTGTTTCCATTGCTGGCAGTGTGTCTGTATATATTCACTGTATATGAAGATTGGCAAAGTGGGAA
This sequence comes from Mastacembelus armatus, assembly GCF_900324485.2. Lineage (NCBI taxonomy): Eukaryota > Metazoa > Chordata > Actinopteri > Synbranchiformes > Mastacembelidae > Mastacembelus > Mastacembelus armatus. Next base: position 7,360,695 of record NC_046636.1, read on the forward strand.
AAAAAAAAAAAAAAAAAAAAAAATCAGATTGACTGCTATCATCCATGTCTATCATTGTTATGCTCCTCACTCTTTCCTTTGCCCCCTCTGCTGTGTGCTCCTCCCAGGCTTGTCTCCGCTGTGTGGTCTATAGCAGAACCCTGCGGTGTTTTGCTCCTGACTAATCAAACTAGTCAGTGTCACTGGGCAGTCTTATCTAAAACACATGGCCATGTCAGTTCCCTTCACTCACCAGCTTTTCAACGTTTAGCAGATTCCAGAGCTAAAGAACTTTAACTGAGGGAGTCTTAAGGCCTCAGCTGAGCCAGGACACAGGGAAAGAAATGAAGAACAGGAGGAAAAACAAGTACAGAAACACTGTACATGTTGGCAATCAGTGATAAATGTGCATTGTTCTATTTTACAGGTCTAGTGAGGTCAATATATGTACAAGTGTAAGCATTTGCATACATTTTCTTATAGTACTATATCATATGTGGGACTGAGAATGGTTTGTTTGTGTGTGTCTGAGCCAACGTGTTCTCAACGTGTCACTCCTACAGTCGACTGCAGGGTGACAGTATCTGCACATATTCCCATAGTTTACCTCGTAGAGCAGGCATCCTAGCGACCAGATGTCAGATTTGAAGTTGTATCCGTTTTCGTGTATCCTCTCCGGTGACATGTAGTAAGGAGTACCCACTGGAATACAGAGGGAGAAGGAGGAGGAAGGGGAGACAGAGAGAAAAGGACAGAAGGGAAAAGACAGAGGCAGAGAAGGAGAATAGGACAAAGAGAGTGAGCGTTAACATTTTGCATTGCAAACCCATGCTTCCCCCAGTTCATCAACATCACTGACACAGCTCACGTGGTACAGGGAAACAGGTGAGGAATGGTAGGTGCAGTCTGAAACTGCGGCACATTCACAGATTGAAATACCATATTTTAGCAAGAACGTTAAAAAAAAACTGGGGGGAGACTTTAGAGTGCTTTGTCTCTTTTAATTCTACGTAAGATGATATTTAATGAGGTTAGATATCATCATGTACACTGATACAATTGTACAAGTACCACAAAGTTACACACATATGTACAGCAGACCTACTTGCACACGCAAAATATACATAAATCAGTTTTGATTACTGGGGCTCAGTAATGATTTGAAACAGTAGTCAGTGAATATGGCCAGGAAGCAGCGGTGGACCCTTAAAAGTTGTCCTGTTTCTGGTTCTGGTTTTGAAACTCAAGAATCCCAAACTGCCATGGCGACTGGCAGAGCTCCAGAGAATCAGACCTTCACCCAAAGAGACACAAAGAGGAACCGCAATTCAACATCACATCTAAAACAAACTGTGGGAAACTTTAGAGATTTGCTGCTTTTGTAGCTGAATTTGGCTGGCAGATTTTTTCCATTTGCTTGCTGTTCATTGTGAGTTCCCATGTAAAAGTCTATCAAGCACATCCAGCAGAAATTTCATATTAATCACATATGGATAAAGGGTAAAAGTTTTTTTCAGCCCTTTAACCTGTGCTGAGTAGCTCTCAGACTCTCCTCATTCCAAATACTCTCAAGCAAATGTGAATGGAAGACTCCCTGAAAAAGATTAACTCTACACTGCCTCTGCTGAGTTGGATTACAACCTCCATCGGGAGCATCACCTGATTGCTAATTACAGTAAGTCCCTTATATTTCAAGTGTGACAACAACAGTGACATTAACAGAATGTTTGAAGTCTGCTAGATAGCCTAACATAGTATCTTTTTTATTTTTTTTCATTACTTATAATTGAAAACTACTACTTGAAACACTCCTAAACGCCTAAAATTTGTCCAGCACCACACATCACTGAGGAGCTCTGAGTCACAACAAACATGATGCCACTTCTTATTGTTTCCTTCTTCTAGAGGTGAAGGTGTATAAATTTATTAAATTAGCTGGTGGAATAACTGGAATCAAATTTCAAATAGTACAAGACACGACAACCAGAAACAAAAAACAAGGTTATGAGGTTATATAAAAATTAAGTATAAAATGCTGAATTGAATGCAATGTATTTTTTAACTTTATTATTACAGACAGAAAACCACTGAGTTTCTAAAGATTTTTTTAATAAATCAAACACAGTGTAGGCCCTAACCCATATACCTAATGTGCAATGGGAAATAGGTCAACTTTTGTTTTTTGTTTTTTTATGGAGGGCAACTGGTAGTCGCTGAGTTTACAATATACAAACAGCAGAAGTGAGTTGGGTAGGTGAAAACAGCTCTCAGGTAGAAAGAACTCAGGAGAAAAGTTGCAGGAAAATGGTAGGAAAAAGCCATAACTGCACATTCACTCACAGCACTCACACAGCACACACACACAAACTCTCCAGAGGCATTCTGCACATTAACAGGTCGGAGGAAACTCAACTAATGTAATTGCAATTAATAAAACTATTACAGAGGGGGCCATTAGATTTGAAGTCTATGGGAGCTGAAATAAAAGCTAGCACTTTTAATTTTGGTGCAGATCTAATTAGGTTGAGAAAACACGCTTTTATCTTAAATGTGCAGATTTGAATAATGAAGTGTTACCTGTCATTCCAAAAATAATCAGCAGCTGCACAGGCAGAGAAAAAGCAAGTGAGAGCAAGTGGAAGAATAAACAGGAGACTGGGGATTGCTGCTTTAATTGGTCATCAGGTTGGTATTGTGATCTGTGTGTGTGTGTACGTGCACTTGCGTACTTGCGTGTGTGCGTGTGAGCTGTGAGGTCTCATGGTGCGGTCTGAACAAGCTCCCTTAACATTCATTATTAGTTGATTAAAAAGAATCAGCCTCTCTTATGCTAATAGTTGCATAAAAAAAGCAGCAGTGCTGGGCTTAGGCTGCTTCAGCATGCTAAATTAAGGGCACATTACTTATTCATGCAAATAAATTGTAAGTCATGTTGGGATTGATTTCCATTATTGTGAATGGCTATGACAACACTGTATTCTCTGTGTAACAGGGTAAGCGTTGTTGTATAGGAGGTGAGATGCCATCCAGTAAAGAACCCCACACTTCTAAAACCCTGCTGAATGTAGAACAAAATAACAAAAACTGGTTTTGACTACATTTATTGACTTGATTGCACAGGCTTTCTTCGATTTTTATATTAACACTTTAAACCTACATCTTTTAACACAGTGAAGCATGTCATAGGGAATATCCATTAATAGTGTAAGCTTCCTCTAATCGTTGCCCTATTGCCAGTTTTGCATTTTTGTGTTTGAAACAGACAGTGAGATTCTGTTGGACTCTCCAAGGATATGACAGAATTTCTCATTCAAACTAAGGGCAGGAGTTTGAAAACCTCTGCTCTATTGTGTTTTAACAAAAACGTAAGACCTTAAGTTCAAGGCAGCAGAAGTGGACCTCATCTCATAGGCAGAGAGTGATCTTTGCATTCCCTTACTTTCCCATTACAGTATGTTTATCTACTTGTCCTGCAGAGCCCTCATGCTCTATTTGGATCTCTGCCTACCCCTCTGTTTTATGACCTGCTTCCTAACCTTTATATGATAACTAAGTTTTTATATAAACATATATCCTGAAACATAGTTTTCTGTTCAAACCATCTTTCTACTTCAAAGTTGTTCTCATTCTCTTTTCCTTTTCCTCACTATTGCCCAGTACTCACTGTTAACGTTCTCATTACAGATGTTAATTGCAGGTATATTACACCACTTATTACTGCCACTTGGCCAGTCTCTCAGTAATAACTGAATCAGCTTCTCTATCATTTTCTTTTTCTATTTAATCCATCTCTTGACATAACCTTACCTATCCATCCTGTGCACTGAAAAGAGGAAGGTGTGTAGAGGGTGCCTTTCGCACGCTTGAGTGTATTTTTGTCAGTTTTATTTCCCAAAGTGCGGATGTATACGTGTCGATGACTGTATGTGTGTGTGTCCGTTGGTTTTTATGTATGCTGCAAATTCATGTCAATGATAATCTTCTATTTGTGTGTGTATGTCCATGCATTCAGGTCCACATGAACGTTCACATGCATCTCAACATACATCTGTATAGGAGTCTGTGCGTGTCTGTGTGTGTGTGTGCAAGAGTGTGTTAGAGGTATAAAAACTGTTTGTGTTTTTGTGTGTGTGTGTGTGTGTGTGTGTGTGTGTGTGTGTGTGTGAGAGAGAGAGAGCCTACAGAATGCTGAGCGGCTGAGTTGAAAGTCTGGGAGCTGACAGGCTGTATGCCTGGACCTCCATCTCAGCTCCACCACCCTGCTCTACTGTTCAGCTGGGTGGCTGGGCTCATTACAGACCTACGCTGGCACGCGACTGCACGCGCACGTGCACACACATCCACAGTTCCTATTCTTATTCTTTTTTTCTATCCCTCTCTCATGCTTGCTTTCCTTTTTCTCCTCCCTTTTTTATGTCACACTGTCATATTCTCTTCTCTTACTCTGCTCCACCTAACTTTTTCTTTCTCTGCCTTCTTTTTTTGTCTTCTTTTTTCTTTGTCACTCTGTCACATTCTCTTCTCTCGCACCCAGCACATGCTACCTTTTCTTTTCTGTTTCTTTGTCACCCGTTCTTCTATTTCTTATGCTCCTTTCTTTTTCTGACATATTGCTTTCTGCTCTCTCTCTTCCCTCTCTCACTCTATGTGCTGTCTCCCATTCTCCAACTCTAGTTTTCTCACACCTCCTCTCTCTCTCACCTTCATCTTTCTCCCTGACTAAAAGTCAAGGCACCAGAAGGAGGGACAGAAGGAAGGAAAAGTGAGAACAAGTAAGATAGAAAAACAGCAGTAGGAGAGGACGAGAGGTGACACAGAAAGACAGACAGGAGATCTTCCATTTGAAAAGAAATGCAAGAAATGTTAAGGGGAAAGCCAGAGACACAGTGTGGAAGGATGACGGGCTCTGAGCCCATTTTTTCCACAGGTCATGCTACCCTGGGGTATCATCCAGTGAAGACACCAACATACTCAGACAGTATGTTCTTAAAAGGATACAAAAATACATATGCATCATCCACATGCTTGTTTGAGCTGAATAAATCTTGTGATCTCAAGGCCAGTGCAACGGTTCTAACCCAAATGTATCTATGCAAAAACAAAATACACCTGGCAAACCCTGACTCTGCACTGGAAGAAATCTTACATTCTGTGTAGGTTAATAAAGCAGTTTTATTGCTTCATATTAATGATGAGGGTATTCCAGGTGGCCCCTCTGCTTGTGGGGCTGCCTATCCCCAGTCAGCCTAGAGAGGGTGCTGTGGACTCAACTTTTAATGAGAATCCACAGACGCTTTCACCGCTCTGTTGGCACTGAAGGCTGCTTAGCTGATTGGGCTTCTGTTGAGTTGATCATGCGATTCACACTTTCTCAGAAGCTGGGCTGCTGCTGTACAGGGGCTGAGAATAGCATACTGTTGGTGGTAATAACAGTCTGCCATAGGGAAGCAAGACAGTGTGAACAACAGCATTTATATTTGTCTATGGAACGTATTTTTTCTACAATTTTCAATCTATGAAGCAGCTCAAACAGCAGACAGGGTGTTAGATAGCACTTGCATGTACCTCAACAGGCCGAGATTCAAACAGTGTAACCATTTCAACTATAATGATCTGTAGTGTCCACAGAATTGTGTAATACTATACATTCAACTGCTTAGCACATCAATCCATCCATCCATCCATCCAATTAAACCAAAATAAGGGGGAAAACTAACTTGTTAGATGTAACCAAAAGGTTTATCCATAACTAGTGACTATTGCATCATTCTTGCAAGACATTCAACAGTCTGTGTTGTCTTTGCTTACCATGGAATAATTTGTTAAACTCTACTGCCCAGGGACATATCACTGTTACACTTAAGAAGTATTCAGTGAATTGAATAAATATAACACGGAAATACCTAAATATAAAATTATACCAATTCAGCTTGTGTGGTGGCATTTTTCACTAATGCTGTTAACAATCTTCATAATGCCCTGTGCTTATTTATTAAGGCATGGTGCCTATCTTAATTTTATGGCTTGTACTGTAAATCACCTCAACAACTCATGGTCCCTTAGCATGAAGACTGTATTTTCTAATACTAGGTATTTCATTATTTTTGGTCTGAAGTGTTTATATTAACCAATTTCTAACTTTTCTAACAGTTTATGACAACAGAAAGGTGCAGAAGTAGAAAGATTTTTAACAATGTTCAACAGTGATGAGGGCCGACTGAAAGAAGATGTTAACAAATTGTCAGTTACAGTTGTTCTAAACAGTAGTACAATTTTAATTTGTGAGCCTACATACACACGTGAAAAGTGAGATAAGGTGCACTAACAAGTTTTCACTGACAAGACACTGTCAGTGGTGTCTCTTCAAGTGTTATTTCATTCTTGAAGCTACAGGTTTTCTGAAGATTCACAGTACAACACCCATAGTCAGTAAACATCCTGTGCTTACATTTGTCAGTTCAGTCACTCCTCTCACTCTTATTTTTTGTGTTTAGTCCTAAACTAATCCAAATGGAAAACTGTGTTATATGATTTTCTTTCCTACAAGTGGCAAACACACCCATCAGTGCCAGCAATAACTCTGATTGTAAAGTTGGCTGGCTTGTTTTATGGCACACAGTCACAATCAGAGCTGTGTGTCAACCGCCTCTGCCCAGACTTCATCCGTGTTAGGGTTAAAGGTCAAGGAAACAGGAAGTGGCTAAGTGGCCTATGAAGGGGCTGGGCACCGTGCTGGCCAGGCAGCATGACTACATGACACATGGCTCTGTGCTCACCATGCTAATAAAACACATCCAACACTGGGTGACTACAGGGGGTTGTTCTGTGTGTGTGTGTGTGTGTGTGTGTGTGTGCATTTGTGTGTTTAATTGTGTACATCCATGTATGTACAAACTTACCTAGCGAGTGAGCAGCAGTTGTTTTGGAGCTGAAGAATCGTCCCAGTCCCAAGTCTCCTAGTTTGACTACTCCTGTGGCTGTGATGAACACATTGGCTGGCTTAATGTCTGGAGAAGGGCACAAAGAGGAGAGAGAAGGAGAGACAGAGGGTTAAATATCAGTTGGCTGCATTTTAACTGAGACTCCCCATTCAAATTCCTAATGTGTAACACAGAGAATTTCCAGACTTGACATGCTGTGGTGTATAGCATACATTTGATGATAAATAAAAAAAAATGCTTCTCTTCTATGACAAGAGTTTTTCTGCATTACAGGTGTGTATGCGATTGAAACTTTTCCATTACAGTTACTGTGGGCAGCAACAAACTGTTTCAGTGGCTTTTTCTAAAGTAATGTTAATTTAACCTGCATCAGCTTTTGAAATTTACTGCTCCTGTATAATTGTAAGCGGCTTTTGAATGGGCAGCCTCAACTAAGTGGTCGTTAAAGCCCAGAGCTCAGGGTTCATTAGTGTCCTTTTGCCCTAATCAGACTCAGTGCAGCGGAAGTACATCACCTAGAGCTGAATGTGAGTTCAGCAGCCTATGCACATGAATCCAAGACTTGACTGGGCCCTATTGAAAGCATGTGTGCTCATAAACACTGTGTTCTCTGGTCTATGTCTTGTTTAACACCTCTACTTAAGACTTCTGTCATGTGCAACAAGGTCCTTCATTTAAGAAAAAACACTTTAAAATGATGACAATGTCCCAGGTTTTCTTTCATTTTCTAAATGTTCAAGACAGTAATATTTTCAGGTGTTTTTTTCCTTTTTTTTTAATATATTTTATACATATTTATATAATTTTTATTTTAAAATACATTTCACATATACATAACATGCAACACCGTAAAATTCAGTTTTGTATGCCATGAAAATTAAGCTGCAGATCATGAAACATAATCCCTCACAGCAAATGACTCAAAGCCTTAATTTTTTTGTTTTTCAAGTTTCATTATTGTTAGGTGGTAATTCAATGGCAAGTAGAGACTGCTAGGTCTCCCAGTCATTGGTCCCATATCTAACATTTATAGGTTCCTAGTTAAGGCCAAACATCCAGCAGACAAGAGGATGAGTCCCATATGAATCATTGGATGGTTCAGTTGGAGCCTTATTACCCCCTACTGAGAAAGGCCTAAATATCAACCATATCCATATTAGTAATGTCTTTTTGACTGTCTGTTCTGCCATCAGAATAGAAAGTGGTGAAAATTATTAGAGCTAAACTTTGTCCATTGCTGATGATTTCAACAGGGTTCTACTCTTGGTTCATACGCACCATCTGGTGATTCTATAAATTCTCTTACTGTTCTCTACTCTCAGACTGCATAATCAAGTATTTTTTTCAAATGTTTTTTTGATTATATAATATTTTTTGTTATTATGTGTAGGTGTAAGATTATGTGCACTGTGTGTGCGCGTGTGTGTGTGTGTGTGTGTGTTAACATTACCTCTGTGCATGACTCTCCGAGAGTGCATATGTTCGAGCGCACTGCAGAGTTGGACAAAGTACTTCCACACCGTTCTCTCTGGGATAAGCCTCCTCTGCTTCTTAAAGTGCTGTAGAGCAAATGCAAGATCACACACACACAGACACCAAATCAGAATCAAAGTTACATTTAGGATACCTGAAAGAAAGACCAAATAAAATATTTTAATAGTAAATGAAAATGGTCTATGTAGCAGGGAATACAACTTTAAGATGGTAGCAAAACATTTATGTCTGTTTATACAGCATCCATCACCAGCCTCATTTCCCAACTATGTGTCCCTAAACTTAATGCAACCCAGACTGCTCCCTTCTCATTCTGTGCTTTGCCTAACCAAGCTCTGTCTCATTTTCTCTATGGCCTACAATGGAAAGCATATGGATTGTCAGGAACTGGGGAGAAGAAATTTGTGTTACCTTCCAAAACTCGCCCATCTGGCACACAGCTTTCAATGGCACAGTGGTTCTAGTTTTTTTTAATTTTTTTTTTTTCTTAAGTTTATTTATTTTGGTGGGCTGAGTGAGTCGGTCTAGATTATCAAGACTCCAGCGCCTCTCCAGGAAAGCCACAGTGATGACAGAGTTTCATCGTAGCCCTTAATGGCTTGAAGCTGTATTGATCCAAAATGATTAGACTCAACAGTTAATGATAGGAAATCCTCCTTAAATAGCAGTGTGCAAGACTAAGAAGATATGAGAAGTAAGGCAACCAGCAGAATTTTATGGGGTGTCTGTGTGGCTCCATTTGCAGCCTCAACTTTAGCAAGCTTGGGTGCAAATCCTGCACATGACAGTTAAAATTTAAGCATTTAGCAAAAACTCTTACTTAAAAAAAAAAAACTTATAGTAACAGTAACAATTCATCAAATAAAAATTCCTAGGGCATCAACAGGAAAGTAGCTCTACACAGTGCATTCAGAAAGTATTGTCTTGTGATCTCAAGGCCAGGTTAATGGTTCTAACCCAACTGTATCTATGTAAAAACAAAATACACCTGGCAAATCCTGAACCTGTACTGGAAGAAATCTTCAGTCTGTGTTAATAAAGCAGTTTCATTTATTTTTTATTTTAAAGCAGTTTTGTATATTTTATTAGAATTTTAGAAATGGCTGTAAATTTATTAAAAAGGAAAAATTTAAATATCACATTTACATAAGTATTCAGACCCTTTAATCAATACTTAATTGAAGCTTAACCCTCTCTAGTGGTTCAAAAATTGAATCTTTGGCAGCAATTACAGCCTTGAATCTTTTTGGGTATGACGCAACAAGCTTTACACACCTGGATTAAGGGATTTTCTGTCATTCTTCTTTGCAAATCCTCTCAAGCTCTACTCTACTCCACTCTAGGACATTCAGAGAGTTGTCCCTAAGCCACTCCTGTGTTGGCTGTGTGCTTAGGGTCGTTGTCACATTGGAAGGTGAACCTTCAGCCCTGTCTGAAATCCTCAGCGCTGGGGAACAGGTTTTCATTGGGGATATTTCTGTACTTTGCTCCATTCAGCTTCCCTCAAACCTGACCAGTCTCCCAGTCGCTGCTGCTGAAAAACACCCTCAAAGCATGAAGCTACCACCACCATGTTTCACTGCTGGGATGGTATTAGGCAGCTGATGAGAATTGTCTGGTCTCCTCCAGACATAACGTTTAGTATTTTGGCCTTTTTTTGCAAACTCCAAGCAGCTTTCATGCGTTTTGCACTGAAGAGAGGGTTCCGTCTAGTCACTGTCACATGCGATATTTCAGTTTTACCTTTTTAATGTACAAACATTCCTAAAATTCTGTTTTCACTTTGTCATTATGTAGTACTGATTAATGAGAATGAATAAAATGCATTCAGGCTGCAATATAACAGAACTGAAAAAAGTGAGGGGGGTCTGAAAACACTGTATATCTGACCTACAAAATAGCTACATAAATCAGACCTATGAAACTTGAAAGTGCTGCAATACTAATCAAGTTAAAGAGCATCACTGACAATAATTCATTATATATTCTGCTGCACTGTGTAAACTAAGTTTGCACTGCATGTATATACACTATGGATACTGCCTGTTTATATTCACAAATCTGTAACAGAATTGGTTTATAACCGCTTGCCTAAACACAAACATTGCAAAATGCTAACATATGGCACAATCTACACCTGCAACTGAACTTAATCATATTTAAGGGTATTTCTATTATTTTGTCTAACACTGAAGAAATTAAAGGAAGTAAAGGAAATGATGTAGGTTATGAAGGAAGGAAGGAAGGTGTGACAGAGAGGGAAGGAGATAGATGGAGAGATGGAGAGGGAGGGACAGACCTTGGCCTACATCCAAACAAAGACTCAGTGAGGAGCTATTCTTCCCTTGCCCTCCCATTTCCATATCAGAGGACTGTTTGATGTCAATGGGGGCGCACATAGACGCCCACCAACACCACCACCACCTCCCTCTTGTCTATGCCTTTAACAGCAAACACTGCACATGCAATATTCTGTAAGTGCATGCAAATCAATGATTTCATCTGAATTCTGAGATGGCCAGAGAGCAAGAGAGTGATGGAGAATGAGGGAGGAAGAGAGAAAGGGGGAGAGAGCAGCATGGAAAACGAGAAATCAAAAAGAATAAAAAATGTAAAAATTAATGCACGGGGGGGGGGGTCTGTTTTACATAAGGCATATTGTTCCAATGTATTTACTTCACATAACAGTCCAAGGTGTCCAAGCATATCATTTAGAACGGTGCAGAAGACATAACAGTGCAGAGGAGAGTCGCGTACATATGTATGCAAGTGTGTTGTCAGCAGACATAAGGAGATGACACAGTCTGAATGCTCCCAGCATCTTCGGTAGGTTAGCTAAGAGAGCAGAGACACTCAGTGGTTTGTTATCTTTCCTCTTCAGGCTGCCATGTTACATCTTTTTAAAGTGCATCTGTGAACATTTGTGTGTGTCTGTTTCTATGGTTGTGTCTGCACAGTCTTTGCTTGCATATACCATACTATATGTATGTATTCAGTATATATGTCTGTACTGGAGGTGTGTGTGTGTGTGTGTGCTGAGCCTGCCATGTTCACTCTCTTGTACCACTAATCCTCGCCTCTCCTAATTTGCTGTGCTGAACTGTGTGGATGTGAAGCTGCTGAGTATGACTGCAAACAGCTTGTCAAGCTGTGCCGAAACAACGCTGCGGCATCATTTATGCATGGGAGAAGACCTGGCTCTTTACATGCACACCATTAATTTGCTATACAGGCAGGTTTTTATAATAACTGGGGGTTTGGTCAAACTCAAAGACGAATAACAGAGTGAGCATGCAATGTGATCGCTACCGCTTTTGAACAACCGTGTTCAATCTTCCGCTCCGACTTTAAAAAAAAATCTCTACTCAGAATTAAAATGCGTCTAGACTGAGGCTTAAGATATGGTCGACATGATGCAGCCTAGTGGTTCAAAGTCAGACATTATCTACTTAATACAACTACACAACTGGATAATACTCAGTGTTGATTTTACTGGCTCAAGCCACTGATATTATTATATATTTTTTATGTACGGTATAAGAAAGCTGAGAACACTTTTTTATAATCTGTCCATTATTAGGAAAAACCAACAATTTGGATGAGAAAAAACAATTAACCTCTCATGCTAAATCCAAATAAGTTATGCTCGGTATTTGTGCACATACCTCACCTGACTATTAATTATTGCTTGATTTTTACCAACTTCCCTTTCACAGTCCAGGCACATATCAAGTCCATGTACTTGGATTAATGGAGATTGCAGGTGGCTTTATATTGGTTTTTGGTTTCAGTGTGGAATGGATGGCTCAGATTGACTCACTGTTCGGCTAGTTTAAAAAAAAACAAAAAACAAATCACAGACCTTTTGTTGTCATTCCTTCAGTTAACAAAAGACACATCAGCAGTTTGCAGCTTCCAGACTAGTCTTCCTTTTAACACCTAATGTCACCTAAAGATGTGATGGGCTATTTGGTTAGAGAATATTTTTAAGATTAGCTATATTTGAAATACACTGAAACCAAAATCCAATCAAGCTTACACTTTTTACTAAGACTAAAATTCTTACTGCTGACAGAAAGTGAAGCAGTGTCATGGTAAATAAAAAAAGTATACAATTACATGATTTAAAGACATGTGTTCCCACAAGTCAATTATAGGATTATAGATAATACTTGTCCTTCCATTAACGCTGTACTTTTTTACATCTGCACACAAAATCTATAAAACCAAACTGATCAGTACCAAAGTTGGTCAAATCTAATCAACTAGGAGACTATTATTGTCATTTTTTATAATCTGTGTCCTTGGTCTCCTGTAGTTGAGATTTAATGACCACAGGAACAAACAGCTGTTCCTTCAACCTCCTGAGTTTAAGTTAGCAGAGTGGCTGTTCTTTTGTATTCCTTACCTTGATCATACGTGAGAGATCCCCAGCATCCGCTAACTCCAGGACTATGTTCAGCTCATTGTCCTCAATAAAAGATGCATGGTACTTTATCACATTAGGATGGTTCAATTGCTGAGGAAGAAAAGACATGTCACAGAAAAACATGTTGGTGAGATAGGTCACATTAAGAGAGTGCTTGGTCACACTACCTTATCTATGAGTATAAATGTTTCCTCAAAATAAACCCCATCAGCTGATGAACAGCAAAGTTTCATGTCATGAATTGTGCAATACACTGTACTTTCACCACCAATTAAAACAAACTGCTGAATCCATATTTAGAATCCATATTTCGTAAGTGTGGACCTAATGAGACGGTTTTGGCCTCAAGTGTGACAAAGCTGGGTGACATGTCACAACAACCCCTGTCTGTGATGACAGCAACCCATGTGTGAGACACACACACACACACACACACACACGCTCTCTCTCTCTCTCTCTCACTCTCTCTCACTCTCTCTCACTCTCTCTCACTCTCTCTCACTCTCTCTCACACACACACACACACACACACACACACACACACGCCTGACAGGCTGACATGGCTGGCAGTCAGAAAACGAGCATCCCGGGCTCATCTCTGGCTGAGATTTCTTCCTGTTCGTTGGTCAATAAGGCAGGAACAGCATTCTCGATAGTAAACAAAAAGTCTCTATCCATACCAAGTAAGAACAGAAAAGGGGGAGGGAGGGAGGTGCATTAAATGGAAACAAACAAATGACACAGTGACACAAACGGGCAAAATGAATGATGGAGACAGGGTGGGGTGAAGAGACAGTGCAGGAGAACAAAGGTGAGGAAGGAAAAAAATTGAGCAGAGTCAGAAAAGGGGATGATATATGGAGAGCTGGAGACAGAGCTGTGTGGCATGGCAATGTTGGTGTGTGTGGGGGGGGGGGGGGGGGGTGATGTGAGCAAACGGAGCGGTGTGACACGCGTCCTCCACTCGGCTCCGCTCTGCTTTCTCTGTTGTGATTAAAGAAATGTTCATGCTCTGAATGATGCCGAGAAGAGGGGAAAGGAGAGAGCACAGTACAGCGCACTACACTACACTATACTCTCCACTCCAACTCCACAATCCTCTTCCTCATTCATTCCCTCTTTCCCTGTCTCATATCTCCATCTTTCCTTCCCTTCCCCTCCCTCATCCTCTCTTGGCAGATGTAGTTGTGGCTCAGAGTGGCCCTTCTGCCTGGCTCCACAATGTAGCATAGCTCCAACTCCACCCCTCACCTAACCATCCCTCCACCAGCCCCAACCCACTCCTCTTCCACAACTTGAACCTCAGGCGGAGGATACAGAGAAGTGAAGAGATATGTTCACATGCAGATGTTTATGTAAATGATGGATGGGAGCTTACTGCAATACAACGATCATTCATTGGAAATTTCACATAGAGTCTTGCATGATTATGTAATTACACACACTGGCTGAGACTCACTAGTGTGTGTAATTACTTAATCATGCAAAACTCTATGTGATACATTTGGTGAGCTGGTGATGTGTTTCAAAGAAAAACAAGATACTGACTAATGCAATCTGATGGCACAAAACTAACCACAATAACAAATTAGGTTATTAGTGTATTTATAAATGGAATTACATGCCCACAGAAAAGCAGGTGGTAGGAAAATGAAAAACAATGACTGAAAACATTTTCCGTTACTGTACTCTGGTAGAGTACAGTATGAATTAAAACCAGCTTCTTATGCTCATCACAAGCCAAAATTAATGTCTCATGCTGCAAAACATATTGATATTTTTCAATTCACTGAGTAAGAAAATGAGTAGACATGCAATTTTGAGATATTTTTAATTTGGAAGAGAAACGAAATAAGTACCAAACTTATATTCCTCCTAAAGAGACCGAAAGATTAAAGGGATTTTTTAGTCTGTGTATCAGGTTAACTCATACTGGTTGCTGCCAGTTCTCTGTCTTGTCAGTAAACCACTGGTATAATCTAATCAAATGCAGAATGCAGTCATGTACACGTACACACACACAAACAATTTTTTTCAGAAACATTTAACATACAAAACACAGACATTTCTGCTTCTCACTGCTGATTAGGGCAGATCATTAGTCTTCAGAATATAATCCAAGCTTGATCGTAACCACAAACAAGAGGAATACACAGCTGTGGGATTTCAAGAATGGTCGAACTAGCAGATTTGTAGAGAGCAGGCTATTTCTGCAACCAATGTTCCAATCAGCAAGGGTTTAGACAAAAGAATGGAGTGAGAAGTGAGATTCTCAAGTTGAAATCATCATGCCAGAACAGGAAAATACAGATGAATGAGCAGACACAAACACAGACAGACAAACAAACAAATAGGCAGACTGTTGGAAGGCCATGACTGTGTCTGTGCATGTGTGTGTATATACATGTGTGTGTGGACACACACACACACACGAGTATGTGTGTCATTCCAGTCGGCTCATGCCAGTGTGCTTCTCATTATTCTGATTTGGCTATGTCTCCTGTTGGCCTGTCTAGTGGGGGATAAAGCAGAAGGACTGTCTCTCGCTCACACTCAGCCCTTTATTATCAGGCTGGCTGGGCAGTACAGGGCTAGGCACAACTTCCATGTTCACTGGCAATCAGCTTACAGGATGAAAAGAAGGGAACAAAAGACTTAGAGGGTGGAAGAAGAGACAAGAATAAGGAAAGAAGGATGGATGGAATGACAAAGCAACAGGGTGAATAAGGTACAGGCAAAGAAACAGGTGCACTCAGGAGGAAAAAGGACAGAAGAAAGGTATGGAGAAAGAGGATCGACATAATAAAGGAAACAAATGAAAAGTAAATAAATAAAATACATTAAGGAAATCAGAAATATAGTAACCTGTCAGTGTGACATTTAACTGTGCCCTGACCCCGCTTAGGAGGCTGTCTTGCGTCGTCAAGTTAATGATCCACTACTCAGATTACAGCTCTCTACGTGGTCTTGCCTGCATCTGAGTATCATTGTCTTTGATTTGCCCAGAGCCCCAGGAGCTTCAATGAAGTGTTTGAGTGGCACAAACTAATTGGTTTTGTTTTCTTGCTCTCCCTAATGTGTGCGTGTGAGCGTGCACATGTGCGCAAATAGCCTACAGTGCACATGCACACTGAAAGGATGCATGTATGGAGGAAAACACTACCAGGCATGGATAAATGCACACACACACACAATCAAACCACAAACACAACTTTGACACACATCTACAGTCTTGTAGATGTAGAAATATTGAAGCTGTCATTAGTTTGTTCATCAGTATTTGAGAGCAAGCCAGCTGACACATGTTTAAGGTAGTTTGACAATGAAACCTCTTTATAGAAGAAGAATGAGAAAAGGGAGGAGGTAACACATTAAGAGACACATGAGGGAGGATGCTAAATTTCCATGCTGATGTTCTGTTGCCCGACTCTAAACATTACAAAAAGATAAAAACAATATTTTTGCCATTAAAAAAAAAAAAGAGTCAATGTGAGCCTGGAGGGATGTAACACTGTTCCGCTCCTTCACACATGCACACACTGCTCACTCAAAGACATAAGGAGACAGTAATACACACCTACTGTGCAGTCTCACACACAGACACAGAGACAGAGACAGAGACAGACAGACACACACACACACACACACTCATTGACTTTCTTCACTCTTTCCTGTGTGCACAAATACATGTAAACTCCCCTGCATTCATAACCATGCAAAGAAGCGTACACACACGTGCATGTGCCCACACACACACAACACACAAATCCAAGCCGTCTAGTGCAGATCAATTGTTTTCCTCTGTTGGAAGGTCTCAGCTGAGGCACCTTAAGAGAACAGAGCACAGCACACGACGCCGTCTCCATCTCCTCTGGTTCTTTACCTTAAGGAGGTCTATCTCTTTGATGCAATCTTGCCGAGCTTTGGCATCCATCAAGTCGAATATCTATCAAGAGATCAAAGTGGGAGAGAGCAAGAGAGAGGACAGAGAAGGGTGTTATGACATATTCAAGAAATGGTAAGATGGGGAGATGCAGAGAAAACAGGGGAAAAAAAGCACTAAAGAGAAAACATGGTTGCTGTTATCTAGAGGGTGGCGTTGGAGTGACTACAGGTGTTTCACATCTGAATAACATGCACATATCACTGTGTAAGGAGTTCATGAGGTGTGTGTATGTGTATCCATGCTCAGCCAGTGCAGCATATACTCATGGAAGTGTGTATGTGTGTAGACGTTAGTAAATACTGTGTGTGCATGTATCTGTATATGTGAACATTCACCATGAGAACTGCAAAGTCATACATTCAAATCATATTAGCATACATAGTCAATCACAAAGTATAACTAATGCATGTTAAATGTGTGGACATGGATGTGTTTCAATCACATAATCAATAACAGTTGTTTAATTTCTAAAACTGAGAAAAATTAAATTCTGTTGTATTTCTCAGCATACTGATACATATTTTATATCTTATTTACTATTTATTTACCAGCACATGGACTCATGACTTTCTGCTACAGTAGAATATCCTGAATAGAGATTCCCACTGCTAAGTTGTTTGTGTGACAACCTCTCTAAGTTGGACCATTTATGAGGGGGAAAAAACAAACAAACAAACAAAACAATAGATGCTAAGGCTGCTAAAGACAAGACTTAATTTGGCCTAAAATACTGGCTGCACTACAAGTTATACATTGACTGTGTCTTACCTGGACTTTCTTCAGGGCCACTGATGTGTTGTCTAGCAGGTACCTCGCCCGGTACACCTCACTGAACTGCCCACGACCAATCTTCTTCTCGATCTGGAAGTTAGCCAGTGAGTTGTGGCCCATATCTGGCTGCAGTGGTTTCTGAAAATAAAATATATACAGGCACATTAGAAACAAATAAGTGATTTACAGCTATTCAGTAGTACTGAGGCGTTTGCCTGTGAAGTGTAACATTACTGAAAGAGGAAAGGATGAGGGCTGAAGTATGTGGGTGAGGCCCAGCTTCTGTAGTTTATTTGCTAAGAGGCTGCTCTAGGCTTCTGAAGATTTGACTGGCATCAGGCTGATTTGTCACGCTGTGAAAGGTCTTGAGGAATGTGCACACATCTAACTGCAGCACCACATCACGTCATTGAAGTCTATAGACAGAGGAAACACCTTATTTCTGTTATTTAACCAAAAAAAAAAAGAGGGTTTTGGGAAGGTAGTCATTTCAGAAGTGTAAACTCAGAAGAAGCTAGTCAACAGTTTACAACCTCATTAATGGCCTGACAGTATCATATGAATGTGGCTCCAGACTGACTTTTGATTATTGTTTAGCAATTATTTTTATCTTAATTTCATCTGTGGATTGACAATGCTTCTGTGGAATAAATGAACTCTTGTAACAATACCTAACATCTCTTAGGCAGGCTGAGAATCACGACTGACATGAATTATTGGAAGCATTTAATCAATCCAAGTAATCTGGGTTTCAGTTCAAGGGAATCCCTTTGCTTGCCAAGTTATATTACTAAGAGTCTGACACTGGGCGACAGACTACAAGTCAGCAGGCTGAGACACTCGCATTCCACAATAAAAAAAATAAAAAAATTAACCAGAATGAGCCCCGTGGATATGATGTGTGAAAACAGCACAGAGCTGCATGACCTTTCCAGCCTTTTGGTAAACTTGTACAAGGCGTCGGCGGGAGCAAACAGAAGGTGACAGATATCAGAATGCCACATGTCATTGGTGCTTCTGCCAATGTAGCTGTGGGAGCAGCTCAGGGGCAAGCGACTTAGGACCAAGGGAAGGAAGATGAAGAGGGGAGAAGGTCAAAAATTAATCTTCTAAGCACTAAAACATACAAGAAGGGTACAAGAGTGTCATCACACTCGTTTGCTTCACTTGCGCTTCACAGTTTGACAGAGCACAAACAAGAGGCTACACAGGATTTTCCCCAGATGTGTACTCACTACCAACAAGATTTTAATTCAGTGAACAATTAAAGCCAACCATACTGCCAAAACAAGTGATAGCCATGTGATTAGGAGAGCTGCTATGTAGATTTTTTTTTTTATACACATGTGAATCAGTCTGTGCTCATATACTTGTAAATACTTTACTATATTTTTATAGCTTTATGCTTTTTATTCCTGTATTGTATGCTGTGTGTCAATACCTTGCTGCTGCGACAAAGGAACTTCCCAGTTGGGATCAATAAAGTACATCTATCTATCTCTCTATCTAACAGACGATTCTTTTCACTATTGACCAATCTGACGGTTATTATGACGGTCAGGAGGGAGGAGGCAACCAATTTAAGCATGTCATTGTTTTTTTTTTTTTTGTTTTTTTTTTTTTTTTAAGTTGACAGCCAAAGGAAGAGGCACGAGCCAATGAGATGACCTGTCCAATTAACACTGCTGAGGTGTGTGCATTTTTCAGCATGACACCACCATCAGCCAGAGCTGTCTGGGACTAACTCTGACAGCGAGCATGACACACTGCTCCGCAACCCCATTGTTCAACATACTGTAGCTTTAATGAACTGCTATTGTGATTTGCTAATAGTTACCACAAAATACTTTAACATTAATTACAAACATATTATTCCACTGGGACCTTTACAATGATTTTTCTTAAAAAATATTGATGCATTTGTGAAATGATGCGGTATGGATAATTTGAGGTGTATAGATCAGAGACGGATATAGACAAGGTGAGTGAGAAAGAGAGAGAGAGAGAGAGAGGAAGAGAAAGAAAGAGAGAAAGAGAGAGCGAGCAGAAGACAGGCGATAGAGAAAGGGAGAGCAGAGAGGACAAGAGGGCATTGCTTTCATTCGCTGCATGGTAGCTTGACAAATGTTAGCATGAGCCTCTAAAGCGCTGTGACAACCGCCTGCTGAGAGCACAGTCTTGCTAATGTGTCCTGGCATGCCAGCCCCGTAATCACACATTTACATATGCAATGACCTACATTTGCATGTCAGATCGCACACTGTCCGGCATGATTAACAGTGGGCACTTCCCCGTGTGGAGTCGCCCTGGGTGGCAGCAGAGGCCGTGCGAGGGCGGAAGAGAGGGCTGGAGGGAGGGCGGTTTTTTTGGCAGCCAAGGGGCCGGGCTGCCAGGCAGGATTATGTCAGCCAGCGGCCCCAGCATTAGACACTTCATTAGAGCTAATCTGTTTAGCGGTGGGCAGTGTATGTAAACTTCACAGGCCATTTGCGGCACCTCTTCGCCCCCTGGCCTGGCCTTCAAAGGGCAGCCAGGCCACAGCTGACTGACAGTCCATCTCATCTGCCACACGGGTGTCTCACAATCAGGAGCTCCCAGCTGAAACACAAGGCTCTGACAAACACATACACTCACTCACACACACACACAGAGAGTTAAGGAGAAGTCACAGAGGAATAACCCTGAATGACACAGGGTTATTGCTCATAAGAATCTAAACTTGACTATGTCATGTGTGTGTTAAATATGGTGGAATAGTAAGACAAAGGGCTGCCTAGTGGACTTTTGAGGTCTTGTGCATCTTAATGTTTAGGTGAATGAGTAAAACCATGGCACAAATGCCACAAAGACTATAACCTTTCACTTTTTCTTGGGATGTCTACAATTATATAAATAATAAATAATTAAAACCAACCATGTGAGACAAAAAAATCTTGTATATTTATCTGAAATCATTTAAAGCACAAACAAAACAAAGTGAAATTAGCTTCAATTCAAGGTTCAGTCAAGGGTCACATTTAAGATGTCAGTTGGGTTGCACATCACTGAAATCAAACTCTTTATTACACTTCAAATTATGTCACCAATGTTCTTCATATTTTTCTTGAATATTGTGCTGTTTCATGTGTTGTGCTTAACTCTTTTCATTTATGTCATTGGGTTTGGTGATAGGGACAAGCCGCAGGATTAGGTGGTAACCATGCAAGGCATTATGGGTAAAGTCTGCAGGGGACAGTGTTATTTGGGTATAAAGGTGACACACTACCACCACGGGCAAATCACTAGCAGGGGGATTGAAAAAGAGAGAGAGAAAAAAGTAGAGCGAGAGGCAGAGAGCGCAGACAGACAGCTCATCGAAGGAAGTGTGATACGGGCTGCCCAATAATGACACCATTGCCAAACACAACTGACAAGACACATGGAGAGTGGAAGAGGGAATGTGGAAGACAGGGAAAGAGAGAGAGGATGACAGGGGGGAAGACAAGCAGCAGAGGGGAGAGGGTGTGATGTGACAGCCCGGCAGTGCCAACGGTTGCCACAGAAAGGCCAGCGGCGGCAGAGAGGTGCTGTCTTCCACAGAGAGAGAAAGATAGAGGGACAGAGAAACAGAGAAAAACTCAGGTCACGTCCACACCAAGCTGGCAAAATTTGAAAATGCATTTCTGATTTTGGCACAGTGTCCTCATTTAACCAGCACCCGAAAAATTACCTCTTAAAAACAATATATATGAACACTATGGCCACACATAAATATGAGCACTTAGTATTTATTCCACCTGGAGATACATGAACACCATGGCCATGTAGATGAACATGAATAGGCAAAATCATCATATAGTCATAAAGTATGTGACCAATATTCAGTCAAGGCAGTATCCAAAAAGTACTTTAAACCTTTTTTTAAAAGTTGGCATTTTCTATCCATAATAGAACATTATTTTGCTGTTTGCCCACCAAAGAAATTTTGTCTTTCGTTTTCTTATTGTTCAAGCATGGTGCAAGGTAGGCGCAAGGATCTTCATGAGAACAGCCTCCAAACTGTAGTGTGGACACAAATTGTTGTCACATGTAAACTGTTTACAAAATTAGTTGGATTACTGTGGATGTAGTCTCCAAGAGAGACAGGAAGGGATACAAGGAGAGACAGAGACAGCTACTGGCAGGCAGGGGGGCCCACTCCCACTCTCAGCAGTCACCAGCTCCCTTGAGCACAGCACCATTCAATATTCATCCTCAGCTAGTGAGCCAGCCAGGCAGTCAAACCGGCAGCATTCACCCCAAAGGTTCTTCTCGTTCTTCTCTCAATCTGCTCCACAACTGCACTACCTTGTCTTAGCGCTTACAGACAGATCCATGTCTGTCAAACTCTGCAGTGACGATCAAAATCTGATCTGAGGGGGCCTCCTCACCAGCCCTCCTACTTACTCATAGAGCAAATGCGCCATTAAAAATGCATATCTTACTAGCTCATCTTGTTTACCTAATGCATATGCATCATACCTTCGGGACCAAGAGAAATGATATTGCAAGCGATACAGAAAGTCCTTCATCACATATACAATTCAGATTTCTTCAAGAGGAGGCTGGTGGGTTTTTTCCCCTGTGCTGCCAAGCAGACTGAACCTTGGGAAAGCGTGAAACAGATACAGGACTTGTTGAAAGACACCCATCTGGATGCTGGTTAGACAGGCATCTACATACATAACTGACTCTCCCTCTACATTTCCCACTAAATTTGAAATCAGTTCAGATGCGCTCTGTGAGAGTGGAAAAAATATGACGCAACACAGAAAGTTCACTATGCTACCAATAAGCACAAAAAGTAGGCCTGGAATTAACACTGATGTAAACTGCTAGAAATAGACTGAAAAACAGAAATAAAGAAAGAAATCATTAAGCCAGAACAATAACATATAATCAACTGCTGGGAGAGCAGCAGTAGATCTAGTGTCTATGTATGTGTATGTGTGGGGTGCTGCCTAAGTCAAATTAATCATTAGAGCTTTTATCTGATTTTCTTCTGTGTGCAACCCAATTATCCTTAATTTTGCAATTACAAATCTTAGAATAAATTAACCCCCCAGGCAATTCTAGAGTTAATGTTGCAATGCCCTTGCATACACAAGAAAAACAACTGAAAGCAAAGGCCTATTTTTAGTGCCGTGTCTCTTCCAAAAAAAAAAAATTTACTCTGTGGCATACGGATGATCCTCTTTGTTTAAAGTCTATTCAATAGTTACAGAGGAGGAGAGGAGAAAATCAATGGTCCTGATGTTGGAGGGCGGTATTAAAATCCAACAATGACCAGATCTGCACAGAGCAAACCTGAGTTGTATCGACCCAGGAGAGGCATGTAGGGAGGCCAGGCTCTGCCAGCCTCCAGAGCTCTGATCAATACAAACAACTCAACATTCATCCACTGCTGTCCATCTTACACACAGGCTACAGTGGTCTGGAGTATGCTTGGCCTGAATGGCACATCTTGATTGACAGTGGGGGAAAAATGCTACACAATATTTACAGTTCAAAATGTGAAAGAGGTTTGGTGCTATGCTTGCAATGGATAGATAAAGGAATGTATATAATGTAAAATAATCTACAGCAAAACCATATGTAATGCCACAATGCTTATTAATTTTAACAAAACTCAATATATGATCAAAGAGAATGTGATATGACTAATACATCATTTACTGAAATAGAAATCATTAGCAACATGGATGGACCATATGGTTAAAATATTTTATCATGGTGTTTATAGTTTTATTTTACAATCAGCACATTTCATAAAAATCAAACTGTGAAACTTATAGATTAATTGGTATGCATTTGTTTCTGGCTAATCCAGTGATCTGAATATCTGAAAAATCATATAATTTCCATATAGTTAACATGCTTAGTGATTTGCGACGTTGTTCATAATGGCCTAAAACTACTACAGATTTTAAAAAGCCATAGCTGCCGTCAGTATCAAAGGCATGACCAAATATCTGGTGGCTTTTCATCAATTTTCATCATCTTGTTTTATAAGTCATCCTGTTGCACAACTGTAGTTAGCAATTTAGCCCGTGTTCATGTGTAGTGTTACCTGGGGATGAAACACTGGCACGGCTGCTTGATGTCCTTGTGGCTGCGTGTCCATATCCATGGTGTTAGGAGTTTGATCCTTTACACCTCTGAGACAAAAAGAAAAAAATAGAAGAAAAATAATTTCCAGTGAGTCAACTTAATTAGAGCAAACACTGAGCAGTCAAAGTGCCACTAAATTCTACAGTAACATTTCACATCAGAAAAATAATGACCTCAATTAGCTGGTTATTCAGCACTGAACTGTTGAGTGTTGGTTGCAGCCCGTGTCCAGTTTCAGCAAAACTGGATCCCCTGGCTCTGACACTCTTTGTCTGTGCCCTCTCAAGTTGCAGCATGGCAAAGCTACTGCAGGCAGCAATATTAATCTAAACAAAGCAGAGATAATGCTACTCTGTATTTTCTTGGCATTCCTCCAAAAAGCCTTTCATGGGAATTACTGGTTAAGCCGGCATTTAAGCAGCTCCACTTCATTTTCTGTTTACTGAGAAAATACAGGCCACACAGAGGTGAGTGTCTTGGGTATGGGTGTATGCCATGGTGCTGTATAATTGCATGTTCTGGCATGTAGCCTAGAAGCAAGCTAATTGCATAAGATACCCACCACCAGTTGCTTGGCTTATCACCATACTAGAAACAGACAGTGCCATAATATGAAATGTTACCTGAATGAATAATTTACACATTTCTTTGAAAAATATGATGCAAAAACTATATTCACACATGCAATTAGCCTATGATTTCAGACTCTCCACTCAACTAATGTATGTGGGAAGAACTCTGATTCTGACAGATGCTCTAGAATTATTTCTAATTCACAAGATAATTCACATAATATGGTCACATCTACCAATTAACACCAATTCACTAATAAATTACACAGGATACAAAGCATGCAACAGCAACTATCTTTCATCCAGAAGCAAATGCACATGTGAGGTGAGGTGTTCGCAGGTATTCAACACTTGAAATTAGGAAATGTGCTTTTGTGTGTGTGTGCGCATGCAAATGCAGGTATCTGGACACTTATTGAGAAACTGAAAATAGATAATACTTGAAAGGATTAATAAGCAAAAGCTATCAACACAAACAGTAAAAAAAAAAGTTCTGAATTTTTTATGTATTAATATGTTAAGTGCTTGACAACTACTGTATATGGTTGGTCTACTGATCCAATTTCTAGTGCAGGGATTTATGCCTCTTCACAAATCTTATTTACATGAATATTGCACAGGCATGCAAACACATACGGACATACACATTTAAGTTTCACACAAATGTAAAACAACACAACTCAGCTGACAATAGGACATTTGCATGTTTTTCCACTACAGTAAGGGCTGTCTGTCTGCAGATTTGCCTGTCTCCAATTTGTGTATTAGTAACAGTCTCTGTCGCTTTAAACCTCTCCAACCAATTAAAAATCCCATGGTACAATAAAGACGAGAACGGCACTAAAGAGCTGTCTTTCTGCCCCTCTGCTGATGTCATCAGTACAATTCATTAAATGTTAATAATACTAATTAGAAACTTCCCTCTCAAGAATGACTCTGTGGGTGTGTGTGTGTGTGTGTGTGTGTGTGTGTGTGTGTGTGTGTAGAACTAAAACGTAGATTGATAGATATAGATATAAATATTCAACATATGAATGCAAACAAGCAGGCACGTACTTTGCCAATACTGTATTTCTGTTGTTTCTTGCTGGGGGTTTACTGGCCTTCACGAGAGCTTTGAAGATCATGAAAATAACTGTTTGCACAACACAATTTCTCCTGGGACAGCATTGACTATATTGGGAATTTTACTTCTTGAAATTTACATTAAAAGCTTGTTTCAAACAAGTTTAATTCAATTCATATGCAAAAGGAGTTTACAATTAATAAGGGTTTAGAAGCAACCACTGCTGGAGGCAAAAAGGCATACTAGAAAAATATTGTTAAATGTCCCACCCCGAGTCTTTTGCTTCTTATTTTTGACTTAATACAGCCACTAATGAAAAATAATTTCTGAATTAACTATTGCCGTGACTCTCATAAAAGCCAAACTCTGCTTAAGCTGCCTAAATATGCTACTGACACAATTTAGATTTTTTCTTTATTCTAATATCCATCAAAACAACAGTACAAGAGTACTTCAGATTGCAATGACCATATCCAAAGTGACCCATCCATTTTCTATACCCACTTATTCCTTAACCAGGGTCACAGGGATCTGCTGGAACCTATCCCAGCTCTCTTTCAGGTGGAAGGCAGGGGTACACCCTGGACAGGTCACCAGTCCATCACAGGGCCACATAGAGACACACAAAGACAAACAACCTCACACACTCACTCCTATGGGCAATTTAGAGTCACCAATCAACTTAACATCCATGTTTTTGGACTGTGGGAGGAAACCAGAGTACCTGGAGAAAACCCGCACAACCACAGGGAGAACATGCAAACTCCAAACAGAAAGGCCGGCTTGCGAACTCAGGACCTTCTTGCTATGAGGCAACAGTGCTAAACCACTCATCCACCATGCTGCCACAAAGTGACCCAAACCAAGCATAATTTTAGTTTTAAAAATAATTTTGGTAGCTTTACGCAGAAATATGCAAAGTATTTTACGGGGGATTTTAAAATAAAGAAAAAAAAACATGAAAGGAAAATGTAAGTATGTTCACAAGTATATGATTACCACACCATTACAATAAGCTGACTGATAATTGTAATAATTGTTAAAAGATCTTAAAAGGGCAGAGATCATTATCAAATATTGTTTAAAATAATCAAAGCAAATAAAGCAAAAACATTAAAAATGTTCTAAAAGCAGATATTTGTATATTTTTCCTCCAGTCACTGTTACAAGCAAGAAGTATGTTAATCCTTCAAAAAAAAAAAAAAAAAAAAAGGGTAAAAATGAAAAACAGCAGCCCCAAAAATAAAATGGTGAAAATAGGGCCAATTAGGCAGAGGCTGTCTGGATGGCTGAATAGTTCGGTGTCGTGGCATTTTGATTTTGATGTCACAGGAATCTTACAAGTTATCCGCCCAGCAGACCTTCCTGCCTCTTGTCGTGATTCTCTGCACTTCAGTCTTGTGTTTTGTTAGATTGGGGCTGGCACCCTTACTCTGCTCCCTAACCCTCTTGTGTTTCTGACTGTCAAAATACGTGTCAAAATAACCAGGGGGCATCTGAGCTCCCTGACTCATGTTAACAAGATCAATTAAGACTGCCACGTCACATTAACGCACACCAGGAAAAAGCACAATTAACAAAGCTAACTTAATCAAGAGGAGTAAACAAGGCAAGGTCACACACTTCCATTCACACACAGTTCAAGTAACATGCAACCTATCAAAAACAAAGTACTGTTCTCATGACTGGATAATTCAGCAAATTAACATAAAGCTTTAAGTTTTGCCATTTAGAATTGCATTTTGTGTCTTTGGACTTGCAGCTATGAAATGACAATTTTATCAACTTCCACATTACTATATTATATATCATAATATTTTAAAACAAAAGAATTTCCACAAATTACCCACAAACATTATACTTTCTATTACTACTTTGCAGATAAAGTGGGGGAAAAA
Source organism: Mastacembelus armatus (assembly GCF_900324485.2). Lineage (NCBI taxonomy): Eukaryota > Metazoa > Chordata > Actinopteri > Synbranchiformes > Mastacembelidae > Mastacembelus > Mastacembelus armatus. The sequence goes on from NC_046636.1 coordinate 7,387,920, forward strand.
AAACTTTCCCATACTGACCAACAACTCACTGGAAACAGTTTTTTGACTGCATTTCCTATTATGTGAGACTTCAGCCCAACATTCTCACAGCAGGCCCCATCACACATAGGTAACTATATGACAGAGGAGGAAAGGAGAAACAGTGGGGATGAACAAGTGGAGTAAAAAAAAAATTTTAAAAAAGGGACACTAACAGCACAATTCAGCAATTTTCATCCATCAGACGTCTTTGTCCTCACACTTTTTAGCAGACACCAGCTTTGTTAATTTTTCTTTTTTTCTTACTTCAGACAGATCATTGTTCCTTACTATCACAAACAACTTTTTTTTTTTTAATTTCCTGTGCCACATGCTCAATTAACCACTGTACTGTGTGTAAAACTGCCTCATCAATTTCTGCAGTAGTTCCTCTGATGGTGATGAAATGCTCCATTCAAAATGCAATCACATGTGCAGTCCAGTGATTCTGAATCTTATGAGACTCACCTAATGACATCATCTAGGTTTTCTGTTCAGACTCTGGCAAGTTACATCCAGGACCACAAATAATATTATACAGCTATTTGCAAAGGCTGAACAGTGCTCCTCATGAAACGTGAACTAAAGTTGCATCAAATGAATGCTTTCCCATTTTAAGTCAATGAAAAAAAAAAAAAAAAAGCTCTGTAGAGCTGCACAATCAGTTTTACACATAAAGTTAACCCTCGTGCAAAATCACATATATTGTGGAGCATTTTTAACCAAGTGGCAGATGACTACATCTCACAATCAGTGCCAACCACGATTTCTACAATTTGTTTCTGTACAACCAACTATACCATGCCTATGTCACTACTCCTTATTATCTAATTAAACTAAAAAAATATATATATATTTTAATAGTGTGAGGAAGCCATAGAAAGTGGCGAACTGTGTTCATTGTTTATTCACCTATTATGCCACCAATTTATTTATGCTACAGATGGAAAGTTTGGCATTCAACTTTAAACATGCACTTCAGAAAATTATGTATAGGTTGGATTTTCTCGACATGATGGACAAGTCACACAAACTTAAAATGAAAGAGCATATCTTAGGTCAACTTGGGCAAAACTGAGTGGGAGATGGCAAAAGTGAGTAGAGCCCTGCAGGGATGTAGTAGGACAGTGGGGAAGATGCAGAACTGAGAAAAATGCCAAGACAGAGAAAAAAAGAAGCTTGTTAGTCCTGATATGCTCATGGCCCTGTGAGAGACGGTGTAGAGCTGTGCACTACAGAGGATGGCATTGGCTTTAGCGCCTCTTTAATCCCCATTTCCTCCTTTCTGCATTATTCATTTAAAACAGGAGAAGAGGAAAAACAAAGACAGGGAGCTGATTATAAAAAGGTGGATCAAGGCAAACTAAGAAGGGGTGAATTTGGAAGTAAAGGGTAAGGGTCATGAAATTAAGCAATCCCAATGACAAAGTGCTAAATCAGCTCTCGTCCGAGGACAATAAATATAAACACAGATTGATGAGCTGGGGTTTAAGGAGAGAAACAAGAGGGCCAAGAAAGAGTGTAAAGAGTAGGGTTGTGGGGGTAGTTTAAAAAGGCGACAGGGAAAATATAATGTGACACTATCTGGCCTGGTTGTAGGATGTAAGGGAATCAAAGGCACCTTTGAGAAGGCAGAAGACGACAGTGAAAGTCCTAGAAGAGTGGTGTCCATGATTACAAGAAGTGGAGAACTCTTTTGAGTCTGTGCTCATAAAAGCCCACCCCAGGCCTCGTCTGAAACCCCTGCCTGACGAACACTGATAATACAGAAACAGAAAAAGAGGAAGAGAGAGAAAGAGAGCCACTAATGATGGAGGGGTCCGGATACTACAGAAGCAGTGCACTCTCCAATTCATTTTAATCACTATTCAAAATCATTAGCCCAAATGTGCAAGCACTTGTGTTCGTTGGACCTAGAGCCAAGAGAGTGGCAGAGAGTGCGAGAGGACCAATTACACCTCAGCATGTGAGCCAGTCTTTGAGATCTTTGAGTAAGATGGTCCAAGACTTGATGGAATAGGAAATGAAGAGAGGAAACTTTATTGTCTCTCAATCTAAAAGAAAAAACACGACACGAATATAGAAAAGAACCCTTTGAAAATAGGCTTTGCAAAGCCAGCCAAACATACAAGAGAGTGAAACCAGTTTGACTTTTCTGTTTCCCCAAATGCAGCTACAAAAGCATAAAGTTAATCAGGGAGCAACTCAGCATAAGAAATAATACAGAATTTCACATTTTCAGACAGAGGACCCAAACAACAGCAGTGACATCCAACAGGATTCATTATTCAAGAGGCAGAACATGCCTGAGTTAATGACCAGGTCTCTTTCAAATGTCGGAGTGCGCAGGAAGTAGAATGCACAAATCATTGCATCTGAACAAACTCTATGTGGCCTTTCATGCTCATCTAACTACATCCTCCCCATAACTAGATTTTTGATTCCAGTACTGATATCAGCATTTGAAAACCTAAAAAAAAATACAGTAAGAACATTTTTTTTTTATTATTGTGTAAAATGTTGCAAAGATGGAAAATACATAGAAAAGACAACATAGATAGAAAACATTTTTATATCGATTCCCTAAATTTGGTTATTTTTAAGAACTGTGACCTAGTTATGTACTAAGAACAGATTTTACAGTTGACCCCATTTGTAAACTAAACTTATCCTGCAGTTTTCAACTACAAAATCTTGAAGCTTAGTAGCAAAGATATCAATACCTGCAATTAGCTAAGACCAGGTAATATATCAGCTCAGTCACTCATCAGTTTAGTTTGCCAAATACATGCACAAAAAAATTTAAATAAATAAAAACTGTAATCAGTTTTGATACTCTATGTCTATGTGTATGTGTATATCTTCCTACAGCTCAGACCTTCACCCTCTCCTTAGTGGAGAGAGCACAGCAAAATGATAAAAAAGGGAAAGAAAACCAGGGTCTGTAGGGACACCAGAAGGCCAGAAATCCATAATGCTGCTTGCTAACTATTTATAGCCCTCCTTTACATTTTTCACTTTCAAATTTTTATAGGCTAATGATTATTTCTCTGCAGAAGTAAATAGCACAGCACAAATAGCCTGGGCTTCATGTGAGGCCTAAATTGATTTATTCCCCAACAATCCAAATAAACTAGCACAGTGCTCTGCTCCAGTGTGTGTACTTTTCACCTACTGAAGGCTCTATAAAACATATCTGCCGTATCATCTGATGTTTCATGAGCCAGCAATCCGATTAACATGGGATTCTCCTCAATTTGCCTGCAGGTGCACACCTGCACATTTGGATCCCCTTGTCTCTTTTCGTTTCGCTTTCGTTCAACATTCTCAGCCACTGTGTATAGTAAAGACGTCCACCATTGAGAAAAGATCTCAAGCACATGCAGGTGTCAGCCACTCTCCTCTCCTTTTGCCATTTCCCTCGCTCTTGTCCTTCCCACCTCCTCCCATCCACGCTCCTCTGTGCTCTGTTGCTCCTATGTGTTGTCAACACGAGCTGGCACGAGGCTAAAAGCACAGGCCACCTCTCAGCTCTATTGTCCTACTCTCTCCACAGCAGCGCTGACGACTCTCTTGTGGCAAGGGGCCCTTTGTTGCCAGCCTGTCAATTCAGCAGGTGCCTTACAGCAAAGGGCTGGGGGCAGCCAGCCAGCCAACCCACACTGCTTCGTTAGTGCAGAACACCATTTGATGTGCTCATTTCATGAGCCGGAGACGGCAGCCAAGGAGGATATTAATAATCACTTGAAAAACAAAAACATTCCACTCAAGCTTGTAAAAGATAAACTCTAATTTCAATGATAAAAGAAGAGCCACTCTACCTTTCCCTCTTTTCTTCTTCACCACCCTCCTTTTCTTAGGTGAAACCAATTCATACTGTCAATCACTGAGAATAAACAAAATATATTGACAAATTGCTGACTATGTGAGCAAAGACAAAATCATGCGGTCAAAGTATGCAAAAACAGAGCTCCATTTAAGACAGCTGTGTGATCCCTCAGATACCAGCTTAGTGTGTGAAGGAGCAGCCTGCGTGAAGGAGAGAACCCCCCCAGGCATTCAGGAGAGGGGACCCTGGGGGTTTGGGTTATGCTTGTGCACCCTCGCTACGTTCACAGCCCTTCAAAATGCCATACCACCATCGCACCTCAGATAAAACACACACTGAATGCATAATATGTGAAAGAAAAATCAACAGCACTTAATTTAGTCTGGCTGATTTAGCTTCCAGTAATGCTATTTAGGATGTATGAGAGATTGAATAAGCAAGATTTATAGCATAAAAAAAGCTCACTGGTGACTTTTTAAATCACAAAACCTAAAAAAGATACAAAAAAATCTGCAGCCTTATTCTTTAAAATCATTACCTGGGTGTTTAAGGTGCATAGCTTTCAGTTCCTTTAAACATTTGAACAAAATATCCACACCTACATTTGCAAACCACAGCATGATGAAAATCCAGAGGCTCTAGGTTGCATAAGTGCCCTGTGGCAACAACTCGTAGTCTTGCACAATGCAAAACAGAGCACTCCACTGCTGAGCAGAGCTACCAGTGCTCCAGGACCAATAAAGGCTTTGTTTGTTAGCCATGTCACTGACTGACCACCAAATTAGCTTCATCACCTCTGGCACAAAGATATCGAATGTGACATTCTGTACCACAAGGCTAGGACTCTTTCTGCAAGGCTAGCAGGCTTATAGCAAAGAAAAGAGAAAATGGGAACAAATGAAGGAATTTGATTTTTAAAAAAATAAATTAGGAAATGATATGCTCAATTTTTTTTCGTTTTTGCTCTGTTCTAAATAAAGGATTGTTTTTCACCGCATTTCATCCAAGAGTCTGGTGTTCATCAGAACAGCTGTGTTTCTAAAGCCTAACCTCATGATCATGCTAACAGGAGTCAACAGATGAGAGCATCATCTTCCAGGCAGTGTTCATGTTCTGAAATTACATTATCCTTCTTTGTCCTCAAGCAATATCTATAAAGGATGAGATGAAGCTGCAGCTTGCTGACATGGCCCATGTGAACTCAAAATTGCATAAAAGAAAACCAACAGATACAGAATTGTGAATCTGTTATGGTACCACAGCAGATACATAATTTGTTGGAACATATAAAAAAATGTTACAAATAAGACTTAATCCTTTATTTGTTGTTTACAAAAGAAATTAACATATAACAGATTGTTACAAAGCAGCTTTATTCTGTCTTTATTCTAGTGTCTTCTACCTTGCATGCAGCAAGGTCAAAGTAGCAATTGCTGACCCATCTCTGCTGTCTGGAAATGACAAGTCACTTGAGTTTCTCAAATATGAAACATCCATTAAAAAACATCTGGTGAATGTAGTCTATTTTCCCTCCACACAAACCCAGCAATGTCTCATACTCCCTTCAAACAGGTTTTTTTCCCCCTTTCTCTATGGATAGTTTGGAGCAGTTACACCGCGTCAGTGTCGAAGTTTGTCTAAGAGGAAATGACAAGAGCAAGATGTCCAAATCATTAGTAATGTGAGAGGAGCAGTTCCCAGGCATGTCTCGTTACATAGCTGAGTGCTAACATGAAGGCTAAGGGCTCGTGCTGGGGCTTTACTGGGCCCAAGTCTTTTGATATACTCTGAGGGGGTTGGGGGAAGCAGACCACAACCCTTCAGCATCTCCACAGTCAGTAACGGAAACATCCTAAACCCAAATCAACATTAGCTCGGCCATGGTGCTCAATAAGGAGAGAAAGAGATCCAAAATACAAACTGTGGTCCACACATTACTGCATTGCACATACAAACATATATAATGTCACATAGAAACTCGGGTGAAACTGAATGCATATACCAAATTCATACAAATATTGGGCCCATGAGAAATAGGCTCCACAAAAAAAAAAAATCAGGCTTGGGACTGGCTCTGGTTTGGGTTCAGCCTGCTGTGGCTTCTGTGGTGGGTCCTGTTGGCAGCCGCACACACATGCACACACAATTTTTAAACCAGATCCAGAGCACTGCTACTCAGTCAGAGGTCAAATACAGTACTGTTGCTGCATGTGAGTGTGTCTACACCCATCTTTTTGTCATAACTTGACAGAGGATGACAAGGAGGATGTAACCAACTAATAACTCAACTATTCCACCTATTTTCAGTAGCACAATTTATCCTGGCTTAGGATCTCATCACAGAGAAACTGTTCCGTTTGACCACATTTGCAAATCTGCAAAGCAAAGATGAATTAACGGCTCAGAGTAGGTTTTCTTCAAGCATTTGTTTGACCCTTTTTAAGTTGGAATTTGAAAAATAGAAACTGCGTGATGATTAATAACAGGGGCGAAGGCAGGCATACATTGTTCATTTCTAGACATATGGCTCTGTCTTGAAGAGTAGGTGTACCTTTGAGGAAAAACTTGGGACTGAAAATAAATCAGGAGTAATGGTACTATAAAAAAAAGCCAGTCAACATTTTTGGAAGGGGTACTTGAGAAAATAAAACCTTCTGGCTTCTATTTCTTTACTTACCATTTCTCTATTACACATCAATATTCGAAGGAGAGAAATATATGTGTAGTCTGTTTTCTATGCACAGCAATGAAGTAAAAAGTGAGAAATGAGCCTTATTCCACCATTTATCTCACTATAAACTGTTCTAGATAACCTAGGCCAAAAGTGCAAGCCAAACACCAGAGAAATGTACATTTGGAAAATAAATTATGGAAACATAAACTAACACGGATGTGAGCACAACACATGGCAGACACACAAATCCACATGCAAGAAGTTCAACGTTTATTTTTATTCCTCAGGCACTCATCCTTTTTTGCATGAGTGCATCACCCACCACACGACAGAGCATCCCAGTATGTGTGCAAGTGTGTGTGTAAGGAGCTGACGATCACAGAATAACGTTACCCCTTAGGGGTCGCACCTCTCTCGATTTTCGCCCTCCCCCTTTCCTCCCGTCTCTGTGCCTGCAGGGATTTCCCTTTTCAGTTCAGGAGAGATGTCAGACCTGTTCCACCATCCCTCATACAGACACTGGACTCTGCCCTCCATTCACCCAACATCTGTAAAACTCCACAAATCAGCCTCATTTCTAGAAATCAGGTCCAACTGAGGCTTAATAGGGCCAAAGCTGAATTAAAATGTCTTCAACTTAACATCAAACACACCATTTGTTTATTTGAAACCTGCTTCCCATTGGGAATTAATTAGCATCTGCTAGACAGAGCATGCATTTAGACAAAGAGCAAATAATGAATAACCCCATAGCTAATAACTGGACTCTCAAACATGGTAACTCACCCCATAACACTTATTCACAGGTACAAATTATACTTTTTTCTTTTAACAAATTTTGATTAAAAGAATAGTCTTAATCCTGTCAACAGATTAATCCCCACTCATCAAAACCACCTTCTTTCCTTTCTTCTAGCCAATCTACCCCTCTGTAATCACACAACTTTTCATGTCTTGCCACACATTCACTCTGTTATCAGAAACAGCACAAACAATGAGGACCTCGCTCTTTAAATTAGTAGAGGATACAGAAGAAAAATCACAGAACCACTGAGTTTTCATATTTGACGAGAACAGTTAGCATATTAAAAGCAATCAATTTGATTTTATTCCTTTCACAAAATGCTCAAACTTAATTCAAAACAGTACAAAACGTTTAGTCAGTTGTGGCATTATGAAGTGTCCCCATTAAAGCTGAAATGTTTAGTTGATTAATTCATTAGTTGATCAAGAAAGATCATTGACAACTATTCCGTCTATCAAATTATTTTATAGTAATGAACAACAACAACAATTATATTTAAAATAATAATTTTGGTTGGACAAAACAAGACTTTTAAAGACATCCTCTTGCAACAAGTTGATTTCAACTAAAGCAATGCTATAACAGGAGCACAATTCATTCCCTAGCAAAAAAAGAAATGTTAAAAAATATTGTTTCACCCACTGATGTCAGGAGGGCATCTGGGTACACTGACCAAATCTCTTTGGTGTTTAGCGAGTCTAAGAAAAAACTGAATTATAAATTCAGGAGTCTGATAATACTTCACACCAAAAGCATGTTATTTACGGCAACTTTTAGCTCATTCTCTCATATAGTAATCTGAGTATAGGCTTAAATACAAAATATTTAGACAATGAAAATGGCAGTTACTGAAATTACAGAGAAAGACAGAAAGGAAGAAAGAGTGAGAAAGAGAGAGAGAGAAGCTCCACAACAGGGGTTGAAAGCAGCTAAACCAGAGAGGTCTTCCCTGCCTCCTTCACATATTAGAATATTAATATTAATGAGACTTCCTGTTTCCCCCCCCTCTGTTTTTTTTCCCCTCAGACGATTTGAACATGAAAAACTTAAAAAGCGCAAATTCCAGGAGTTTCGTATCACAGTTTGACCCGGAGCCACACAGCAGACACCAACCATGACAGACTCGCTGTTCAAAGTAAGCGGGAGCTGCTTTCATCAGGGGATCCTGGTGTGTTTTTTTTTTTTTTTTTTCTTCTTCTCTACAGTGTGACACCACCAGCCCATGCCATCTGCCTTTTTCTAAAATCAGAACTTCAAGATGTGCTTTCTGCTTATGCGTTGTTTTTAGGTGGGCTTCACAACCAAGATCCAGCTTCACGTAGGCTTTTACTGCTATGCTGCCTGCTGACTGCTGTTTACAGCCAAGCCCCGCAGTGTGGCGCAATGTTAAATATTCACTGTTAAACTGTCAAGCCAGAACTGGTTGGGAACCCAGCCAGGCATTCACAGTACAGTAGCACTGGATTCTCCGTGTCTTCAAACATATCCCTGACCAAACCAATCAGTCTTCCTCTGGCCAATCCAGACTCAGACCACCCTTCTTCTGTCCTCCTGCCACCACCCACTTCCTAAAATGCCTAGACTCCTGAGTACCACTTTATTAAGCCCATGCTGCTCCAGTCATAGCTTAAGCATATTTTCTTTATTGTAAATAAATATGTGCAAATACATTAACACAGGCGGTGTTTGCAGTTTAAAAACACCTCTGCTTTAAGGCTGAATAAACCTCTGCTCACTCCTAATTCCTGCCCTCAGACATCTGCAAAATATTTTTATTCTGTGCCCCAATACCGCACTGGCAAAGGTCTCTCATCCTTGGCTTGGCAGGACTTCTGACAGAGCCAGCCGGCAGCGCCATATAGGCCTAACCCCTGCTGCTGCAGCTTCCTGCTGCTCTGAGGGAGTCAGGCTGCCTGCCTCCCATTGACAGAGAGCCAGGCTGGGCAGGGAGGAGGAGACTGAGGGGAGGCCCCGGATAGAGAGGACCCCCAGGAGAGGAGAACAGAAGCAAGAAACTGGGGAACAGACAGAGTCACAGAGGTTGAGGGGTAGAAAGAGGCAAGAGAAAAGTGCAAACCAAATAGGAAAGAGGAATGCAGGTAAGTAAAAAAAAGATATAAGTGTCTAAGACAATAAGCAGTAAAATAGGGAAGAAGCAGAGATGGGTGGCATGGAAGTGGATAGGGAACAAGTAAAAGAGGCTTGAGGGCAGGTTAGACAGTAGGAGTTTGAGGGGAGATTCTCATTAGGACTCCTTTTCCTCCTTCTTACCCCCAGGCCTTGACCACAACCTCAAAGCCCCAGGCCAAACCAGGAAACCAGGGAGACCATGGAAGACTGCCGTGAGTCAGGGCAAAGACACAGAAAGGAGGGGAGAGGTGGGGGAAGAAGGATGTCCCTGGCACCCAAACAAGGCAGAATAAAACAAAGAGGCTGAAAACAAGAATATGCATTTTACTATTAGCTGAAGTTTTTTGATTGTGATTTAAGAAACCAATGTAATATTTATTTCTTCTACATGACAAAACTGCACAGTGCATTCATGAAGTGGGTCTACATTAAAATTTGATTAAAACCAATAAAAGTTACAACTAATATATATAACAATTAAATAGCACAAAATTTAGAAAATCCAGCCCACAGTTTGATATATTTTTTTATTAACAGAGACAGTATTGTTTAGTGTAACCAAACTTATGTTCTAATTCAGCTTTTTACCAACAGCAGCCCTTAGATACATGCTGCATCTAAAACCTGAATTGAAACTAAACAACCTTTTCTCATCACCCAGTATATGGTTTTCTCCTCCAGTGGCCACACTGGAGAAGAGAAAGTGAATGCCATTAACTGCAACTGCTAAATGTGCAGTTTAGTCACAAACAATACTGCGTTATTTCCAATGCTGTAACAGAGTGCACTGAGGTGTATGTAACAGCTGGCATATTCAGAGTACAATGGGTAACAATTATTTTTTAAAAATCTATCTTTACGAGCCCAAAAACAGATAAACTTTTAAGAAATGCCTTAGTTGACCCTGATCCCATATTCTGCAGATCAACTCATGACATCACTGAAAAAACTGAACAGAGAAGAAAAAAATAAAGCAACCAAGAGAGTGAAATGTTTCTGACTTTCCACACTGAATAGGGGGAGGGTAAAACAGACAGTTTGTCAAAACAAGATGCTCTCATCCAAATTTGCTCCCTTCTGCAGCAAATCCCATGTGAAACATTAACGCTCATTTGTGGTGAGGCTGGAACAAACGCCCATAGCACAGTCAGCAAGCAACACAAAAAAACTCTTCCACCCATTCTGTTCATGAGTGCAAATTCATTCTGCTTTTGTCTCATCTCATGACAAATGCATACTGTCACTGTCACTTGATGTGGTGTTTACAGTGGCATATAGCATCTTGTAATTATTCTGTGAAAGTGAATTTGTATCCTGGGGGATTTGTATTTTTGCATGTGGATAATCAAAAGCGATAGAGAGGGAGAGGGGACCACTGGGGAGTGATCTCCAATAAAAAAGGAAGATACTGTTTGAGAGCCATCTTTCCTGCACAGTTCACAATACACCAAATCTGGCATATTGAGTCATGACTTTGGTAGATGGCAACAAACCACAGCTTACTCCCCAACATGTAGTAACCAACTGGTCCAGCTCATACTATAGGTATAGATATCTGCAGTGTAATGCACATACTGTCAGTCCACAAATAGCCTAACTAAATGGCTCTTTGTGGAGGCTCCTAAATAAAAGGTCACAGTCAACTACCAAACAATGTAAAATGAGAAAAGAGTCAAGTAACCGCTGGGCTATTTTACACCTCCGCGCCTCTACCTCACTACTGGGGATATATTATTATATATCCCCAACTGTAGCTGGGAGTGTCAGCCTAGTTAGTATCTACAAATAATTCAAATTTATTCTTGTCAATATAGTATAGTAAAACTACCTACCCATTTTATGTAGATTAAGAACATTATTTCTAAGTATCCCATTCAGGTGTGCACTGGAAAAAAGGTTGGCAAAATAAAACTGTGAATTTTTGCTTAATCATTTTCCTCAAAAAGCTCTTTAGTATAAGTGGAAAATGCCTTCAATGGTAGTGCTTTAATTAATTCATCATTTTTATAGATTCATAACTCCATTACATAAAAATACTATTGTTCAATACAGAGCAGAATTTCAAAACCCAATAGCAGAGTCTGAGAGAAAAAACACCAATATTATATGGTTATGGCATAGCCTGACCCAGGGGCACTCCAAGTATTTCATAAACTTTAATCAAGGTCTTAGGTCAGTAATTTTTGTGTTTGCATGCCTTTGTAGTCAGTTTCCCCCTATAGCACTACAGAGCCCACTGAGAAAAGGCATCAATGCCACAGCGAAATTGAGAACTTTCATGTGACATGGGGAGCCGCGAGGCATCCTCCAAGGATATTTGAATGCTTAAAACATCAGTGACCCTTCTTCATGAGATAGAAGGGAAATGGATATGAAAAATATTGACAGGCTGGCTGGCTGAGGGGAGTGTAAAAAGCTGTTCAGACTCTCATTGCCAAAGACCTTACTTTCAACTCTAACCAAACAGGAAAAGGAAGAATTCAATTCTAAATTCCTCAAGCTTGAATTTTCTTTCTTGAATAATGTTTAGCTTTTTATCATGTGATAATTTAACAAATAACTGCAAAGCCAGAACACCAAAGTAGCCTACATCCAAGGCAGCGATTTGCTACCTTTGTCTACATCATTTCTGTACAATGCCTGTCCAAGGTCTTTGACATCATGCAAAAGACAGTGTTTAATGTAGCTCAAAAACCGCCTGAGGAAGTGTTTTCCTTCAAATATGCTTTGTAAAAGGAAAAAGGAGCTAACATTTGTTGTTATTTGTGAAAACCCAAAGGCAACATGACTGTTACAGTGGTCAGATGACAAATGTCTCATTTGATCTTTAATCTGGTAGGGGGGCCAGCTCCAGGCCTTAAAGGAGGAACTCTCACAGGATAGAGCAATTTTGTAAATTCCACTGTGCTAAATCACTGTTGTGGGTGCAGCAGATTTCTCCACACCAAAGAAGAGCATTTTAGGGCTCTCTCCCTGAATGTCTTAGAAAACTACTAAACTGCATTGTCAGAGAAGATATATTCTGTAATTCATTGGCCAGTATTTATGTACCTGAACACAGACTAAACCAGTAAGAAAGAAAAACCTGGCAATGCTTTTTTCCCATGAAGTAACGTCATCATCAATGTCCCTTTCAATAACCAAGTCAAGTATTATGATGTTTGATGACAGCATTCCTCTTTCTATGTGTGTAATTCTATTTTCAGGAGTTGTCATTCATTCAGATTAAACACTACCATATTAAAGTCTGTCTGACCTTCTTAAATCGCAACAATGGTACAATAAACTAAATCATTAGCATTTGCCAAAGCCTGTCAAAAGTAATTTACCTCTCAGGAGCTAAAATTAAAAATGACATATACTGGCACAAATCCCTCACCACAGACACTGATGCAAACATTTGCCGATCATCTGGTTCATGACACTTTCTTGATAGTCAACTTCACAGAGCCAACCAGTGCACATCTACGTCATCTGATGATGCTGACACACTCAAGCCGGTTGTCTTTGACAATGATTGAATGTGGCAAGAGAAGTGAGTAATAATTGGGTCAGCAAGGTATGTCAGATCCCACTAAGTCTAGTCTGAATCACGTTTTTGCAGCATAGCCAAATGTGATAGCATGGCACCTAAAATATTTGGCTGAGGTACACACCAAGATCAACATGGCATGAGACACCTTTTTCAACCTAAGTTTGACCCCGAAAGTGATTGGGCAACAGTGAGCTGTGCCTTTAGGTTGTATTTGTTTCATATTTTTCTATTTGTTTTTATTTATATAATTATCTTCATAATTATTATTAGAGTTACTAGCAGTAGTAGTAGCGTTAAAGATGAGAAAATACAAACCGGTCAACTGAAAACCAAGCAGAACTGTGAATAAAACCAGTATGTCAAGGTTCTGCAATAACCATTCTGACTCACAAAAAAGCAGTGAGTCACACGCACAAAAAAAAAATCTCTTCCAAAGACAACTTCTTTGTTTTATTTTTCATTCAAATAAACCACTTCTTTTCAACTACCAGCAGTTTTCTTCCAAATAAACCCTGTCTTCCAGAGCTGTGGTTCTTTTTGTGTTTAACAGCACTTGGGCCAAGTCTTTTTCCAGAACAGAATGGACACTCAGGTGAATTTAACCGTTAAGCTTACACCAAGCAGATACACTGTTGATATGTGTGCTGGAAGTAATTAAGGAAACTCTCACTGTCCCTAATAGATCAAGTAGATGAGCACCAAATGTGGCTAACCACATTAGAGACCTGTTGATTTATGAACACATAGCCTGGTATGGTCTGTTTTATCCATTTGCATTATAGTATGTCACTCTGTATACCTCTAAACTGGGTTTCTCTATAAATTGTCACATTAACAGACTAACACACTTTAGTAATACAACACAAATTAAACATTTTGGGCTACATGATGCTAAAAACATGTAATACTCCAACAGAAGTGAGTTACATTGCAAATTCACGAAAACATAAACCAGTCTAACAAAACAGAGTAAAGTGACACGTTATAGTCTCATCTTTAAGAGTAAAACTTTACAAATACACAGGTGAGCCTTCACTGTAATATGGTAGCTTGGCATCAACAAGTAACTATCTTTGACTAAAGTATAGTTTTAGCTTATCAGTGTAAATACAGAGCTAAGTGTGGAGAATGCTGCTAGCACACCGTACTACATTAACCACAAGGACACAGCGTCATTAAGTTTAACCAAGAGCATCGACTGTGTCATTAAAAAGTAGGGAAAGTTAGCAACGCGGCATGCTAATGGGCTAGCAGGCTAAGCTAGCTGGCGAACTTCGTAAAAACTTTGTCAAGCTCGTGTTTTCACAACTAGTGATTTCTGTGAGCATGAAAAGGCTGTGAATCCTCAACTGAGCAAAAACAGCGTGTGTAAGAGTTTACAAGAAGCTCATTAGCCGTACACTGGAGGTCATTTTAATAAGTTCAGCTAGCGCCGTCTGTTCTTACCAGGAAGTAGGACTCTGTTGCTAAGCTATTCCTTCTTCACGTTAGTTTCTCTGATGGTTATGGCGGTTGTCTTTTGACTTTCCCTTTTTTTCCGCCAAGGTCGCTCCAAAAAAGCCGACTCGACGGGCCTCTCTTCTTGCGTGGCACTACTATCTGAGTGCTCCAAAGTTTTTTTCTTTTTTTCGGAGTAGAGCTAGCCGAGATGCGTACGTGTTTTCAGAGACAGGCTGTTGGCTAGGCCCCCATCGGCACCGCAGTCCTGACCCGTGTGCCAGAAATGTAAACAACCCAGCATTCCCGGGGCTCGGGGGCGGGGCAAGTGTCAAAGAGTGGAGGGAAGCTGTCAAATACCGCGAGATTCAACAGAGAAACTCAAAAGCCACGTCATTTTCTATTTTTTGTTTTCAGTTGCATTAAATCAGTATGAAATTTTCCATCTCCTTAGGTCAAGATCCATTTAGTGGCTTTTTCCAGTACTTTCAACTCCACCTCAGTCTGTGCATTTGTTAGTCGGCCATAAATTACAGTTTCTGAAAGTTTTCATGACCAGCTGTCAAATGTCATTGACATCTTTAACTTGAGTAAAAGCAGAAATTTCTAAAACTTCTAAAATAATCATTACAAGTATATGCTCTGCATTTAAAATGTACAGAAGTTTTAGTATTTATTGTAGCCTATCATCGTGAGAACAAGAACGCAGAAATCAATGAGTACACATTTACTGCAATATCACTATATACCAAGTTGTCAGATACTTGATGGTAATTATTAAAACTACATTTTAGAATCTAATATCATAGGGTTACAGGATACAGGATGAAGAATACACCGTAGCCTAAACCTAACTGAATTTCATGACTAAGTTTGCGATTGGTTGTGTGACCAAAAGAAAGCTTGCTTGAGTTCACTGCAGCCATGTGATTTGTTATTCTTCATTCACATCTAAGTATCATTTAGTAACATATTTCCTTATGTAAAATGTCAAAGTGAAGATACATTAAATATATTAAATTATTATTATGATTATGATTATTATTTCACAGCCTTCTCTAGTAGATGGAGTTTTCTCTGATGGTACAGAGATAACTGAGCAAAGTGAAGTTACTTTACTTGCTTTTAGGTAGTTAACTAATAAACTATATCATTTGTCATAAGTTGATCATATGTTGTGTGTGTAAAATCTAGGCATTACCCACTGCTGATTACATTTACTTAAGCTGCAACACAACTAAAAGCTAATGTTCTTTTAATGTTTAATGTGTTTTTTTTTTTAACTGCAACCTGATGATTTATTAAGGGTGTAGGTAGACGTTAGTTTGTATGTGTACAAGACAGTGACAGCATCAGCCAAGGCGTAATGGATTCTCCTGAACACACAGTAATATGCACATGCTTTGAAAAAAAGTCTTGCTCACTATTATCACGCATACTGTATGCATGCAGAATACCCACAGATCCCATGACACACTCACAGTCTGTAATTGGGAATATCATGAGAATTTATTGACAAAAAGGGTATTGCAGATTGACTTGCATGGACAGTGAGAGCATCTGGAATTGATCTGCTTATTTTGCTTTGATAAAAACTTCAGCACTGATTTCAGACTGACAATTCAAACACTACTGATACATAAGAAACACATCTGTCTTCTTCCCACCCCATTGTTAATAATCAACAAGTTAGGTAGGGTTGTGTTTTTTCTCTCTACTTCAATAGCCTTTTTTGTTAACCTCACTGCAAATATGGAAAAGGAAGAGATGCCTGGAGTGTAGGATTTTTCCCTTTTTTCCCCTTTTTCTTCAACAACAGTTGAAGATTAAAAGAAACGTCTCACAGAAATCTGTCAATTCTGTATGTGAATAATGCTGTGTGGAATTTAATGGCATGAGTTATATTGGGTTTCCTCTACACCCACATTTTCTTTCAATAAGATCAATGGCGTTCAGTGACAGATAGGGACGGTCTTTTGTATCTTCAAATTTCAGGTTTCTGAGGGAATAATTAGATGGATGGATGAAAAGTAATGCATCAGTCTGCAAGGGGAGCTGCACCCAGAGATCCTCTAGTTCAACACGCATACCTCCACGTCTGTTTGGTGGAAAACTGTTTAATAATCATGTTGAATTTCTATTGTTCTAAAAGTGGCTCTCTGCACTGATCGGGTGCTTTAAACCAATAGCAAACTTTTTTGTGTTCTTTTTGCTAATATTGTTTATTTAACAGAAAGGATTTCCTTTTGATTTGGGGATATTTTTTGCATGAAGCGAATATTGTCATCTATTTCATTCTCTTCCCATTCAAACTTTCTGGTGACGCTCGCAGGTAACCAGAATGGAAAAGGTTCTTCCTCCAGGGGAAACAAGGATGGTTGAATTGCTGGATTGATAGAAATGCTTTGAACATTTTACTGTAAATGTGACATTTAACTGTTAAGTGTTAGATCACAATTTTACTCATATTGTGGACTTTTCAGCTGAATAAAAATACCCACAAATATAACCTGATGACAATTAAGTTGAATGAACAAGAATTCAACTACTACTACTAATATCCCACCCACATTTTAGGAACAAATTACTTGTATATATTTTCCCTTGGCACTTTAGGCTAAAACTGATCAAGAAATTGGTCAAACCAAGACATTTTCAGGTCATTTCCAAAACTGCTAAGTAGCTCAGTTTTGAATAAAAGCTGTGAAAATCTTAGAACACATACATGAACTTTTTTGTTTTCTTCAACCTATACACTCTTGTGCAATTCTAACTGGATTTTTCATTGCCATTTTACGCTGTGAGGAATTTTTGCACCCAGGGGCTGAAAGCACACTTAAAAAGGAAAAAATGGTGATGTTTTCACTCATGTCTTTTTTATTTTTCTCTGTGTTGTTGATCTGGCTTAGGGGTTAGGTATGACTGCAATGTGGTAAAGACAGAAGCTGCAGTCAAAGCGCCTGTGATCGGGTGCAGACTTCATAGAGACCAGCAGATGGAGGAGAGAGGAGCTACGTGCATCCTGAAGGTTTAGCAAGAACTGAGAGGTTACACTCTACCAGTACAAAGATGACCTGTCACACAGTGAAACATGCTGTATCAATGCAGACAAGCTTCCTGTTTATGTACCTCACAAAGCACAGCTATCTGAGGAAAAGAGAAGGGGATTACAGATGTGTAAATTGTTATCACTTTATATACTTGAGCAAACTTGGGGATAGAATGCATCATGCCTGCATTTCCATTTTTTCACTAATTAGTGTTGTTGTGTCTTCAAAGTGCAATTGAAAACCCATAGTTACCAGCCTTGATCGCAGCATTTTCAAGGTTGTCTAGATGTGAGCCATCACATAACAAATACCTGTAAATATAGAATAATGGCACAACAGAGGAATAAAGGATTTATGGCATGTGGAGAGCACTGCGCAAATGAGGCACAGGAGAGATAGTCTGTGAGAATTTGAAGGACAAAACCGGCATATAATTTCTGCACAGATCACTCTATAAATATGGTTTTTCACTGCACTGCTTTTGTGGCTCTGTGTTTCTTTTCTGGTGATTTGTGTGTGCACGGACCTGCATGTGCACAAATGTAATTGTTAGTGTATGTCTTCTCTTGGTAAACACTGTGCACAGTGAATCTCTCAACCTGTTCTCCATCAACCAAGGGTGCAGGCCTCAGACTCACACACACTCATACATGTTAACTGAGCACACACACACACACACACACACACACACACAGCAGTTGAGCTGTGTCTCATTCACATCGTCACCCCTCTGACATTTGCTTGCGTGTGTGTCCATTTATGCATGTGCCCTGGTGCCGGTGTGTATTTGTGTTAGCAGGGTGGTTGGTGTGGTTGTGGTGAGGTTAAATAGGTGCCTAGCAATGAGAAGAGGGAACTGAGGCATAACTGGAAGAATCACACACCCACACATGCACACACACACACACAGAGTCAGTGACAATAGAAGCAACACTATCAGAGAAACATGTAAACTGCTCATGTGGCCTCTGCCTCAGTGATCATTTCATACTTTGTTGTGACCCTGTCACTTGTCACTGTGTGTATAATGCACGGTAATGCATGTGTGACTGTGTATATGTGTCCCCTTGCAGAGATTCACTTTACTTGAGTTTAGTGTTCACTGAGCAAACAGCTCATACTCCATGTAGTTGTCAAAGATAGTCTGAATTTTTTCTGTGGTATCCTGAATGCAACCACACATTCACCCCTTTACATTCAGATTCCACCTAAAACTTCCTGTATGAAGATAATAATTTTGATGCTGATAAATTTTTGATTCCTTTGACTGTTTTGCTGATTTATTTAATGATTTAATGATCATGGAACAAAATCCGCTGACAACATGATTTACAAATACTGGACATTTCCTGTAACAATTTATTTGCCTATCCTGGTAATTGTTCTCTTATTTGACCTTTATGTGTTTGAGCAAGTTAACAAAACCTTATGTTGATAAAATGGCACGCACCTGGGCCACAGTCATGGGTCTCCTTCAAAAGGCCTAACCAGTGTAAAATCTGCTTTTCTGTAGCAGTATGTGGATGGTCTTCAGAACTAAAAATATCTTGCCTTTTGTGCTCTTAAATGTGGTCAAACCATATCAAGCACCATTTGAACTCCTTGCCTTTGTAGATACATTTATTGGTGTATTAAAAATATTTTTATGTTCCCATTTTTCAAATGAGGTGCCTAAAATTAAATTCACACCCACATATGCAATGATAATAAATGCGACAGTGTATATTTTTAGTTACTAGCAGCTGAAAGGGTAAAACATTTCAGATCTTTTTTCAAGTGCTACATATAGCAAGATCACCCACACTTCATGAACAAACTGCCTGTGTGACAGCAAACATACAGCATTGTCAGCATTGTTTTTGTACAGTCTTGGTACACAGGGGCGGTTATTTAACAGGAAGAACAGATAAGAGAGGTGGAGATTGTCATTTGGCAGAAATCCTACTTTCTTTCCTTTTGAGGCCTCCACACATAAACAGCATTCATCTTTTTACGTTGAAGTTAATGAAAAAGTAAGGACCACAGGTTGAGACTGGGTTTACCCCACTATGATTTCAGCTGGATTTCAAGATAATGAACCAAAGTTGCATATGGTGCTCAAATGCTTCAGTGTCATGTAGTAATAAAGAGGCATCAGTTCTCTTTTTTTCTCCTTGTATTTTTTCATTTTCCCTATCAGTGGTATGTCTTCAGAAATATAGAACAGAATACCTGGGATATGCTGAAGAAATCCTGTTGGCAAGAAGGAGACTTATCTGGCATTGCTTATACACATACACATGCACATACAAATGTTGCAATAGGATGCATTCCAGTCACCAACACCCAGGCAGCAAACCCCTGAAATTCTTGTCAACACGGGGCCATGATGTTGTCCAGAATTTCCATCCTGAAGCTCCAAAAGTGAGAAGGGCTGGCTGTGTTTGTTTGTGTTTCTGCTCCAGCCCTGCTTCCTGTAGCTCTGTGGTGTCAACACGCCCACCGTCCTCCCGTCAGACCCAGGGAACACAGCCCTGCTGCCACAACGCACAGGCACCCTGGTGACTGAGGGCTCCTCTTGGACTGACTGAAGTGTTTGCTGTTTCCCACATTGTTGGAATTCAACACCAGCCTGTTTACTGGTCTCCATGTGGCTCCGGGCTCTTTCCCCTTCCTCTCTTTTTTTCTTTCCACAACATCCACAACCTTCTTCACATGGCATACATACCCAGCGTTCATTGTTGCTGAACCACTATGAATAAATTGTGTTCTTACCTGTACAACAGTTTGTATATAACATCTTCCAACTATTTATATATATATATATATATATATATATATATATATATATATATATGTCAGATAACACTCAAACAAAACTGGTAAATAGTTGCTTGATTGTTTTTAATGTGCTGCTATACTTTTCAGCTTGAGGTGGAGTCAAATAGAAATAAAAGATGTGTTAGAGCCTAAAATAGTAAAAACTGCCAGATGTGATACAAGAGTGTAAATCTTAGATGTAGGAGAAGAGTTTAGGAATGTTATGACATGCACTAAAGATTTACTGCATTTACGAATATCGACAATAGCTAGGTAAGAAACCAATAGTGTTTTACCCTCTGCAGCAAGCTGAATGTCAACAATACTATCCATGGCCTCACGGTGACATGTTTTTTTCACTTTGAGGAACTATATGGGCATCAGGGACATCATTTTCATAGGCTTTATTTTGCAGCTGACAATGAATCATACAATGAATCAAAGGAAATAATATACATCCCAAGGAAAATGTTAACAAGATGATGAGGCGCATGCAAAATGAGAATCTCTTCTTTATCTGCTTTGTTTGTTTTTTTTTCACTTCCTTCCCTCGGTACAGCCAGATGGCAAAACTCCAGCTCTGCAGTCCTCTTCATACACTCATCATATTTGATGGGCATCCTGCTGCCGAGTTTCAAGGAGGCCATGTGTTTACGAAATGACACTTGTGACAAAAGAAAACTTCTATTTAGCAAGCTGATTCTTGGGTAGGGTGCAGGGGGGCAGCAGCATGTTTGTGCATTTGTGCTTGTGTGTGTAACAGTGTGTAAGGTGGAGAACAAGGATTGTGGGAATGTATATATAGTGCTTACATAGGAGCAAGACAGCGGGAGAAAGGTTGCGTGTGTGTGTGTGTGCGTGTGTGTGTGTGTGTACCAACATCCATACCGTCTCTGTTGTCAGATTGGATGCCTCTTGTCTTGTAATCACATCCTATGCCTTTCTTTGCATTTTTACAATGTTACAATACATTTTATTATCATTTTGTGCATTTACCATTCCAAAACAGAAAGCTCTTTTTTATATATCGATATCATAAACATCATACATTTTGGGGTCTCCTCCGATGATGGATTTAAATATTGAGGACAAAAAAAAAAAGAAAAAAAAAAATCATTTTACATTTGCAACTTAAACAGATTTTATGTTGGTTGTTCATTTGTTTTCAATATGCTATCAGCTTATCCTAATAATGTCTTTGTCTTCAATGGTGAGGAATTTCCATCAAAGTTTTCCCCTTCTGTTAATACTTTAGGGAATTTTCAAACGTCGGGATGTATGGCTGTAATGCCCCAAGATTTGTTCTCCCTGAAAGAAATGATAGAGTAAGAATATATTAACTACAGAGCAACCTGGCTTTAAGGGGTCTGCATTTACTCTTACTTCATTTTAGATTTACCAATATGTTATGCATAGTATATAGTATATATACTATATATATAGATCTATATCAATATATGCTTTGCAGCAATCAGTTGATTTAAATTTTAAATGTTCATGCATTAAAAAGCAATTTCATATTTTTGACTGCAGGGTTTAGATGCAAATCCATGGGGCATTACGTTAAAAACCATAAACATCATAAAAAGAGGAAATAGAAATTAAAAATGGAAGCAAAAATGAGGACATTTAACTGGTCATTAATAACTGAATGCTTGCTCTTTTTTGATGTGATAAACAAAATTGTATTCAAGAAAGAACACAAAAAATGGCAAGTGTAATGAAAAATAAAACCCATTTAAAGCAAAAGTATTTTTATTCACACAAATTTAATAAGATATATAACAACCGTTTGGTCCATAAATATTTAAGGGGAAATAGTTTCTATACACCATCTTTATCAAGAAACAGGGAAACATGGACAATCTTGATAGAACACTTACTGTACTCAACTATTAACACGAAGATCAATATATAAGGTTCTTGGATTACCCAACTATATCTGAAAGAGTGCACAAATGCTTTCTATGACATCGCTGCCCCCTTTTTAACAGGATACACCATAAAAAGATCTTCGGAAATAAGATGCAAAACAGTACAAAACTAGTGAGGCGTCAAAAGGATGTGAATCAGTTAACAAAGAACACATATATCCTGAATTTCACAAACTTTCTCCCAAGTTATAGCATAAGGCACATAGTAGAACTGAGTTAGGCATCTACTTCATTAAGTAGATCTAGAGTACCACTTTGTTCTACAATAGAACAAATTGTGACGCTCACAATGAAATGTATCAACTCCATTGAAAATTTGCTCTTTCTTTTCTCTCTCTCTTTCAGCCAGAAGAAACATGTTTTTGGTCTGTTCAGTGGCAAGTGTCATTAAAGAAAGTATAAATATGGCCAAAAAGGAGAACACATGGACAATGATTTCCCACTGGCTGCATCTTACTGACTCCACCTATCTGAGGTCATTTGAATGCTCATGTCAGCTCTACAAATCGAGTCTGCAACGCCGCCGCAACTACTTAATTTCTCACCCCTACTCTTTCCCTTTTTAAAATCACGTCGTTACCCTGAGCAACATGATAAAAACAATAATGCACTTTTCACTGGGCAGTATATTGTCACTGTGCAATTGAGTTTAGCTGTGGAACTATGGATATGTTTCATAGGATTTATCCATTTGACTACAGTTAGTCTACGAGGCCAACAAATCTGAAAAAGTGCTCTGTCATGAAAACAGTCGATTACAACAGTGCCCATAAACTGCTCTCCAATTCAAATTTCTCTTGCTAATTGTTAGGTAAGTTCTCTCAATGTGACTGCATTACATGTTGAACAGTTACCACTGTACAGATTGTGGGATTTGTTTTTTTTTTTTTACTCTTTTTCACAGTAAAGGTGTGAATCAAGACAAAAATGTATGTGGTTTCACCATCTACCTGCCATATAAGCTGCAATGGTTAGGTGCTTAAAATGCAATTTAGACGTTTTACATGTAGCTCTATGAGATATCCCAACAAACGTCCGGAAATAATTAAAGCCTGTTTTCTGGAGTTACCCATATACAAAACATTCTACAAGTTTATTTTCCAAATTATTCCAAAACAGAAAAAAACTTTAAATTGGATAGTGCGAACACAGTGCATACATATACAGGTTTTTGAGGGCAAAAATATTCATATTATTTTAACGCTTACCAATTAACCATAAATTAGAAAGGGATCATTTTATCATAATTCAATACAAATGTACAAATAAAGTCAAATCAAGTAGAACTATTTTTTTTTTTTTTTTACCAGGCAAGCTTCAAGTTTAGTTATTTTTCCAATAAACTGTAAATTCAATGACAAATTTCTAATGCCTTTAATTTCAAAATGTCCTGTCCAAAATCTATGCATACTGGAAGTCAACTACAGACATGGCTGCCATGCGGTTTCAAATGCTACACATTAAAATGATTTCCTTTCCTTGTGTTTTAATGTGGTCGCTGCTGTTCTTGCTCTTGTAGTTCTTGTTTGTGTACACAGTACAGCACTTTCTGTTCCAAGGAGCTGTCTCTGGTTGATTTAAAGGTGTCACTTAAAAAAATAAAATGTAAATTGAGGGAAATAAAATAAAAAGAAAAAAGAAACAAACAAATAAAAATTCAGATAAAATAAAAATCAGTCTGCTAGAGATAACGTGTTAGAAAAGGTTTGTCAAGGTAGTTTGCGAAGGGCTCCCCGAATCATGGCTGTCCAAACTAGAGGTGACGGAGGTCACTACAGTGATAGAGGGGTTTGTCAGGTCTGTTAGTGTGGCCGCGCTGGAGGGGGGGGTCAGGGCCCCACTGTCGGATGAGGGTGGAGGGAGTGAGGTGCCATCAGCCTTATCAACACCTCCATTCTCCTGTCGCAAAACGTTCCTTCTGAATTTGGCTCTTGCGTTTTGGAACCAAACCTGCAAACCAATCCCAATGTGGCTTTTACTTTTTGTGTTTAAGTAAGATTAATTTTTAAAAAGAATCATTTGTACAGTAGTTTACATATCAAGCTATCACAGCTATTACTGTATCAAGTTGCCCTTGCCTTATGTATATATGGAAATAGTTGTATGGCAATTTTCATACATTATTTTGAGCTTAAGGGGCACATAACAATGAACCAGTTAACTCCTGAATACAAGAATGTGTATTTTAACAGCAAATGACAATAATAATCCTCGCCTTTGATTGTTTTTCTTTTTTTTTTTTTTATCTGTGAGAGTCGAATTATACCTTGTCCTGTCCCACAGATAAAAAGGGCATGTGCACTCTCGTTATTAATAATATTAGCTACACTTTTACACTTATGTTTCTGTGCTTAAGAACTACGTTTCACCTTTCTTTTCCAAAAATGACATTTGAGAATATATAAAAGACCAGATTAAAAACCCCTGGATGTACATCTAATGATTAAATGGGCTAACCAAACAAAACCAAAAAAAGATGACTTCCATGATAATTTTGGTATGAAATGAGAGGGACATGGAGGAAGAGCGGGGTGCAGACACAGATATGGGGTGATCGGATCATTAAGAAGAATGGATCCGCTTACCTGTAGAACTCTCTTAGTGAGGCCTGTTTTCTGGGCCAGCTGCTTTAAATCCTTTGCATCTGGGTTGTGGTTGATGGCAAAGTAGGATTTCATTGTCCGCAGCTGATGGTGCTTGAACGAGGTCCGCATGCGTTTGGTCTTCTGCGTTGGAGGGTAGGCCTGCTGGTCCCGGTCCAAATGATCAGCATCGTTCTCGTTACAACCTGAAAGGGCAGAGAGCATAGCATAGCAAAGAGGTGGCTCAAAGTCCGAATGGAACTGCAAGAAAATTCAGCAAACTATTACGTTTTCCTTAAACTTTGTTTTAAAATTAATTTTAAAACTCAAATGCTGTCTTGAGACAAGGAATAGACAGCTAACTTCATAGAATCGCTTCAGTAAGTCAAAGAGAATGTAACTGAAATCACTTCGATTATATTTATAACACTAGTAACTAATGAAATGCTAGAGTACTCTTAGGATGCAATATTAAACTAAGTGTCCGCTTATATGGTTAAGGGTTGTAGAAAAAATAAATAATAAAAAATATATAAAGTATATATAAAATATATATATATAAAGGCTCAGAGATTCACACATTTATATTAACAAAGATCTACAGTATTATATGTCATCATGGTAAATAATTATTTAGATTGCATAATTATAATATGTGAATCAGTGATAGCTGAGAAACTCATTTCTGCTTGTGTTTACAAAGAATAAGGGGCCTAATGGGCCTCATTTGTCAATTAGGTTGTGCAGAAAATACTTAAGGATCCGCAAAATGAAATGCATGCTGACGGTCCAGCTGAAACCTACATCGTAGGATTAGAGGGGAAAAAAAATCATAAAACATTATTTGAGGGCGAGAAAATTTCTTTGTCCAATAAATACTTGCACATGGCTGACTGTTGAACATTGATGTCATTTCAACCAAAGCATACAGTAAAAATACCATTAATGTCAAATGAATGAATTTAGATTTTACCATCAAATTTAGTAATTCTCTTATTTTAGTGCAGATGCCGAGGAACATCAGCCAGCAAAGAATAGGATCTTTAAATTATACAGTAGGTTGAATTGATTTTCTTGTCTCCCTGTAATCATAATATTGACCAGTTATTTTTCTATATGGCTGGTGAAATATCAAATGAATTATACCAACATGTCACTATAAGGATGTGGTACAAACACTTTCCCACTAATTACTGGGCTGAAATTACTAATCAGTTTGCATAAGGCAGGTACAGATTTCATAAACTATCATGTTTCAAATATGTTTTATTATGTTATGCTATGAATCACACTTTTTTGTTATATGAGCCTTTCTCTTGTGACACTTATATGCACTATTAATATAACAACCACTGACATCTATGTTCCTCTGTTCCAACCTTCACTGGATTGTGTTTCACTAGATATTACCCACTAGGGGTCTCTATATCCAAACAAGACCAAACTTTACAGAGTGATGGGGAATACTCAGTAGACTCGCACCTTTCCCTGGTGAAAACAAACATGAATGTGCTCGCTAAAGCAGAAACAAAAACCTCAAACAAAACCTCTTTGTCATGAATTTGAGTCTCCTGATCTGGAGAATGATATATTCACCTGAACAGTTTGAGACGGTAATTAAAAGGTGTAATTTGTGTGTTTCTGATATTATAGCACAACAAAGGAAATCCAGCACTTTGGAAAAAGACTAAATGGAGATTAAATCACTCAGTTGTTCCACATTTTAATTGTTTTTTTTTTTTTTTAATTATTACTAGCTTTTATTTTTTCTTTAGTTCTAAGACTGTCATAAATGAATTTAACATTTAAAAAGAAAACCAAAAAAAGAAGTTTCACTTAAGCAGAAAAATTCATAAAGCATCTTTCTGATTTATAAAATCCTCAGTTCTGTTTTATTCTATTTAAATATCCCAAATGATAAATATAATATTCCCAGTGAGACCTTTATTGTGTCTGTTGTGCTTAATAATTAGTTCACACGCACATCTTACAGTGTTTTGTTGTATTTACATTATATTTTAATGCTTTGCTGAGGCAGGCATACTGCCCTACTGACGAAAAAAAAACTTTCAGGCCTACAGTGATTATTTTCCTACAATGGCATCCGTGAGAACTTTGGGATTTGCATAATCTCTTAAAATTGTGTTTAGGAATAACAAACCAAAGCTCTTTCAACCAGAGCGCTGACTGTACAGTGTTGTGCTTTGAGGTCCTGGCCTCTCCCTGCAGCAGGCCCCTCTGCACGGCGCTGCTGTGCCCCTGAGAACTGTGCTGACCGCCGCGCAGGAGGCCAGGGATTCCAATGTCACCTTCAATTAACGAAGAACAATTAACGCGCAGATTACCCTTATTCCTCCCTATTCACCGAGAACAGAGGAAACTTTGCGCACAATAACAAACTTTTTCAAGCGCACAGTAATTCGAAGAAAGCACGACAAAACGGGGACACTGCGGGGGGGTGGGGGTCGAGTAGTAACATTCAGCGATTAAACACAAGAATTTAAACCTACATTTAACAATAGATTAATATAAACACTGCAGTGACTGTTTTCTTCTCCCAGCAAAAGTCAAACATATTCAAACGATGACTCTGACGTTAATTTGGAAATTATTTTTACGCAACAGCCCAAAACTACATTTACACCGTAAAACCCACACATTTAATTTGCATTAAATGAGTGTTATTTATACAAGTCGATGAGCACGTTGAAGGGCTAGGTTCAATTTTGATCCTTCTCTGCCTGGCACCGGTACGAGCGCGGAAACGCTGCGTAAAAGACGCGTGGACAGAAAGCTGCGGGCCATTTAGCTCACAACTGCATGGCCTACAGGACAGATGTATGCCTATTCATTTCAGACATGAAAGAACATGCTACAGCTGCAGCTTTAAGGACCCGTGTGTTTTAAAACCCAAGGATGGTCTGCGTAATGGGGGAAAAAAAATCTACCCAGATTTTTAATACATTTTTAACATTGACTTTATTTATTCTATTTTATCTGGCTAAACTCTAATCATTCCTGTTGCCAGATTCTAGAAGTACTGTAAAATAAATTCATACGACTATGTATCTTTGAATAAAAGTATATTTAGGGAAGAATACATAAGCCACAAAAGGTTTCCAAAGTAGGGTCTAGGGACCACCTGAGGTCTTTCGGTAGGTTCCATAGGGATTTAACCTACAGGAGTTTAAACTGTTTCATAAACTCGAACACAGTTCAGCTGGGCGTGTTTTTGCTGTAGATTTCACTGTCCTCCTCTCCAGGGCCTGTCCACACCCTATATAGGTCAAACTGTTAAAGGCTATGGGATATTTTCTCACCAAAACTGAAAAGAACCCACTTTGACTGTCCGTACAGTGTTTTTTACCACGTATTTGTGTGTTCTTGACTTGATGTGTGTCCCTGTTCTCAGCAGCATGCTGTCTCACCTGTGTTGTAGCTGGGTATGTCTATCCCCATAGCCGGGCTCTTCCTCTTGCGCGGCCTTCCCTTCTGTGCAGTACCGGTGCCGTTGAAGTATGGTAGGGTGAGGCCGCCGCCTTTGGCTGCCAGCTCGGCGAAGTTGAGCTGAGGGTGGTAGTCCGGTCCCTGCACCAGCGTCTCGAAGTGCAGGCGGCAGTACACCAGGCTGTCCTTCATGCCGAAGTGGTCGCCCGTGGTCAGCGTCTTGTTGCAGGTAGTGCACGTGAAGCAGCTCAGGTGGTACACGGAGTCGCGCGCTCGCATCACCATCTCCGAGGCCGATATCCCGAGGTGGCAGCGCGCGCACCTCTGCACGGAGAACCTTCTGGAACAGACAAATCGTCAAGACTCCTCATACATAGAGACCAGGTGGGACACAAACGCGAGACCTGGCCGAGGTTATCAAAATCTCAAATTGCACACTGTCATGGAGCAGAAGTAGACTCACCCGACACAGCTGCCCTGTACATGACAAGTTGTTAAACACTAGTAGGCCACATCCTGAGATAACAGCCACATCTGGCCCACAACTGAGTCACCAGTGCAGGCCATAATTTGTTTAGTATAAAACTGCAGAAATATTTACTCATAAATAACTAAAAGGCTTATGCTACAATCTCATGATGCCAAGGTTAGCCTATAACTGCACACCCTGGCATCATGGAAAAACAAAAGGCTACAGGTATAGGCTCAAGGTTGATCTGGGCTATTAGGATGCTGAAACAACTCATTGTATGTTCGCCTACATTTGACCTCTTTAATGCATGGCCTGGTGGCCTGTGCATGCCTGTATAAATGAATGTGACACTATGGGAATTTTAGTGGTGCATAATAAATAAAAAACGCACAATGCCTGTTATTTTTGAAAAAGTGACTCATGTATTCGGTTTATACAGTTTAGATTACAGTCAGAACTACAGAAAAGTAGGCTACTGCATCTGAACCACAAAACGACTAAAAATACAACTTCATATCATAGCTCATTCCAATTAACACCAGGCAGGGCCCCTGGGAGACTGCTAGGATTTTATTCAGACAGGAACGAGGCCTAATTGGACCAAAAGGCTTGAGCATGATTCCAGGTGAACAGACAGCCTGTCTCACCAGGGCTACAACTTTTTTTTTTTTTTTTTTTAATTTGAGAATTGAAAAATCATTTTTCTATAGGCTAATGCATTTGTATAAATGTGCCACTGTGTGCACGAGTGGTTGTGCGCGCGTGCACGCGTGCGTGACAGAAAATTTTAGAGTAAAGGATAAAATTGCATTTTTCGTACCTGTAATAATCCTCCTTGCAGTAGATACTCCCATCCTTGGCAAAACACGTTAGCTCCGACTCCAGCGCTAGTTTACATTCACAGCATTTGAGGCACCGCAGGTGCCACTGTTTGTCCACGGCCAGGAGGTAGTATCTATCCGAAATCTTGCCGCCGCAGCCGGCGCACAGAGCAGGCTTCTCCGGGCTCATTGAAGGCATGGTCTGGGCCAGAAGGAGAGAGAGAGAAGAAAGCTCGTGGAAGCTACTTTCTTTACGACACTGGCAGGAAAATCATGTGCCATGTGCATTATGCAAAATCAATAACAGACCTTTAGCAGCTGAGATTGAACCCCCTTTTAAGCATCAAGCAGCCTCGGTAAGGCCTGCTGAACAACACAAGTGCAGACATGGGGCCCACCGAAGGAATAAACCTCTATGAAACAGTTATGCTTTTAAAACCAATCAAATATCGAGGAAAATGTGGGACACTTGAATCAAGGACACTTGGCCTTGACTTTGATCAGTTTCATCTCTGCCCTCTTACATGAAATTCAATGCAATCTGCAGATTTACTCTGAGTGTTTTCAGTGTAAACATTTATTTGAGATAAAGACTATTTCTTCAGTTAAAAGCGCAAAAAAACGACAAATGAATGTGTAACACTAGAAATGATTACATTTACAATTATAGTCTGTACTATATCATTTGCCATGTTTTTAAAGTTATTTGTAGATATAAGTAAAAATTAAATTTCACAGAAAACAAAATGCTAGTGCTCTAATATTTAATTTGATATATTATTTTATTTAATGAGAAGATTAACAGTGGGTTTTAAATACAAATTGAGACAATTGTGTGTAAAGTCGCAGCCATTTTATGTTTTTGTCATTTTTTTTTTTTATTTATATGGACACCATCTTTGGAAACTATCCCTGTGAAACAGATCATATAGAAGTAAATGTTTTTTTTTTGTGACAAGCTTGAGACTAAATTGTGTTGTTAGAATTTGATAGAAAGAAGTGACAACAGTCAACATTCTCTTACTTACCCTCAAAAGCAGCTGCACATTTCCTTGCACGGTAAAGGCGCTACAATCGCCCTTTACGCACTGACGACGGTTAAAAACGTGGTTTAACATAAACTCAAACAAAGCTCGAGCTGGCTCTTACCGACTCTCTCCCGTTGAGCTGCATGCCCTTCGCCAGGCGCGACTCCGTTTTCGACCTTCTCTCCATCTCCTCCATGATCCCTTGGATGTGATCCCCGGAGATCCCGTGGAAAAGCATGGCTCCCGGTCCTGGACGCAACTTGCAACTGCCTGCCTCTGTCTTGCAGCCCACAACTTCCATATACTGTACTGCAGCGCTGCGCCCCGCTCTCTCAGCGCATCCAAATGGGCTCTGAGATTCTGAGTGAGGCACACAAAACAACAACACAACCCCAGAGATTCAGATCACCTCCTCGCCAGGGTGCAAAAGGCAACTGGAAGAAAAGGAAAAACGAAGAAACTACAACATGGGTGGGAGAGAAGGAGTGGTGGTTGTGCACCAGTTTTTCCTTCTTCCCGTGAATGTCTCTCCTCCAGAAAAAAAACAAAAAACAAAAAACAACAATATAGTCCAAATGATGCGAGAAACCGGTGTGGAAGTGGTGGTGGTGGTGGGGAGGGAAGAGGGGAGGGGGGCTACAGTGTGAACACTCGCCAAAAATAATGACACAAAGTTTTTTGTTGGTTCTTTTTTGGTGATTTCTCTCTCCCGATTTCCCAGTCAGGGGTTCCTTGGTGCTTGGAGGTCAGGTTGGGACTGCCTGTATTTGAGAACCGTGTCCTATTTGTGAAGAGAGCAAAGCCTGCCCAGTCTGAATAATTTGGTAGGAGGAGTTCCCCTCTCTCTCTCTCTCTCTCTCCGTGTCTGTTTGTCTCTCTCTCCCCCCATCGCCACTGATTTCTATTCACCAACAAAGAGCTGTCACTCTTCCCTCAAAAACTCCCGATTCTGGCTGCGCGAAGGACCAGGACTTTATGGTACTGACACTTTCATTACTTTTATTTATCCGTTTAAAAGGAGAGGATGATGGAGCGTAGTCATAAGTTCTCAGCTGCAGTGGAGTTAGATTCAATTAAGTGTAGCTAAACATTTAATTTATTTTACATCTTAAACCAATAACATGCTGCTAAATTACAATAAAATCCTTGGGAGATTTATTAAAAGAGGCAGAAATAGAAATAAACTATTCTGATATGATGTAGCCCATTATTTAAGGACAGATAAGTTCTCATTTAGAGCCTGAACTTTATTTTGAAATTACATAGGCCTAAGTGTGCATTATTAAGGCTACAGGTTTAATTAGTTTTAATCAGGTGTGTGTTATCTCAAAATAACAGGCTAAAAACTGTGAGTGTGTGTGTGTGTGTGTGTGTGAGTGTGTGTGTGTGGTATAAACGTGTTGTTTGGGGCGGGGCAGTGATCAGTGATAGGCGGGGACATATCGCATTAAACAATTTAAAAACATTTTTTTTTTTTTAAACACAAAATGACTGAGATATTGTTTAAAAATCCATCCAATCAAATGACGAGCCCTTTACTACCCAAAAAAACCACAGCAATCACACATCGGCTTGTTTGGATTCTGTACAGGTAGTAATTAATTTGACTTCGTTTGATTATAGGAACGAAGCAAAACCACATTTTATATAAACATAGATCTGTTTTTCTCTGCATCATTTTGAAACCAGAATCCGTCTCCACCGAGCGTTCACTAACACGGTCCTTGTCTTTCTCTCTGAACTGGACCTTGTTAACCTGGGGGAGAGCTGAAGAAATCACCAGCAGTTTATTAGGCTGCATATTTCCAGAAATCCCCGTGTTGTTTTCTAATAGGCCATATAACACATATAACTTACTTAACATAACCGAGGCGACTGTGCAGCTGCAATAAAGGTCAGTGGTCAGTTTCAAAGTAAGGCAGATAATAATAAGGCAGACTGGGAGGCTTTGCAGTTCAACATACTGGGGTAATACGGCGACGACGAGCCAAAATCAGGCAGCTCAAGCTGTGTATGCTGACGAACACAACACATGCCTTTACAGCTGAAATCCTAATAACGAGCCATGGTCTCTGCGAGATCAGTGACTCAACATTGTGCCGTAAAACAATAGATACACTGGCTGGATCTGTGACTCGGCTTCGGTCCCATTAATAGATTTACTGAGGCTCTGGTGGGGGGAGGGGGGAGTGGGGAGGGTGGGGTTGCAGGTGTGGATGCTTCATCTAAAGACGTGTTACATTATCATGTGCACCCCCCACCCACCCTTCCCCAATCCTCCATTCCTCATCCCCACCCGCACTCCACCCCTCCACCCCCCCACCCCCCACACACACACCATGAAGTTGTGTTGGCTTTAATTGGAGGCCCCTTGATAGCAGCGCCATAAGACAAGACTTGAACCCTCCTGGACGGGCTGGACCTGCAGCTGTTCTGAAAAGCATAACGTTAATTTGCGCTCTGTCAGTGTCTCAGCACCAGGCACAGGGCGCTGAAAAGAGACTGAAAAAGGACACAAGGATATTCATTTCACCTGGACAAAGACACCCTGGCAGGAACGATCAACTCAGCTCTGTGTGATATTTAATCTAACTGCTGCTTCTTCTCTGGACTTTAAATAAAGGCGACTTATTATTATTATCACAGTGTATATAACATATAATATGTGCATGTTCCTTTTTTTTTTTTTTTTGGCGATGAAGTCATCTATCATACGGTTAATGTCTATAAAGAATACTGTTTTGACCCGTTGCCTCCAGCAGTGACATTTGAAGTGACTGAAGATGGTTTAACAATGTGTCAGTGAACACCAAGGTGCTGAGGGAATAATGTCTTTGTGTTTTCGTTTTGTTTTGTTTCGTTCCCTTTTTCTTTGTATCTAATTGGGTTATTGCTGACAAAATAAATCTGGAGCAGATACTGATCATGTTTTCGTATTTATTTTACTTCAAATCACAGTTATGGAAACTCAAGAGAAAAAAAAATAAATAAATCAAAGCCAACAGAGCAGAAATTAAGCAAAACGCCAACCTTAAAAAAACGAGTCTTCACTTATTTATTTTTTTTTTTTGGAAATAGTTCTGTTTTAAAACGTGTAATAAATATATCAGATTAAATAAGAAATATGTTGCATATCATATTTCATTACTGCTTGAAGTGAATTGAAGAAAATCAATCTGGGCGATTCTGTGTCATTTTTCGTTTGGTTACTTATAATGATTTATCCTTATTTAATATTAGTGGTCTTGTTTGACCAAATAAAGGCTTTAAAAACACACAGTAATCACGGTTTATCTAGGTTTGCTCTAAAATGGTGACGCTCTCCAAAAAGAAATAATAAAAAAATTTTAAAAAGTGTTAACAACCCTGTTTAAAATAGCGTGTAAATCCCAGGATGGCTCAGTGGGCCAATGTCTGTTGTCATCTAAATAAAGAGAATAAAATATCAGACCTCAGCCACCAATACAAGCAAAAATGACTTCGTCAGCGTCATTGTACATTTTCTCAGCTTGAACTTCCATGGTTTGATATGCTTACACACCCCTGTGTTATATATTCAAACAGCTGAAAATATTTTATAATAATCTGTAAGTTAATAAATATATAGCTAGAGTCAGTTCAGATTGGTTTATAGCTTCCACCACTTCCCTGTCTCCTGGAGAATATTAGCCATAATCACATGCCACTGTATTTATCTTGCATCAGATCAGACGCGCATTGCTACACACGCTTCCCTCCGTCGCTTTTGCTTGAAAATCTTCCCCTGCGATAATATTGTTGTTGGTGTTGTTTATGCCAAAAAAAAAAAAAAAAGAAACATAGGAAAGGTCTTACCTGAGGCTGTGCTGTGTGAGATCCTTGTGCAGCGCGCAAGGCTGTGGAGCTCCGGACTGTGCGCAGTGTGCAGAGGAGACGGAGGAGACGCTGCCGGTAGATGGGGGCTGTTCCTCGTTTCTGAGCGCACAGTTCTAGTTCGAGCGTCAATTAAAACAGAAGACATTTAAATATTCCTCTTCCATATGCAGGCAGCCCTCGATACACCGTGGCGCGCACACGCACAGAAAATGGGAAGCCATGAGCCAATGGCCTACTCAGCATGTAGGTTATAATGTGTGGTGTAGTCGTGAATTAAATAAACTACAAGATCTGGAGTCGGTGGTGGCCAAGTGACAAAAAAAAAAAAAAAACTATCATCATGTGAAACTAAATTTAGAAATACTTCATGAATACCACGTATGTTTCTCTCTAAATGCAAAGCGATATGTTATCACAACCAAAGTTTTATTCTCGCACAAAAGGCCAGTTACTCACATTTTGCAGCCAAAATTATAGGTGAGTTTAATCACAGAGCTAATATTGCAATTAAAAACCTATCACTTATCGCTGTTACATGAGTTCACCTTGTGATCAGACTCAAGTCAGATGAGTACGAATGCAGCTCTAATTTCACTGGTTGGAGAGCAGAGGTGCGTGTGAATACAATTTATTATAATGGGGGGGGGGGGGGGGGGGGGGTGGAGGTGGGGAGCGTCTAATAGTCAAGCTACAGATCAATAAATCGGACAAAGACATGTTGACAACACTGGCAGAAAAAGGAAAAATAAAAATAAACAAACCCAGATTTTCGAAATAAAACTGCTCATTAATTTCAGAATCTTGCATATTTCTATTATGTGGACTTGGATCAAGATAAGGGAGAATAACCTAAAACCTTCTTTTGGGCGGCAGATGATTGGAATAGTAGGCTATAGATGTAAATAAATAAATAATGGCCTACTTGTAAGAATAATTCGCAATAAATTTGAACTACAAAGAACCTCTGGTCAATTTCACAGCATTGGTTATAATGGTTATAATGCTCCATAAGCAGCTCCAACATTAAAATAATTTTATTCATTTTTCGTCTCCACTGAAGTGTGATGTATGTGTCTCTGTTTGCCTCACCTGGAGAATCGAGCTGACAAACTTCATATAAATTCAGTGCAACACTGAGTATATTTAGCCAGGAACCATTCTAGGCACATTTGCCCCATGTTGCAGCATCTAATGAATAAAGAAATGTTGATAAAAAATTCAGAATTTTAATAAATATTAATATTGTTTATGTTTTGAAGATGGTTTAACACTGCCTGACCTCCAATTGGAATATAGATCCTCAATTAAAGTGTTACACAAATGACCAAGATATCCATAATATTAATTGTTTTTATTGCAGTGGTGGTCAAATTGCATTGGTGCCCTCATTTTATTGTGTATTATTTGATAATTATTCTCCTTGAAGGCTAAACAATAGGACAACAATCCACTGAGTAACAATAAAATTGCTGTTTAAAGTGCACAGTGCCACCACCTGAACAGTATACCTACCGGTAATATCACAAAGGGAGGTCATCTGAAAACAGGATGTCCCTAAACCTACTCACACCAAACACTGAGGTATAGGTGGAGTGATTTCAATTGACAACAAGTGAATAGAATATTGTGTCAGTGAGCACTGGGGCTGGGAGCAAAGGGTGACAATTAATTACACCACTGTACTGCCTGCATAAATGATCATGTGCCATACTGCTAACAGTCATTTTGCTTTGCTCCTTCCGCCTGGGTTGACATCACAATGTATCTCATCAATAATGCAACGGCACTGAGATCCATTTCACTGTGTACCACAACGGGCACCGTGCACACAGCGTTCAAGCATGATACCCAGGCAGGCTCGGCAGTGTGCTTGGCTCAGCTGTGAAACCACAGATACAGCACCAACCAGGGATGCCCGCCTGCCTCCCTGGCTCCTCTCTGCTGTAGGGCATGGTGGTTAGATTACCGCACATCCAGGGTTCATCTGGAGTTATCATTTCTGGGTCACCTCAAGTGACAGTCGCGCAGAGGGAGCTCTCAGTCACTCCCAAAGCATGGCCAGAAAAGGAGCGGAGGAGAGGAGGAGGTGAGGAGTCAAAGAGAGGCAAAGGAGGAGGAGGCGGCAGGAAGGTTCTCCCAGGATCCTCTGTGGTGCAGGGAACCACGGGCTAAACACTGACAGAATGGAGGAGAGGAGTGGGAAGGGAAGGTAAAGGGGGAGGAGGGACAGAGGGAGGAGTGAAGCACTGAAAAGCTGTATACCAGTCACATGTACCACAGTCACATGAGCCATGGGTGGGTGGGTGAGAGGATGATGAGACAACCTGGAAATATTTACAAACATAGTGTGGACTTGGCTTTATAATTACTTGGAGAAAATGAATTATCAAAACGCACAAGCAGGGATGAAACAGTCACAGTACTGTCGTTATTGCTGATGCCTCGAATTAAAATGTCTAATAGTGATTTAGAAAAATAATAATAGACAAGAATCAGCATATAAATAGATTTCTGAGATGCCTTAAGCCGCCTGTATGCTGTTTTTCATTTCTATCCTTACTTTCTCTCTCACTTTTTCCCCTCTCCTCCCCCAACTCCCTGTTTCTTCCACTTTCTTTTTCGGTGTCTTCCAACCAACGCTCCCCCTCCCTTTACCCCTCTCAACACCCCCCACCCCATCCGCTACTTCCCTCCACCCCTCCTTCGATCTCCTCCCTTCTCTGCTCTGCTGGAGCTCAAATCACAACCCCAGTCCCTGGCAGATGGAGGATAGGAGAGAGAAGCTCTTAACTAGCCAGCCTGAGCCTCTGCTCTCTGCACACCAACTGCTGCCTGCCTCCCCTCCCTGCCTCCAGAACAGCTCCGACTACACACTTCCACCTTCACTCACACTCCCTCCCCTCCATCTCCTCTGGGAACAGAGCATCCTCCTGGGGAATGGTGTGCATATTAGTCCATATCTGGCCACACTAGAAAGGACATGGAAACATAATAGATGGATGTTCTTTGTCACTATATAACCTTATGGAGCAAAGCGGCTTTTTGGAGGAGACACGCAAGTTTAGATGATGTTATGTCAAACAGGCTCCTTCTTTCTGCCTCAACTATTCATTGAAGACAGAGACTCAGAAGGAAACATAGTATACATAAGTTAAAGGTTAGACGGTTAAGGAAAATCACAAAGGAATCACTTGTAGACAAGAAATCACAAACATAATTGCATCAGTGTGAAACCTATGGGACCTATGAACAGGCCAAGGTGCTCTCTGGGCACTTGGGTGCCTGTGACTGCACCAGTCCCTCCTTTCATCTGGGCTCATCTGGCGGCCATGACTTTGCCTGGCATGAGCTTGACCACCAGTTGCGGTCTAAGGAAGAAACTGCTCCTCTGTGCTATTTGCAGCCCTGACTGTCCAAAGGAATCTGGTGCGCTGACTGTCACTCAGTGGCCATGTGTGTTTTTTATCACTAATTCTACCACAGGGATCTGGTTGTCCATATGACCACTGTGGAGGCTGCTGCCCTGAGGCGAGCTGACATTGTGTGTGTAGAACGACCAGACATTGATGTAGGGGCTGCTCAGATGCTGCTTGAATATCAAGACACACGTGCACGCATACACATGTGCACGCACACACACTCGTACACAGCAGTGCCCGGCCAATTGCTGAGACTGATGTTCCTTTCAACCTTCATACGGCTGACACTCAAGTTTTTTTTTTTTCCCCGCCAACCCTGTGTCAGTTCCTGGCTGGTGTGGCCAACAGTGATGGAGACACTGTAACTGACTGTGGTTAGAGCCATTGGCCGCAGGGCTGCTGTGCTTGTTTGAGACGGGTGGGGGCGGGGGTTGAGGGAGGATAGGGCCTGTTTGGCCTGTCAACTGGTTGTGACTAGAGCCTGTCTGGTCACAGTTCCAAACTGGACAGCTCTCTCTTTCTCTGCGGCTACTGCCATCACCCTGCAGAACGGCACATGGTATACGGCTGCCACCCTGCTCCAACACAGCATATGCTCCAGCTGAAGGTCAGGGATGTTCAGTCCAAAATGCCTGAAATAAACACCTCACATGTCTGGGTGGCTGTTGGAACTTGGGAACACATCTGCACAGAGGGAATACCGCTGTCTGTGTGCGCCTTGTTTGTGTGCATCTGTGAATACACAATTTAGTTATACTGACAAATAAAACTTTAAAATGTTCTTCATTTTCCCTGAATGTAGGCTGCTGCCAAAAAAATCACTGAAATGAATAAGGTAAATTAAAATATTTTACGAGTAACAGGCCTAATATTAATGTTATAAACATAATTCAAGACTGGATATTATGATTTTTCTGCAGGACAAAAAAAAAAGATGATTAGACTGCTCCTAGTGCTTTTTCATTGTGAAGAAAAAGTAAAAGTGCCAAAATTTAAGAAAATGCATGAAGAGAAAACACGCTGTTTCTAAACAGCCTTTAATATCATTATTGTCCAGACTGGTTGTAGAAGTAGGGGTAGATTTTCCAAAGAAATTTCTCCATAAATCTGTCTAAGGGATTGCTATGCTGTTTGTGTCTAAGACACCAACTGCTAGGCTAGAATGTGATGAAAAAAAAAAAAAACATTTCAAACTGTGCCATCACTGGATTGGGGAGACATG
Organism: Mastacembelus armatus; assembly: GCF_900324485.2. Lineage (NCBI taxonomy): Eukaryota > Metazoa > Chordata > Actinopteri > Synbranchiformes > Mastacembelidae > Mastacembelus > Mastacembelus armatus. The sequence goes on from NC_046636.1 coordinate 7,426,977, forward strand.
GAGGGATGAGGCAGACATGAAAGTTGGCCTATTTCATGGTCAGGCTGCGGGACCGCCGAGGCCCTGAATGGCAATGCATCTACTTTAATGTGACAGACAAGTCCCTAGGCAAAACCCGCAGAGCCGCGGCAGGCAAGCGGGCCCAGGTACTTGATGACTGTGACACCTTCACCGTCCCGCTGTAGAAATGTTGCTGCCGCACGCTCCGCTGCCTCGGTTTAGAATAACACCAAATAAATTCGCCTCTCATCCCGCCTGATGACGCGTCCCCAAGAACCTGTCCTCCCCAGCACTGTTGGGATCATGAATCTCCTTGTAGCCGCTCACAGGGCTTTGCTCCGATCACTAAGCACTTGCCTTTGGGACCCACCTGCCGAGGAAAATTGTGGCCACGCCAGTAGGCGGCTGCAACAGAATTCCGTGGCAGACACATCCTCTCATCCTGACGCTGTTTGCCCAATCAGGCGGAGACAGACGAGTGTGTGTGGCAGGTTCAGAGCAAGCGCCTGAAGGCATCGCGCTGTCTACCCACATGCACTCACAAATCAAGTCGCACATCCTCAGCATCTCTTGCACGCAGAGGTAGTGCTGCATGAACGCTTGACCTTACCTGGTACTATTACTGCCTGTTACAAAGTGCGGTGTTTAGTACAACCTTTATACAATATTGGCCTAAGAGGAGCCATAGGATGCTCTCACAGACTAAGCCCGCCTATGCATGTGTGCGTCTAAGTATGCTCATGAATGTGAACTGATCTATGCAGTGCTGGGATAAGAGAGCCCAGGAGTTCATTAGGCTGCAGCTCAGGAGAGCAGCCGCAGGGAGCAGTGCTGTAGCCAAGTGTTGCCAGGAGGCTGAGCTGCGAGTGTGATGGGGAGGGCTGCTGCTGATGTCCATGGCATGTTTGTTAACAGCCTGATTCCATCAAGTGGTGTAAAAGCAGCACAGCCAAGTGTGAGGACTGACCCTTAGCCCCTGCCTATTTTTAACAACCCAGTATTTCAGTCAAAGGTAGACAGTTCAGTTGAGCACTTGTGGGGTGTAAATGATGCTAATATTCATGCAGTCGTACATTTGGGAGAAAAAATAACAAGAGATACAAAGCAAAAGAGCACGAGATTCCATCTGACTATCTGCAGTTACTTTCGCTTATATGCCCTTCATCTTGAGGGCGAAGATCTAAAATGCTCTTTCAGTTTTCATCTCCATACTCCCACAACCCTTGTAAATGCATCAGAGGAACAGAATAACACAAAATATTAAATACTCTAAAGGAGAAATGAAGAATGAAGCTTAAGGCATTTCATTGGACATTAGAGAAAAATGTCTGAAAAACATAAAACAAAAATGTGATAAAAGACTATTTTACATAGGTAGTGAACAACT